>NC_044033.1:250133245-250435484 GCF_901765095.1 Microcaecilia unicolor
GTAACCCAAGCTCTGGCAAGTTATTCGCAAATGATGCCAACTGAACTTTTCTTTCAGCGCATCTTAGGAATCAAATACAAATCTGCTCTGGGGCTTTTCAAAGGTCCTCTTAGCATGGGGATTAAAGAGACTTCACGCCAATCTAGAGTGTCTTTAGGTTTTTAGGGTGACAATGAAGCTGTAAATTGTCAGACTAGTAAGCAGTGAGTCCCAAACCCGGGTCCCAATCCCACCCCTTATAACCCTAAATACTTTATTGAGAAGACTTTACTTCCCCTCTCTCCCTGTGTGACCTTGCCCTACCCCTGCCATCTTGAGATCTGGGTTCCAATTCTACCACCACCAAAAAAAATACTTCTCTCCAAGCCCAAAACCCAGCTGGTAACCTGTCTGGGGAGAAGACCCCGTTTCCTACAGTCATGCAAATAATTCTCCCTCTCATTTCTTCTTCATGGACGGAGAAATTTCCAGAAGCATTTTGTAGATAATCCCTATGGTATCCGAAATACATGGGTCAATCGCTGTGTGTGTTTTGTCCGTTGGTGCCAGGGTTTCCAGTTTCCCAGTGAGACCGATCCTGCCTGGTTTTAACCCTGCCCTAACTCCGCACACTTCTGATCTCCCTAAGATTTGGGGGCAAAGCCTGGGATTCGCTGGGACCTCTGGGAAGATTAGCGTGAGCTGGGAAGGTTAAGTTCTCCTTTGGTGCAAGAGATGGATAGCAGATCTTTTTTTTATTTTTATTTATTATTTATTCATTTCACATAATTATACAAGAATCCTCTTGTGTTGAAAAGCGTCCATTGATCTAAAAAATAATATATAATAATAACAGTAACAAACTATAGGAAAAAAGACACTCAAGTCCATAAATTGCGATCTAAGAATTCGGAAATACAGGGAGAATAGCAAAAAGAGAAAAAAAAAACTAAGGATAATGCAGTCTCTGTTAGGAGAACTTGACATATTCTTTAACGCTTTTCCTTTTTCACTGAGTTTACAAGTGCTGAGAGTTGGGCAGGTTCTGTAAATACATATTCTTTCCCCTCAAGTCTTACTATGCACTTGCAGGGGTATCTTAAAAAATAGGTACCCCCAAGTGCAAAACTTCCGGCTTAAGGAGCAAAAACTGTTTCCTCCGCCGTCTAGTCTCCTTAGAGACATCAGGAAAAAGTAATGTATTAAAACCTAAAAAAGGTTTATCTTTATTACGGAAAAATAGACGGAAGATCCAGTTCTTGTCCGGCAATAATGCAATTGTGGCCACTAATGTGGCGGCTGTTGCCAATTCCGTATTGGAAGATTCAAGCAAAAGAGAAACATCTATAGGTTGTTCATTTACAGGATTCGAGTCTTTCTCTGGAATATAGTAGACTTGAGAAAATGGTGGCAGATTCTGATCCGGTATATTCAAAACTTCATGTAGATAACGTTTCAACATCTCTAGAGGAAGTATATTTGGTAATCGAGGAAAATTGACGAATCTCAAATTGTAACTTTTCATATGATTCTCAAATACTTCCATTCTTTGCCTAAGAGTCGTCAAGTCTTTTACCATTGCTGGTTGTAATGTCTCCAATTTTACAATCCTTTGATCCATCTTATCTACTTTATCATCTAAGGCTTTTACTTCTTCCTCTTTCTTTTTCAAAGCATTTTCCAGGGAATTTACTCTAGGTGCAATATCATTAATCTGCTTAATAAATGTTTGTCCCAAAGTAGACATTAAGTCCCACAGTACTTCAAGTGGTACCTCCTTTGGTTTTACTACCAGTTCTTTGGGAAGTTCGTACCTTGCAGAAGGCTGTCCAATTATCTCAGCTTGCTCCTCAGCTTCTCTCCTCTCGATCTGTGGCGCTTCTTTGGGCAAACTGCCCTCCATTCCTTCCACTGTTGTGATTAGACTCTCCTGCCAACGCTCCTCTGAGTCCTTCACTCCCCGTTGGGGCGACCCTGTCGGTTCCAGCAGGAAAGAGCTAGCACCAATCGGTTGAGGAGGAGGAGTGTGCATGACGGGCTCAGCGTAGTATCGAGTCTGGGGGAAGCTGTAGTCTCCCAATTGCCAGCGTTCCGTACCGGAGGCATTCCGCCACTTTGGTCGAGTCCTGGAGCTCGCACATACCGATCCATAGGACCAGGTAACGGGGAAGATAGCGAGGAGGCTCTGGCCACAGTTTTCCCTCGACATTTAGGCATAGTAACAGGAGGAGCGTGATACTCAGCGTCCTATCAGAGCACAGCCATCTTGGATCTCTGTCGGATAGCAGATCTTTTTAGAAACCCATCCATCTCTCTGTCTCTCGGAGACTGTTGGGATGCACCAGCGGGAATGAGGTAAGAGATTCCACTTTTCCACATGTTCTGAGATGACAGGAGGGCTGAATGGCTCATTCAGTTTCCAGCTGTGGACTGGTGGGATCAAAGGCAAGTTGGTTCAGATGACAGCCTGCAAGAAACATTAAGTACATAAGTATTGCCACACTTGGACAGACCAAAGGTCCATCAAGCCCAGCATCCTGTTTCCAACACTGGCCAATCCAGGTCACAAATACCTGGCAAGATCCCGAAAAAGTACAAAACATTTTATGCTGCTTATCCCAGAAATAAGCAGTGGATTTTCCCCAAGACAATTTAATAATGGACTATGGACTTTTCCTTTAGGAAGCTGGCCAGACCTTTTTTAAACCCCGCTAAGCTAACTGCCATTACCACATTCTCTAGAAACGAATTCCAGAGTTTAATTCCACGTTGACTGAAGAAAAATCCCAGAGGTGAGGGTGAAGAAGAGAGAGACTGGAGGCACCTTTTAGCAGAGACTCTTGGTCAACACCAGGGAATAATAAACCGATAAATCTCTGAATCACAATGGAGGTTGTGAGTTAATGGTCCTCCCTCATCCAGTGATGATCTCATGATAGCTTAGATTTGTTAGGGATCACAAATGTATTACAATCAAACTTATTTAGCTTTTGTTTACATTCAAGAAAAATATGATACCGTCAGATAATTAATTATAACACTTTAACATGTTAGGAATAATTGTGTGTTTGCCATGAAGCTAGGCTAGAGAATTGGTTATGTTGAAACATATAAGACAGACGGAAACACTAAAAACCCTTTAGTGTCCAATGTTCCCGTACTAAGCCATATGGGAACAGATTGATGGGAACATTGGACACTAAAGGGTTAATTTATTGTCTTTTGATAAGATATGTACTTAAGAGAGAAGCCTTTAGTAATTTACGGAATTGTAAACCATTTGTTGCCTTTTTGGCATTTTGATTGAGTATTATTTAATTATTATTATTATTATTATTATTTTGTATATTGCATTCCAGTTCTAGTATTATAAAACCCTTTGGCGTAAATGCAGTATTCAAATAAATAAATCAAGTCATTGGCCCACGGGCTATGCATTGAAGAACACTGGTCTAGAAAGTTTCAATAAATTGCCTCGGATTTTAAGACCCTTCTCTGCACCACGCCGTCTGTCCTCTTCCCGAACCCCATGGGGACATGGACACCACTGATTAAGAACCCCTGAAAATATTTCCACAGTGCCACTGGTTCCATTTGC
Source organism: Microcaecilia unicolor (assembly GCF_901765095.1). NCBI lineage: Eukaryota > Metazoa > Chordata > Amphibia > Gymnophiona > Siphonopidae > Microcaecilia > Microcaecilia unicolor. Next base: position 250,136,823 of record NC_044033.1, read on the forward strand.
TTTGGAAATGGACAGAGTTTGATCTTTTTTTCAACTTAGAGGGACATTAATCTTGGTCTTGAAATTGATCCTGTTGTCTGGGAGCTCAGTTCCTCCTATGATTTCCTTGCATGTTTGATAAGTATTGAGGGCCAGAAGACCTAAAATCTTTCCTTTGAGGTAAAATTACTACTATTTCTAGGATTGCTGTAGGAGAGGACGAGACACCGTAGTCGCTAAGGTGGTTAGCTTAGCAGGGTTTAAGAAAGGTCTGGACTGCTTCCTAAAGGAAAAGTCCATAGACCGTTATTATAATGACTTGAGGAAAATCCACTGCTTATTTCTGGGATAAGCAGCATAAAATGTTTTGTACTTTTTTGGGATCTTGTGACCTGGATTGGCCACCGTTAGAAACAGGATGCTGGGCTTGATGGACCTTTGGTCTGTCCCAGTGTGGCAATACTTATGTACTTATGGTTGAACTCTATGAATATTAATTTGTATTTTTCAGATACAATAGACAACAAATGAGAAGCTTTTCTCGACACTTTAGTTATGAAACCAGGTTCCATATTGCAAACACTTTACATCGTTTTCATTAGATGTCGTCCTAGGTGTTTGCGTGAAGCGTTACCGGTTGTTCAGTTTTTGAGAATTTGCAGGGTTCGTTCAACAGAAGACTAATTTTTTCATCATGCTCAAGAGTTAAAACAACAATTAAAGAACAGGTGGGTACCCTTAGAAAGTTATACGCCAGGCATTTCTGAGAGCCCCGTATGCCCGGAGACCATGATTATTACAGGAGCCATCTCGTGACAGGATGGAACAAATTTGTCTGTGGATTAGGTTACTCCAATTTGGTTTAACAGATATCACATGGAACCAAGAAAACATTGGCATGTTTTGTTCTAGAGGGAACGAGCAGAGAGTGGGGTGAGTGAGGGGCTTGTGGTGGATTTTTCTCTTTGAAAAAGTTAGCAACCTTACATTGGACAGAGGGGACAAAAGAAGGTAAGAGCTGTGAAGGTTAAAAAACTGATTCCTCTGTTGTCTTGAGGAAAATTGAAAGAATTAGAGAATAGTCCGTGGAAAGCAGCCAGGTCTGCTTTTGTTTCAGTGGTCTAATGAAAGACGTGACCCCTTCTTTCCATGGACCAGAGCGACATAAGATATTTTTATCCAGATAGGAACCAATTAGTCTTTCAGCGGGGCATGGAATGCACGAGGGTTATAATATATGACTTCATGAAAGGAAACAGAAATTCAACCCTACTAGTCTCTTGGCTTTCCCTGACCAAGTAACGAAGCCAGAAATGGGCACACCGAACTCTGGGGGTATCATTATTATGGCAAAATGAACCCCAAGGTTTGCAACATTAGTATTGTTATTGTCAGGAGGAGTGGAGTGGGGGTAGCCAGGACCACACCATCCTGTTCAGGTTGACTGGGAGTGATGTGGGAACACAAACGTCAGGTGTTGCCCAAAGAAATAGTGGGGTCAAAGGATTCAAATAATAAATAACTGTCGGTGGTTAATACTGTCAAATCAACATGATTATATTAACAGGCTTTTCTTACCAAGAGTGAGTTTGTTTTAAAAAATAATAGGACTAGGGGATATGCAATGAAGCTACAAAGTAGTAAATTTAAATATGAATCAGAGAAAAGTTTTCTTCACTCAACGTGTAGTTAAACTCTGGAATTCGTTGCCAGAGAATGTGGTAAAGGCGGTTAGCTTAGTGGGGTTTTAAAAAGGTCTGGAAGGCTTCGTAAAGGAAAAGTCCATAGACCATTATTAAATTGACTTGGGGAAAATCCACTGCTTATTTCTGGGATAAGCAGCATAAAATGTATTGAACTTTTTTGGGATCTTGCCAGGTATTTGTGACCTGGATTGGCCACTCTTGGAAACAGGAGGCTGGGCTTGAGGGACCTTTGGTCTGTCCCAGTATGGCAATAGTTATGTACTTATGTAGGACCTTGAATGGGAGATATTCAAAGAAATGGTGACGCAACTGGCATGAAGTTATGGTGGCAAGGGGGGGTGTCCGGATCCTTCTCACTCCTCCTTCCTGTCCTCACACTTTTTCACTTATGTAGTGCCAGACCAGGGTCTTCTTTCCACCTCCCCTTGCCGGACACCAGGTGTCGCTTTGGCTCCACACCACGCTTGCCATGTCTACAAGAGAGGATTTCCATGGCAGCTGATAACCTCAGCTCTCCTGAATTTTCAAGCATCCTGGGCCCGGATCATCCCCAGAGTACTGGGTTTCACGGCCTCTGCATTCCGCTCTTGAGAGACTGAGAAAAGGAAGAGTCAGGGCACGGCAGATGGCTGTCCTCAGCAGTTTAGCTAGATGCCACAGGGCTGTCCCTGCAGAGAAAGAATTAGCCACACTTTCTGGCCAATTAAGGAAATGAATGGACGCCAACAGATCTCACTGGCCCGTCCTTGGTCATCTCTTAGGAAAAGAGGGAACCAAGGTCTTGGCAACTGAATGGACTTTTGCACACACCCAGCTGTGTCACCGCTGTCATTGCTTCTGAACAGATCTGGGGACAGGTCTGGGCATCTGTTGTAACTTAAACCCTGGCAAAGCAGAGTTCTTGAATGAAGTCTCCCTGCTTATCCACTTAAATAGAAAAATAAACGTCAACAAATGTGCCCTGGGCAAGACCTCTTCGATGAGGTTAAGCTCTGATGTATACAACAGCGGCTTTACGGGACTAAGCCACCCCGCTTGGCTGGTCTCCTGCCATCTGGGCACACAGCTAGGGTCACTGTCTCAAGCTGACACACTGATGCATGGTGGGAGTTGTAGTTCTGAGTAACGTTTCAGCATGCAGTGGGTTAAACCCAGAACTGGGCTACGCCGACCCTATCTATGACTGATAATTTTAAGATCAGACTAACCCTTGAAATTTGGTCACAAATGTTAGTCCGGTCTAGTTTTAGAAAAGGAATCTTTTTTCATCGGAGTGAATGGGGAAAGAGTGAGTTCTAATCCCTGACTGCGAATGAGATGAAGAGAATTTAATTAGGGGATCAGGGGATGACCTCCGGTGACAGTTCCTGAGGTGGGGAGTGCTGGTAGATTATGATCCTTGTATGTAAGGGTTTGGGTGAGGGAGGAGCTGATTTTTGGACTGGTCCCAGGGCTCAGCTGGCAATGGGCCAAGCTACAGATACCCACATATATACACACACATGTGGCATTATAACTCAAAGCCAGACCGAGACACGAGCAAGCCAGAGAGGTGCAAGAGCCCTGACAGTGAAAGAGACGACCCATTTCAGCGCTGTATCGGCCAGGGAAAAGAACACCAGAGGTCCATCTGACCCAGCTGTCTGCTTGCAGGTTAACAAGCTCTCTCTACAAATTCTCACCCTCTGAAGTGGTAAGTGCTGGGAGCTTATAATGGGCAAAGGTAAAATGCCCCCCCCCCCCCCAATGCAGATGCCAGGGAGGCTGGTATCAAGTGGAACATCTAATTACAAGCCAGTCGCACTCTGGCAGAAAGCTCTGCAGCCTCTCGGCTTCGTTCGGCGCGAAAGGAACCCCCTCCCCCAACCCAGCAGATCCCCAGAGGAACCAAGGTGAAGTTAAATCAAGCATCTCGTTTTTGCAAAAAAATTGGATATGCTTTTTTTAAATATCAGTTTGTCCTGCAAATCGGACCCAATACAATGAGAGGAGGATGTTTCTGTCCCAAGCTTTACCCATCAATGCCCACCACTGAGGATCATCTGTGCCTCTCCCAGGCTTTACTCTCTCACTCCCCCACCACTGAGGATCCTCTGTGCCCCTCCCAGGCTTTACCCCTCACTCCCCCACCACTGAGGATCCTCTGTGCCCCTCCCAGGCTTTATCCCTCACTCCCCCACCACTGAGGATCCTCTGTGCCCCTCCCAGGCTTTACCCCTCACTCCCCCACCACAGAGGATCCTCTGTGCCCCTCCCAGGCTTTACCCCTCACTCCCCCACCACTGAGGATCCTCTGTGCCCCTCCCAGGCTTTACCCCTCACTCCCCCACCACTGAGGATCCTCTGTGCCCCTCCCAGACTTTACCCCTCACTCCCTCACCACTGAGGATCCTCTGTGCTCTTCTCACACTTTACCCGAGCAAGAGCAATATTCTAAGAAGTAGAAACTAGTATTCAAAAGCCATTTACCCTGGTAAAAGAAGTCTGAGTGTTATGGACCCATGACCTGACTTGGACTCATTGTTTCGCAGCACACCGACTTTTAGTGCCATTAGAAGGAGGATGTTTTTAGGTCAGAGAGAGCTATGACACATTTAGATTGCATTTTCAGATCTACCTGTGGTGTTTTCCCTTGCAGGCGCCAGTGGCTGTGGCTACTCTGTCCCAGCAGTAATTTCCAAAGTGAAAGGGTCTGTGGCAGGTTCCAAACTGCCATTTTCATAAATAGGAAAGTCACTCCCTCCAGTTTTGAGCGGAGTGAACTTTTTATCTCTCTCTCATTTTTAGACCCAGAGGAGGAGGGAGGAGAGCCACATATCATGGCTTTGTGATCACAGTATCCTGGGAGTACTGGCCTGGCTGTTTTACCTGCCAGGTTAGATGGTCCAAATTGCTTATTTTCCAGGTTACTGCAGAAAGAAAATGGCATCAGAAGCTCAGGCTATGTTCCTCTGGTAACTCATAGCATGAGAGAGAGCACACAGGCCAGCCTTTTGGTTATCTGAAAGTACCATAAAAGCTATGCAAATATAGCAAACACAGGAAAACAAACTCACACAGCTCTTCTGTAAAGGCAGTTAGCTTAGCAGAGTCTAAAAAAGGTTTAGACGGCTTCCTAAAGGAAAAGCCCATAGACCATTATTAAATTGGAGTTTGACAATAACGCATGAGAGAACAGAAAATCACAAGAAGCAGCAGTTTGGTGATAATCCCTTTACTGACGATGAAAACGGTCACTGGATATGAAAATTGGCCAAAGCAGCCATATTTTGGCAAATAGCTGCATCAGGGACCTGAATTCACAGCAAAAGAGACTTTCGGCAATGTTTTACAACATTTGCATAGCTTCAAAATACTTTGCAATTGTTTACACATTTCGTATGATCTTTGAAAACACAATAGTATAATAGGTTTTTTTCTTAGTTAATTTATAATTTGTGTTCAAAGTGTCCTCCTTCAACCGTGACATATTCACGAAGTCTTGGACGCCACTTGAGCTTATCAACATTCGTTCATTATCATTTAATAGATTTAATATACTGCCTTTTTGGGGAGTCAAATGAAAGCGGTTTACATTAAAATGAACAGAAATTAAAAGCAGAACTCCATAATACGGTAGGAAAGAGAAAATCAACCAAAGGAGTAAACAAAATATATACACATTCATACACAGACTGTGATCTCATCACTGGACACCGCCGTGCTCCCACTTCCCAGAAAGAATTTAATTCTGGGGTTTCATTCATTAAGAGCTCAACAGTTTTACGAGCTCATGGGCCGATGATCAGAAGCAAACGCAGGCGCTAGAGGCTGTTAGCACCATACTAGCGCCTGTGTTTGCTACCGCCCCATGATCAGAGCCCCCGAGCGCGTGAAACAACACACTTGCAGGCTCTGAACACAACTGGCATGCAAATGCATGCAAAACAGGGCTCTTAGCATAGGTAGCATGCAAATGCATGCTAAATGTATTCAAACCCAATAATCAGCGAGCATCGGGCCAAACACTGGTGTGCTGTCCGTGGCAAAGCCTACGCCAGCTCGGAGCTGGCATTAAGGTTTGCAGACCATTGGGGAGGAATGATGAGCCCTGTCCAGCATGCATTTCCATGCTAGTAGGCCCCCCATTCCTCCCAATGCAGCAGCCCCCCCCCTACAGGAGCAGTAACCCCAATCGACCCCACCCCCAGACACAGGCTCACCAGGGCTCTATTTGGGGGATGCTAAGGGGGATTAGGGGGCTGGAGACCCACCGGATCTTCAGCCCCTCATGAACTTGGGTCGGGGGTACTAGGCCACCAGGGTCATGCTGTTTGGGGTCTGGTGGTTCCATGGACCTCCGGCCCCTGTGTTTGACAGGTCTGGGCTCTTGACAGCCCAGACCTGTCAAACAAGTGCGGGAGGAATCCTCCCGCACTTTACCCTATGATCAGAGAGAATTGCATGCTTAAATCTGCATGCTATTATCTCCAATCATAGGGGCGGTAAAGCCTCACGCTGTTCCAGCGCTCTTTTTAGAACACTGTTTCGAACAGCATGGGCCTTTCGATCATCTGCCCATCAATGCGCTGGAGTGCCAGCCTGTTGAAAAATAAAGGACCCAGTTTACTAAAGCTACACTGTAGGTGCGCAAACTTTTTAGCACGTGCTAATGATAAACACCCGTTATATCCCTATGGGTGTCCCTATCAGTGTGCTGTAATTTTTAGCGTGCGCTAAAAGGTTTGCGTGCTTACAGCACAGCTTATAGACAGGACCAAAAATATTTATGTTTATTGAATATTCGATAACCAAATTCCAAAGAGATTGAGTCTTGATGATTTAAACTCCCCAAATCAAAATACAGTACATGAAAAGTACGCCACTATCAAGGCAATTGCAAATCAATCAAACTAAAAAAGGTTTGGATGGCTTCCTAAAGGAAAAGTCCATAGACTATTATTAAATTGGACTTGGGGAAAATCCACTATTTCTGGGATAACCAGCATAAAATGTTTTGTACTTTGTTAGGATCTTGCCAGGTATTTGTGACCTGGATTGGCTGCTGTTGGAAACAGGATGCTGGGCTTGATGGTCCTTTGGTCTGTCCCAGTATGGCAATACTCATGTACTTATGTAAGGCCTGAAGCATCTAGGGCTCTTCAGCTTGGAGAAGAGATGGCTGAGGGGAGATATGATAGAGGGCTATAAAATAATGAGTGTAGTGGAATGGGTAGACGTGAAGCATCTGTTTACGCTTTCCAAAAATACTAGGACTAGGGAGCATATGATGAAGCTGCAAAGTAGTAAATTTAATACGAATCAGAGAAAATCTTTCTTCATTCAATGTGTAATTCAACTCTGGAATTCGTTGCCAGAAAATGTGGTAAAGGCGGTTAGCTTAGCAGGGTTTAAAAAAGGTTTGGACAGCTTCCTAAAGGAAAAGTCCACAGACCATTATTAAATTGGACTTGGGGAAAATCCACTATTTCTGGGATAAGCAGCATAAAATGTTTTGTACTTTTTTTGGATCTTGCCAGGTATTTGTGACCTGGATTGGCCACTGTTGGAAACAGGATGCTGTACTTAATGGACCTTTGGTCTGTCCCAGTATGGCAATACTTATGTACTTAGAAATACAAATAAATCGGCAAGATTGTACCTAACCTTCACGTCCTCCCACACAGGGCCGTGCCAACACGGTAAGCGAGGTAAGCATGGCAGGAGGGTGCCATCCTCTGGGGGGCGCCCCGCCGCACCATGCTTACCTCGCCCTCTTCTCCCCAGATCCTTTTCCTTTTTTTTTTGTTTAAATTTACCTCTGTCCGGCGGCAGCGTAGCATTAGTGAGGAGGCGGCGCTCCCCGCCCCGACGTGTCAGTCTTCCCTTTGTTCAGTTCCACCTTCTTCTGACATCAGAAATGACGTCAGAAGAAGGCGGGCCACTGAGCGAAGGGAAGACTGACACGTTGGGGTGGGGGAGCGCCGCCTCCTTCTCACTAATGCTACGCTGCCGCCGGCAGAGGTAAATTTAAACAAAAAAAAAAAGGAAAAGGATCTGGGGAGAAGAGGGCGGGTAATGTAGCGATCGTTTTCGGGGGGAGGGGGGCCGGGCCGGGCCAACTGCAGGGGGGCGCCGGAGACCCTAGGCACGGCCCTGCTCCCACAAAACCAACGTAAACGTCCAGACTACTGATACACAACTAATGTTTAATCCCAAAAAATGCAGGGTCATGCACTTGGGTCGCAAAAATCTGAGGGAATGGTACAGTATAGAGGGTGAAGTGCTTCAGTATGCGAAGGAAGAGCGGGACTTGGGGGTGATTGTGTCTGATGACCTTAAAGCTTTCAAACAGGTAGAAAAAGCGACGGCCAAAGCCAGAAGGATGCTTGGGTGCATAAAGAGAGGCATGACCAGCAGGAAAAAGGAGGTGATAGTGCCATTGTATAAGTCTCTGGTGAGGCCCCATTTGGAGTACTGCGTGCAGTTCTGGAGACCGCACCTACGGAAAGATATAAACAGGATGGAGTCGGTCCAGAGGGCGGCTACGAAACTAGTAAACGGTCTTGAATGCAAAAATTATAGGGACAGACTTATGAACCTCAACATGTATACGCTGGAAGAGAGGAGGGAGAGAGGAGACATGATAGAAATGTTTAAATATCTCAGGGGCATTTATGTACAGGAAGAGAGACTTTTTCAAATGAAGGAGAGCTCTGGAATGAGGGGGCATATGACAAAGTTAATAGGGAGTAACCTAAGAAAGTATTGTTTCACAGAAAGGGTGGTGGAGGCGTGGAATGGCCTCCCGGTGGAGGTGGTGGAGTCTAAAACTGTTCCAGAATTTTAAAAGGCATGGGATAAGCATGTGGGATCGCTTAGGAACAGGTAGAATTGGGGGTTACAGAGGATGGGCAGACTGGATGGGTCATATGACCTTTGTCTGCCGTCATGTTTCTAAAAACGGCCAACAACAATGCAAACCTTTTACCGTCCAATCCGCCCCATGCAAACTGTAAATGCGGACTGCGTAATCTCTAATCAATTATACTGTGCGCTCTGTATTCAATTACTCCGGAATCTGGAACCTTCTCTCCGGAACCATGTAAGCCAGATCGAACCTACCAATAGGTGGGAAAATGTGGGATACAAATGCAATAAATAAATACATAAATAAAAAGTATAAAATAAAATCAAGATTAGAAACAATAAAGGTTTAAACTCATTCCACATAGCGGGTGGTTGGCAGCTCAACTGGATTCAAGTATATTAGAGCCAAATGCCAGCTCAAAAAAAATGAGCTTTCGGGGGTGCTTTTTTTTTTTTTGGGTACTGTAGAGCATTGGCTTTCAAACCTGTCCCGGGGAGCCACCAGCCATGAGAGAGATCAGCATCCCCGCTACCTCCACCGCATGCAAATATCCTGAAAACCTAATTTGCATACAAGGAAGGCAGCAGGGGTGCATATTCATTAGGGATATCCTGAAAACCTGATTGGCTGACAGCCCCCCAGGACAGGCCTTTATGTTTCAACAATTTTTTATTGATGAGGTCACATGGTATACAATTCCATCTCAGTCAATATAAATCGTATAACAGCAAAGTCTAGTACATATTACTAAACCTGAAATGTCCATCATCAATGTTTTCCAAACTTTTCTCCCCTATCCCTTCCTTCTTGTCTACTCCTATATCTATAATGTGTACATGTATAATTACTGTGCAGTTGCATAACTATTAACAATAAACTTTTATATGAAACTCCAATATTTATAACTCGTGTTTTACTCAGTGTATTATCCCAACAGTATTTACTGGTGGGTACTCTTGATGTGCTCCTTCAAAGGATTGTTCTCCTATCTAATAATACACATGTCCCTCTATTATGCATTGAACATTACCCTTCCCACTCCTATACCCCCCTCCCCCCAACCTCCCTCCCCCTCTACTCACATAAAATGTTCTCTACACATCATGGTTAGTTACCTCTACCTCTGCACATGCTATTACTACCAGAGTGTAAAATATTGGTCTTGCTTCTTTTGGCACTGTGCTCCTCTTATAATAGGGGCAGATTATTGAGCACTGCGCTTGTCGCTTTATGTTTTTATGTGAGATACTGTGTAAATATCTGTTCCAAATTGAAATAAAGGCTTTTCTTTTCTTTGGGGTGCCGCGTGCCACTCTAGCCTCCCATAACATCAACTCATGAAATTTATTCCTCCAAAACCAGATGGTGGGTGGTTTCACTTGCATCCAATGCCTCAGTATACTTTTTTCCCCAACTGCGTATGCCTTACCCAGTAATAGATCCATGTTCTTGTCTGATAGCTCATAGGCCCCCCTTTTGTTTAATAACACCCCTCTCCACGAGGGAATTAGTCTGTGGCCTATGAGAGTCTCAAGGTAATTATGGATCCTTTTCCAGAATATTTTCACTTTGATACAACTCCAAAATGCATGCAGAAGTGTATTTCTCCCTCGTCTACATTTTACACACTGAGCATCCAGTGCACAGCCAGCTCTTGCTGCCTGTGTTTGTGCCATGTATCCCCTATGTAATATCCTATACTGGCTGTCCTGTAGCTCTGCCCCGCTAACTTGCCTGGGGATATCTTTTATCAATTTTGCAAAATTTACTCCCTTCAATTCATATCCCAGGTCTTTGCTCCAAGCCTCTATGAGTGCTCCATAGTTTCGGGGCGGACAGAGCGACAGCAGGGCCCGGTGCAAACTAGATATGGATACGTGACCATGTGCATCCCCTTTTAAGAATTCTCTGAGTTTTTGTCCTAATTTTGTGCCCAATGCCTCTTGATCTAAGCTGTACCAATAGTGATGTAATTGTCTGTATGTAAAGTGATCTTTGTTAGTTAGAGAAAGTCTCTGCCTTAGGTCTTGAAATGTATACAAACCTCCTTCCTCATTTACTATGTGTTCCATTAGGCTGATTCCCATGTCTGCCCATGTCTTAATTAACCTAGCCTCCAGTCCAGGTGGAAAATCTCCATTCCCCCGGAGCGGATGCTGATCGCTAATATTTGGGTTTTGATTCCAAACTGTCATAAGAAAGCGCCAGACCTGTCTTAAAGGTAGTAACAGAATACTTTTCTTGCATGTTGGCGGTAAACTTTGTGATTGGGCCTGTATTAGAAAGTTTACATGCCAAGGGCGATATTGTGCCTGTTCCCAACTGACTGGAGTAAATTGCTCTGTATTAAGTATCCAATCCCGAAGGTGCCTCAGTAGACATGCTTGATTGTACCGTCGAAGATTTGGGAGACCCAATCCTCCCTGCTCCCAGTTATCATATAAATATTCTAATCGCATCTTTGATTTCCCCCCCCCCCCCCCCCCCCCCCCCCCCATAAGAATTTCCTACATATGCTATTCAATTTCCGGACATCTCTTCGTAATAAGTGTATTGGCATAACTTGTAAAATGTAAAGCCATCTTGGGAATAATATCATTTTAAATAAGTTGATTCTGCCCATCAATGACAAAGGCAGATGGTTCCATTGCTCCAAGGAGGATCCTGTATCCCGTAACAAGTTCTCTATATTTAGTTGGTATAATTTATCTACATCCATGGACAGTCTCACTCCTAAATAACGAAAAGACTCACCTGCCCATTTTAAAGGCACCCTTTCTAGCCAATTCCCCTCTTGCCACTCCTGTCTTTGTAATGCTTCAGACTTTTCTAAATTTAATTTGAAGCCAGAAAAATCTCCATACTCTTCCATACATTCCAAAAGAGCAGGCAGTGAGGTGTTGGGTTGGGTCACATGAACTAGCAAGTCATCGGCAAAAGCTGCAATTTTGAAAATATTATCGCCTATTTTTACCCCCTGTATGTCTGGTGTCCGCTGAATATCTCTAATCAGGGGGTCTAATGTTAAAATGAATAATAAAGGCGAAAGTGGGCATCCTTGCCTGATGCCACGAAATATAGATAAGGGGGGAGGGAGATAGTATACCATTGGCCCATATCTGTGCTAGTGGTTGATAGTAAAGCGCCCGAATCGCCTCTTGAAAGAACCCACTTATCCCATAGGCTTCTAGTGTCCCAAACAAAAAGTCCCAGACCACTCTATCAAAAGCCTTCTCGGCATCAAAACTGACTAGCACCGATGGGATGTCTTGATTTGACACTGCCTCTAATGTTGTAAGTATCCTTCGTACATTTTTCGTAATATTTCTACCCTGTTCAAATCCTACCTGAGATTCCTCTATTATATCTGGCAGTATCCTAGAGAGTCGATTCGCTAAAACCTTGGCATATAGCTTAGCTTCATAATTGAGCAACGAAATCGGTCTATATGATTCTGGTTTCATTACATCTCTTCCCGGCTTTGGTAGTACTATGATCTGCGCCAGGCGTAGTGATGCCGCATTTGTTGCTCCCGTGCTAGAACATTAAACATTTCTGTCAAAGGTGGCACCACTTCTTCCCTCATCATTTTATAAAACTTTCGGGAGTGCTTTAAATTTAACAAAAGAGATTTCCATACAGTGATGAAGAGATAAATTATTCCAAAGAGAAGGGGCCAAGAAAAAAACAAGCAGAATGACGAGTAGTTTCATATCGTGCGATTTTTGGTGATGGAGTCTATTAGAATCAAGAGAACGGAACCTCTGCTAAAGAAAACAAAAATTATGCATCATCTGCGGAAATCTTATCTTGTGTACATGTATTCAGCTCATCGCGGATAACAAACTAAAGAGGAACTAGGATTAAAACAGTCTTGAAAATTACAACAGACTTTTTAGTGCCTTTGATAAACCAAAAGCAGATCTAGACTTTGACAACAGAAATTAACCCCGTAAAGCCTAAATGATGCAGCAGCTGATCCAATGGCTGCAGATACAAACTAAAGAGAAAGAAAGGATCCCTGGGGCAACCCCATCATTCGACAGATAACTTTAACCAGTGAAGAGGAGCAGGTTTCATTCAGGATGGGGAGAAGGGGACAGTCGGGGCACACAGACACACACACCCCCATAGGGATCAGTAACTCAAGATGGGAAGGTAGGGACAGACAGACAGATGGACATAGATATCCCCCATGAGGATCACTGATTCAGGAGGGGGAGAGAGAGGTCAGGACAGACAGAGAGATAGATACCAGGGGCGTAGCCAGACCTCAAGGTGGGAGGGGGCCAGAGCCTAAGGTGGGGGGGGGGTCACATTTTGGTCGCCACCCCGCCACCGCTCCCTTCCGCTGCCTCAAATACCTTGGCTGGCAGGGGTCCCCAATCCCTGCCAGCTGAAGACTTCCTCCAGCACTGGTCTCTGGCGCAGCCGCATTGCCTGCCCAGCTCTCTCGTCCCCTCATATCTGGCATGGTCCTTTTAGTGAAAACGAGCATGCTCAATTTCACTAAATGGAGTGTGCCTGGCGTGAGGGGAAGAGAGAGCTGGGCAGGCAATGCAACAGCGCTGGAGACCAGCACTGGCCAAAGTAATCTGGCAGGGGTTGTGGACCCCCGCCAGCCAACCAGAGGCCCAGAGCAAATTGGTGGGGGGGGGGGGGGGGGCAAGCCTCCATGACCCCACCTAGCTACACCACACACACATCTACAGATATTCCCTGTAGGGTACACTGAAACTCATCCTGATCTTCCCACTGAACCCCTCGCTCTCCATTATAACGTATTCCAGATTCAGTTAGGACTTACCTTCCCCCAGAGTCATTCCCACCTCTGACTCCCCTCCATTCACAGGATACTCTTTACTCTGCTACAACCTGCAATCATTGTGCCACTCCACCTTACCTCTCCTCTCGCATCTCTCCATGCCTAAGTCGCTCTTAATGTCTGGCCTTCCCGTCCATCTCCAATTCTGGACTCTGCGCTTTCCACTTTGCTGCATCGTATGCTCGGAATGGGCTGGTGCATCTCTCTCTCTGGCCTTATTCAGAAACAGCCTATAAACTCTCCTTTCTGAGGTTACTCTTCCATTTTAATCCCTCTTCTTCTAATCATAACCTTATTAGTATATTCTTCCCCTCACCATAAGACAAGCAGTGGAGGTCATCGTAGGAAAATGCTCAATGAGGACCTACTTCCTCCTCCAGCTGGACAGAGCACCCCCAGGCTGAGCCCATATAGGATAGAAACCCAAGTCAGAAATTAGATATATCCCACTTCTAACACCAATCATTGTGTGACCTTGAGTGACCTGTTGGCCCACACCATAATATATATGATGCTCTGTGAGGAGCAGGGACACCATAGTATGAACATTGTACAGAGCAATGACCATGTACAATGTTGATACTATTGTAGGTCCTTTAGATCATCATATTTCTAGCTCTGCGCAACCAACACCTTCTACAAAGTTGAGGGGTAGTGGCTCATGAAGACAGTTCTGTAAGAACATGGGACTTGTCCTACTGGGTCAGACCAAGGTTCCATCTAGCCCAGTATCTTGTTTCCAGCAGTGGCAAGTCCAGGTCACAAGTACCTGGTTGAGTCCCAAACGCACTGGGGTATAATTCTAAGGCCATTTCACAAGCCCATTGAGTTCTTAGCTGTAGAGACCTGATACCCCCCCAGCCCATACATAATGGTTTGCTCAACCTCTATCCCCTCTCCCACTAGGGAACAGCTGGATGATGAACCAGAACTCTAGCCCTGAGGTGGTGGAGGTGCTGCAGGATATGATGGTGCTGACAGCCCAGAACTTGACCCGCATGGAGGTGACGGACCATTACCGAGTCATCAAGGAGCTTGGCAAAGGCAAATATGGAAAGGTGACACTGGTGACACATCGCCAGAGAGGTAATGCCAACAGGAGAGGGGACGAGAAAAGGAGGAGGGTGAGGAAGGATGAGTGTGAGGAGGAAGGTGAATGGGGATGGAAAGAGGTATGAGAGGAGGAAGGTGAAGGGGGATGGAAAGAGGTGTGGGAGAGGAGGAAGGTGAAGAGGAATGGAAAGAGGTGTGGGAGAGGAAGAAGATGGTTGAGGATAACAGGAAGGTGAAGGGGGATGGTAAGAGAAGAAGAAGATTGTTGAGGATGAGAGGAAGGTGAAGGAGGGATGGAAAAAGGTGTGAGGATGAAGGTGTAGGGGGTTGAAAGTGGTGTGAGAGAGGATAAATATTGTTGAGGATGAGAGAGAGGAAGGATAAGGGAGATAGAAATAAGTGTGGGAGATGGATAAGGAAAAGAGTGGAAGGGAGGCCAAGAGAGAGAAAGGAAAGGAAAGGAAAGGTGGGAGGTACAGAAAGAAGAACAGAGAGAGAGACAGACAGAGTTGTTGGTGGGTGACATGGAGAGGAAATAGAAAGGAAGACCAGGAGAGACAACTACTCAGATGGGAGAAGAAGGGGAGCATGTGTGATGTTTACTCCAATGACTCTCCTCCCCCTCTATTCTGCAGGAACCCCCATGGCACTGAAGCTCCTGCCTAAATGCAGCACTGACCTCCGCAATTTCCTGTATGAGTATTGCGTAGCCCTCCTCCTTTCGGCCCACCCCAACATTATCGGTATGTTTGGCATTGCCTTTGAGTCCGCACACCATTATGGGTTCCTCTATGAAGCTGCCCTACAGACCGACCTTATCTCCATCATTAAACCTAGGGTAAGTATAGGGCCCCAGTGACTCAGAAGCTCTGGAGAAAGTCCAGTAATCAGATTCAGATTGATGGAGACCCCTACTAGTTCAGCCAAGGAAGCTACTGCTTTTGCTTAATGATAGAGCCTTTACGTACAGTTGTAGTGCTGGGGGAATGGTTGGCCATCTCCATAGAGAGCAACACAGATGTCCACTGTCACCTTGTATAGGGTTTATTTATTTATTTGTATCCCCCATTTTCCCACCTATTTTCAGGCTCAATGTGGCTTACATAGTACCATAGAGGCATTTGCCAGTCCGGTAAAAGGCAATGGCATTTTTGAATGGTTGAACCCATGTCTACTGGTTCACTTACAATGTCCTCTTCCCATTGTCCTCTCTCTCAGGAAGGGATCCCAGAGGAGGCTGCCAAGCTGTGCACCAAACAACTGGTCAGTGCCTTGGAGTTCATCCACAGCCGTGGGCTGGTCTACCGAGATGTGAAACCGGAGAATGTTCTGCTCTTTGGCAAGGACTGCCAGTGTGTCAAGCTTACAGACTTCGGCCTAACTCGCCCCCGAGGCACTCGGCTGAAGCTGGTGTCTGGTGTTATACCATATACTGCGCCCGAGCTGAGCAACACCGCCAACAAGGAGGGACTGCCCATCGATGCCACTCTGGACTGCTGGGCTTTCGGTGTTCTCCTTTTCTGCCTTATCACTGGCTACTTCCCCTGGGAGAAGACCCTGCCGTCAGACCCCTTCTTCGATGATTTCGTAGTCTGGCAAGAGACGGGCAGCACCGAAGACCTGTCGCGGCACTGGAGAAAGTTGACTGTCGATGCTATGGACATGATGAAGGAACTGCTGGCCCTGAAGCCTTCAGAGAGAGGCCCAGTCAGCAAGGCGCTCCGTCACCTGGATTGTTCCTGGAGAGTGGACAACTGGAGAGTCATTGAAGGCCTCTGAGACCCCAACAGGTCATGGGTACCTTTCTCTACGAGAGCCATGTTTATAGATCCTGCCTGAGCCCAAGGAGCCTGGCTACTTCTGTTTCCACTTCGTAAAACTTAAGTTTGTAGAAAAGAGACGGCGGGACTTTTGCACCTTTCTCCTTTCAGGGGCTAAGTTTAAGGAACGCTGGAAAAGTCCAGCAGGAACGGGTTGGGTCAGTGGTTCCCAAACCTGGTCCTGGAGGCACCCCAGCCAGTCAGGTTTTCAGGATATCCACAATGAATATTCATGAGAGAGATCTGCTTGCACTACCTCCACTGCATGCAAATCTCTCATGAATATTCATTGTGGATATCCTGAAAATCTGATTGGCTGGGGTGCCGCCAGGCCCAGGTTTGAGAATCACTGGGTTGGGTATTACAACTAGTAAAGAGTTTCTAATCAGCTCCTAGTCCTTGGGATTTACCTTCTGGTGGGTCTATGTTGAAGAACTACAAGACCCAGCATGCAACAGAGGTCAAAACCAGGACTGATTCCACTTCATACTTCCTACATTGCATACAGGGAAATGTAGTTCCTACTTAGTCCTATATTCAAAGGGACACGGTCAGCTCTAGATCTGCATGCATGGGAGTGGCGTAGCCAGACTGCCAATTTTGGATGGGCCTGAACCCAAAGTGGGTGGGCACAAAATTTTCTCTCTACCCCCCTCCCCCAGCAACATTTAGTCACGCTAATCAGATGCATTTGTCACACTGGGTAAAGTGCTGTTTTTCAGTGCATCAGATTTCAGAAAATTTATTTAATAGCCTAACACCCTTTTCAGTGAGCTTTCAGAGGCCAAAACCTCCTGCCTCAGGTCAGTATAATGCTGTTACGGTATCCTCGCCTGACCTAAGGAAGGAAGTATTGGTCTCTGAAACTTCATTAACACAGGTACCATATTACTTTATCCTAAATTAAAAAATAAAATTATTTTCTTTACCTTTCTTGTATGGCCATTTATTTTTTCTCATTGTGTCGCTCCCAGTCTCTAGATTCTGCTTTCCTTCGTTTTCGCTTAACTCTTCTGCCACGGTTTCCTGGCCATTTCTCATTTTTCTGTCCTTTTTCTTTGCTTTCTTCAATATTTTTCTGCCTCTCTCTCTCTCTCTGTCCTGATTTAATTCATTCTTACTATCCATTCTTTAATTTCCTTCATCTACTTATGGCTTTTCATCTTTTTCTCACCCTTGTTCTCCCCATGCCCCTTCCTCTTATTCCCAAGTCTTTCACTACTCTCCTTTTCCATCCAGCAGCTCTCTTCTTTCTCTCCCCATCCTTCCAGTCTCCCCTCTCTCGCCCCATCCTTCCAGTAGTCTCCCCTCTTTCTTTCTGCATCCTTCCGTCCAGTGTCACCTCTTTCTCCCTACCCTTCCATCCAGCGTCTTCCCTCTTTCTCTCCCCATCCTTCCATCCATCTACCCTCTCTCCTGATCCTTCCATCTAATGTCTCTCTCCCTCTTTCTAACCAGTGTCTCTGTATCACTCTACCCTTTTCTGTTGAGTGTCCCTTCTCTCTCCACATCCTTCCAGTCTCTCCCCTTTCTCTCTGCATCCTTCCAGTCTCTCCCCTTTCTCTCCCCATCCTTCCATCCAGAGTCTCTCTCCCCATCCATCTGTTTTCCCTCTTTCTCTGCCATCCTTCCATCTGTTTTCTATCTTTTCTCCCCATCCTTCCATCTATTTTCCCTCTTTCTCCCCATCCTTCCATGTTTTCCCTCTTTCTCTGCCATCCTTCCATGTTTTCCCTCATTCTCTGCCATCCTTCCATCTGTTTTCCCTCTTTTCTCCCCATCCTTCCATGTTTTCCCTCTTTCTCCCCATCCTTCCATGTTTTCCGTCTTTCTCTGCCATCCTTCCATGTTTTCCCTCATTCTCTGCCATCCTTCCATCTGTTTTCCCTCTTTTCTCCCCATCCTTCCATGTTTTCCCTCTTTCTCCCCATCCTTCCATGTTTTCCGTCTTTCTCTGCTATCCTTCCATGTTTTCCCTCATTCTCTGCCATCCTTCCATCTGTTTTCCCTCTTTTCTCCCCATCCTTCCATCTATTTTCCCTCTTTCTCCCCATCCTTCCATGTTTTCCCTCTTTCTCTGCCATCCTTCCATCTGTTTTCCCTCTTTTTCTCCCCATCCTTCCATGTTTTCCCTCTTTCTCCCCATCCTTCCATGTTTTCCGTCTTTCTCTGCTATCCTTCCATGTTTTCCCTCATTCTCTGCCATCCTTCCATCTGTTTTCCCTCTTTTCTCCCCATCCTTCCATGTTTTCCCTCTTTCTCCCCATCCTTCCATGTTTTCCGTCTTTCTCTGCCATCCTTCCATGTTTTCCCTCATTCTCTGCCATCCTTCCATCTGTTTTCCCTCTTTTTCTCCCCATCCTTCCATCTATTTTCCCTCTTTCTCCCCATCCTTCCATGTTTTCCCTCTTTCTCCCCATCCTTCCATGTTTTCCGTCTTTCTCTGCCATCCTTCCATGTTTTCCCTCATTCTCTGCCATCCTTCCATCTGTTTTCCCTCTTTTTCTCCCCATCCTTCCATCTATTTTCCCTCTTTCTCCCCATCCTTCCATGTTTTCCCTCTTTCTCTGCCATCCTTCCATGTTTTCCCTCATTCTCTGCCATCCTTCCATCTGTTTTCCCTCTTTTCTCCCCATCCTTCCATGTTTTCCCTCTTTCTCCCCATCCTTCCATGTTTTCCGTCTTTCTCTGCCATCCTTCCATGTTTTCCCTCATTCTCTGCCATCCTTCCATCTGTTTTCCCTCTTTTTCTCCCCATCCTTCCATCTGTTTTCCCTCTTTTTCTCCCCATTCTTCCATGTTTTCCCTCTTTTCTTCGACGAGGCTCGCCCTGCATGCCAGCGCCAGCCCAGCCCAGCTCCCATTGCCGGCCACTGCTGCTTTTCCTGTTGAGCAGCAGGGCCGGCGCTACAAAAAGAAGAAGCGCTAACGGCGCTAAGGACAAGAAATGTTTAAAAAAAAAAAAAAGCGCGGCACCGGCAGGCACTGTCTCGGCAGCCTTGAGGCATTGGCTGCTGAGGCATTGGCTGCTGGCTCGCAGGCTCCTCCCCTCTCCTACGTCACTGCAGTGACATAGGAGACGGGAGGAGCCTGCGAGCCAGCAGCCAATGCCTCAAGGCTGCCTAGACAGTGCCTGCCGGTGCCGCGCTTTTTTTTTTTAAACATTTTTTGTCTTCCTTAGCGCCATTAGCGCTTCTTCTTTTTGTAGCGCTGGCCCTGCTGCTCAACAGGAAAAGCAGCAGTGGCCGGCAATGGGTGCTGGGGCTGGCGCTGGGCGGGCCTGGGCCGAAATTGGGTGGGCCTGGGCCCAGCCAGGCCCACCCGTAGCTACGCCGGTTGACTTACGGCGAAGTGGCCACCCTACGAATGACTGAAAAGCTGGCCAGATGCAGAATGTGGGGGAGGAGGGGTGAGGGGATTCTTAAAAACTTTTCAAAATTGGTCAAGTGAGACCCTCGAGACGGGAGTCTCTGTCCGCATCTAGTGGACACTGCAGAAGAAAGTATCTTGGATTGAGAGAATAACAGACACCAGACCTTTAAAACAATCAATAAAATGGGGAAAAAATTTGCCTTAGTGTATTTGCTGTCCTGAAGTGTCAGAAGGGATTGCCTTGTCTTGTCTTCTTTGGTGTTTGAGAAGTATTCGCTGTAGGGCAGTCACCAGTTCCGTCCCTGAAAAAAAATCCCAAAACAGTCATCCAGTCCTGAGAATTCTTTGTCCTCGGTTACAGTACAGCAGGTCACCAAATGATCACAAGATATGGTGCAGCCATGGATGGCAAAGTCCAGTGTGCTCTGACCCTTTAAAACCTCTAGTCCTAGAGGTGACAGGCTCCGTATCCCTGTGTCCATCCCCTGAACCCTCCAGTCCTAGAGGTGACAGGCTCCGTATCCTTATGTCCATCCCCTGAACCCTCCAGTCCTAGAGGTGACAAATTCTGTATCCCTGTGTCCATCCCCTGAACCCTCCAGTCCTAGAGGTGACAGGCTCCGTATCCCTGTGTCCATCCCCTGAACCCTCCAGTCCTAAAGGTGACAGGCTCCGTATCCCTATGTCCATCCCCTGAACCCTCCAGTCCTAGAGGTGACAGGCTCCGTATCCCTGTGTCCATCCCCTGAACCCTCCAGTCCTAGAGGTGACAGGCTCCGTATCCTTATGTCCATCCCCTGAACCCTCCAGTCCTAGAGGTGACAGGCTCCGTATCCCTGTGTCCATCCCCTGAACCCTCCAGTCCTAGAGGTGACAGGCTCCGTATCCCTGTGTCCATCCCCTGAACCCTCCAGTCCTAAAGGTGACAGGCTCCGTATCCCTGTGTCCACCCCCTGAACCCTCCAGTCCTAGAGGTCAAAGGCTCTGTATCCCTGTGTCCATCCCCTGAACCCTCCAGTCCTAGAGGTCAAAGGCTCTGTATCCCTGTGTCCATCCCCTGAACCCTCCAGTCCTAGAGGTGACAGGCTCTGTATTATAGGACTCGGCTGTTTCTGGGTTTCTCCATTATCCCTTCACCCTGATTTCCAATATCCACTGCCTATGCCAATAATTCACTCAATTTATTTATTGATTTATTTGTTCATGACATTTATACCCCACACTAGCCCGAAATAGACTCAAGTTCAAAGTGACTTACAAACAACCAATAAAGTGAATAACACATAATAATGTACAGAATATAACACAAATTACAGTAAATTCAAGAAGCGAATTAATACATGTGCAGGAAGTAGCCAGGGATTTAGACTCTCTCAAGGACAAACAAATAATTAAGGTTGGATAGGTGAGGGCATAATTAGGCAGGACTAGATGAGAAATGAGATTAAAGATTATGATCTCCTCCCCTAAGACTTCTGGACATTTATTTGTATATATTGAATGATCAGGATTTATTTTCTGACTTTTTCATGAATCTCACCCAAAGCGGTGTACAGCAAGAATAAGCTGAAGACAAGTTATAGACCATTATAGCAGAGAGCAAATCTCGATAAAGGTACACAGATTGGCCTTGTCTGCTACTTACAATGTCAACATAATACACGTTATAACATCTTAATAGACAGCATTGCTAAGCTTAAAATGAGCCTCGTGCTCCATTGCGTCCTTCACTGCTGTGCAATCATTTGTCATTCTATCCTGTCATCATGTTTCTTGTGGAGTGATCACGGGGCTGAGTGTGTTTTTGGGAGCCAGGGGAAGGACATACCCTGGAGAAGCACACAGACTTCTGGCTGTCTTACAGGCCCCTTGAATACATGTACTGTCTTCCACCAGCCGTGGTTAGTATATAGGGGCATAGTTCTCAAAGACAACTTTTAACCTGTTTTCATCCTTGCTTATTCTCCATTAATGAATGCACATTAACTCTAGACTAACTGCTTCTGCTGTGAATTCTGATTCTCTTGCAGAAATAACAAATCCCCATCGTACACTGGTTATTTCAATACATGATTGCAGCGAAACTTGTTCTGGGCTTTTCAGTTTTTATAAAATAAAAAGTGACCCCACTATCGTATTGTACCTCTGGTCTTATGAGTTTTGGAAAGATGCACATTGAATGTGAGCTCTCCGGACCAGATGGTTAAAATTGCTCGTATCAGAAGAAAGGGTCTTTGTGTGTTTCATAAACTTAAGTGTATGGTGGGTGCGGAAAGCAGGAAATCCACATTATACTTTTAAGGGCAACAGTGGTGGAGGGCCGGGGGTTATTTAAAACCCTAGTTAGTTGAGAAGGGAGTCACATGCATCTTACTGCCCTGCACTGAGGTTTGTCTCTCCTAGTGACTACTGAGGAAAAGGGGGAAGTTGGATTGCGAACTCCCTAACTCATTCTCAGGTCAAACCAATAGCGTGATTCAGGGATTCTAGCTTTGATTTCTCACTGATTCCTCCTTAAGAAAGTCTAAACAACAAATTCTGTGGGTCAGGACTGGATCAGTCTTCCTTTGACCCTGGGGATGAGGTGACTGCTCTTGAGGGGGGTGTATGTGGAGAAGGTTCTAGAGTTGGGGAAGGAAGCAGGAGCAAGTGTTACTGAGAGAGAAGGAAGGTTATGAAGACATCGAGGTTGAGCTGAGAGGTGGGTTGCATTGAGTTGGCGCGAAGCCTGGCTCAGCTAAAGGGCAACTCTTTTGCTAATGCCTGCTTTGCTCTTGGGGGCATATCAGATGAACTTCCCCAGGGAGGCCTTGAGTAAGATGGTGAAGTGAAGGGCGGGCACTCACTCAACGCTCGTCTTAGATGTGATTTAAGAGGAAATCGGCATATAGAGTGACAAAAGGCGTGACTTTACACATGGGAGTAGTGTTAACGAAGCCAGGAACATGAGGCCTGCAGGACTGGTCGGGTGTACAGGCCCTGAGCGAGATTTCTGACTGCACTGGGAGGCTTTGAAATTTGGTGCGCTCTCTGTCCATCACCAACAGAACAGCTCTTGTCCTCAAATGCACAGCGGGTAGCCACACAAGGGCACGAACATAGTGCATGATCATGCTACCTCGACATGGCAGAGATTGCGTGTGGCCTACACAACCTAATCCATACCCACCCAATGGAGCTATGAGTAACAGATGAGGGTAGGGATGAGGGAAGAGAGTATGATGTCACAAGACTGAACTGGGGAGGAGGTTTCCTGAGGGAGGAGGTGATGTTGATGCCTTGAACTGCTTCCCACCTGGATTTCACAGGCCATGAGAAGAAATCCTGCTAATATTTACACACCAATTATGCGCATAAGTGTCTAGAGTACGAGCATTTACACACATACATACCAGATATGCGCTTATGTGCTATTTTGTAAAACTGCATATATCTGCAGCTGCTTGCCCCGGGATTGGTGGCATGGGAAATTGCTAATTGGGTTTACGCCAGGTACTTGTGATCTGGATTGGCCAGTGGTGGAAACAGGATACTGGGCTAGGTAGACCTTTGGTCTGACACAGTATAGCTACGCTTATGTAAAGCCTGTGTGATGCCACAATGTTCACTTTTGTTGCAACGGCTAGAGGAATAACCTCCAACATTAATGTTATGGAGTTATCAAATGCATCAGCTCCTCAGAATGGAAAGGAATTTGGCGGCTGAGGTGTGGAAATGAACCGAAAAGAGTTTTCTTAATGTGTGAATACCCCTTCTAAGCATCATGAGGGTTCAACTGTTTTAATGATTAATAATTAATAGTTTAATAATTTAGAAATTTAGAGGTTGCTGGGGGAGGGGGGGAGATTAAATCACTTGTGCGAGGCTATCTGGGGATATCCAGTGGCACTCAATGTCACTGTCCATCCCCAGGATGAAAGCCCACTGCACTAACCAGTGGGCTACTCTTTTTATCTAAATTCCTGACAAGACTTGAGTGGTTAAGAACATAAGTGTTGCCATAATGGGACAGACTGAAGGTCCATCAAGCCCAGCATCCTGTTTCCAACTTTGGCCAATCCAGGTCACAAGTACCTGGCAAGATCCCGAAACAGTACAAAACATTTTATGCTGCTTATCCTAGAAATAAGCAGTGGATTTTCCCCAAGTCCATTTTAATAACGGTCTATGGACTTTTCCTTCAGGATGCCATCCAAACCTTTTTTAAACCCTGCTAAGCTAACCACTTTTACTACATTCTCTGGCAATGAATTCCAGAGTTGAATTACACGTTGAGTGAAGAAAAACTTTCATTTCATTTTAAATTTACTACTTTGTAGCTTCATTGCATGCCCCCTAGTCCTAGTATTTTTGGAAAGCATAAACAGATGCTTCACGTCCACCTGTTCCACTCCACTCGTTATTTTATAGACCTCTATCATATCTCCCCTCAGCCATCTTTTCTCCAAGCTGAAGAGCCCTAGCCGTTTTAGCCTTTCCTCGTAGGGAAGTCGTCCCACATATCTCAACACAGCGAGATAAACAAGAAATAGGAAAAATACAATACAAAAAATAAAAAGGAAAAAGTAATATACACCAATTAACATTGCATCCTTCAACCACAAGAAAAGAGCAAATAGATCCAAGAAATAGGAAAAAAATAATAACCTTAAGAAAAAGAAAACTTCAATGACATATCATCACCCAAAAGACCCTCCCCAGCCTGCCCCTATAGTGTGCATATAGGACTATACAATGTTACTCACTTCCTCTTCCTTCAAAAGAAATTCTTTCGACTGTTTTGGATCAAAACATTGAAATTGTTTACCTTGAAAAATTATAAAGCATAAACAAGGAAATTTAAGCACAAAACTAGTACCAAGGCTGGTACCCTAAGCTGAAAGGCCAGAAAAGCCTTGTGTCTCTTCTGTGTTTCTCTTGACATAAGAGTAACCATACTGGGTCAGACCATCTAGCTCATTTTCCTGCTTCCAACAGTGGCCAATCCAAGTCACAAGTACCTGGCAGAAACCCAATTAGTAGCAACATTCCATGCTACTAAGCCCTGGGTAAGAAGTGGCTTCCCCCATGTCCATCTCAAAAACAGACTATGGACTTTTCCTCCAGGAACTTGCCCGAAACCTTTTTTTAAAACCCAGATATGCTAACTGCTGTTACCACATCCTCCAGCAGCGAATTCTAGAGCTTAACTATTCTTTGAGTGAAACTGCAATGCAATCAGTTTCCGAAGCAAAAGAAACCACCAAAGTCGTTCTCCGAGTAAAAACTTCTAAGGAGGACTCGAGAAAGGGAACAATATGAATTTGACATCCTATTTGACCTCGCAAGTTGTGCTGGGTGGCTGGGGGAACAGGAATGGAGAGAGCAGGGGGCAGGAAAGAAATGCATCCTGCTACTGAGACCTTGGGCAGGTTCCTGTATCTCCCATTGCCTCTGGGACCCTTAGGCGTGTACACGTTAACTCGCATGAAAAACGCTAACGCGCCTATAACGCAGCTTAGTAAACAGGGCCCTCAGACTGTAAGCTCTTAGGTGCAGGTACACAGTTTACCTGTTATAAACTTTTTTGTTGCCAGAAGCTTCTGGTGGTGATGTGTATAGCCTCCCATTTTATTTTTTGATGTTGATGCAGATTGGATTTTTATATATGCAAATATATGTTTGGTTTTTAAATACTTTTAGTGTGTCTTTATTATGTGTACCCCACGAGAATAGTAGATTAAGAGGGGCGCTCAAGTTTTCCCGAGGGCGTCCTCGCAGGATGTCCCCGCAAAGGGGCGTGGAAACCTGTATTATCGAAACAAGATGGGTGGCCATTATACGGTTGGGGACGCCCAAATCTCAACATTTAGGTCGACCTTAGAGATGGTCGTCCCCGGTTTTCAGAGATAATGGAAACCGAGGACGCCCATCTCAGAAACGACCAAATATAAGCCATTTGGTCGTGGGAGGAGCCAGCATCAAATAGTGCACTGGTCCCCCTGACATGCCAGGCCACCAACCGGACACCCTAGGGGGCACTGCAGTGGACTTCACAAATTGCTCCCAGGTGCATAGCTCCCTTACCTTGTGTGCTGAGCCCCCTAAAACCCACTACCCACAACTGTACAACACTACCATAGCCCTAAGGGGTGAAGGTACAGTGGGTTTGTGGTGGGTTTTGAAGGGCTCACATTTACCACCACAAGTGTAACAGGTGGGGGGGGGGGATGGGCCTGGGTCCGCCTGCCTGAAGTGCACTGCACCCACTAAAACTGCTCCACAGACCTGCATACTGCTGTCATGGAGCTGGGTATGACATTTGAGGCTGGCAAAAAATATTTTTTAAGTTTTATTTTTAGGGTGGGATGGGGTTAGTGACCACTGGGGGAGTAAGGGGAGGTCATCCCTGATTCCCTCCAGTGGTCATCTGGTCAGTTCAGGCACCTTTTTGAGGCTTGGTCGCAAGAAAAAATGGACCAAGTAAAGTTGGCCAACTGTTTGTCAGGGACGCCCTTCTTTTTTCCATTATTGGCCGAGGACGCCCCTGTGTTAAGCACGCCCCAGTCCCACCTGCGCTATGCTTTCGACATGCCCCAGGGAACTTTGGTCATCCCCGCGATGGAAAGCAGTTGGGGACACCCAAAATCGGCTTTCGATTATGCCGATTTGGGCGCCCCTAGGAGAAGGACGCCCATCTTGTGATTTGTGTTGAAAGATGGGCGTCCTTCTCTTTCAAAAATAAGCCTGTAAGTGAACTATCAATTTTTAAATAAATACATGAAACAGAACCGCATGCTATAACAATATAAAGTATTAATAACTGCTTGCAGCCTTTATCTGGCCTTCACGTTGCTTCTAAGAACATTTTCTCTTCTTGGGTAGTGATTCTGAGCTCACTTTAGAGCGAATTCAGGAGTAATTCACCAAGGCTGGTCCGACAGCTCCAGCCTTATTGGCAGACTGTTTTTAAGACAGATGTTCAGACGCTGGATTGTTGTAACAGCTGGATTATTGCAACAGCTTGGGTCTGTGTCTCTCGGGAAGTCTCCCACACAAGACACAGGTTGCTCAGAATCCAGCAGCTAGAGAGATATTTAAGAAGAACTTCAGCTGAGATCATTCCGTTGGCTCCCAGTCCTCAACCAGATAAAATTTAAGATTATTATGTGGGTCGCTCAAAGAATTTGGCACTGGATGGACAGTCTGGAGACATGTCTGGGGGAGTTGAGCCAGACTGGGATCCTGTGATCACAGCCCCTGACGCCAGAGAGTGGAATGAGGCAAGGTACAGTTCCAGGGTCCCTCTGGGCGAAAGAGAAACCTGAATCTGTAGCAAAAAGGTATCTTTTCCCCTACGGCAAGGATAGAAAGAGGCAGCTCCTTTCGAGAAAAGGCCTGAAGGTGTATGTGGGTTTCTTAGGACTGAGGTTAACAGTGATGAAATTGCATTAATTTCTGCAATACATCAGTTTTGCTGTTTGAAACACCATATGCAGCTCTGTGAGAGTTTTTGGAAGCATATCTGCACCTAGAGTTTTCAAAAGGTGGATCCCTTCCCACCCCATCTTCCTGTCCAGAGAGATGACACCATTGTCTAGCAGTAAGGAAGGTGTTTAAACCTGGACTAATAGCTCCTGTGTATGAGACAGAGTGTCCAGCAGGGGGCAAGGCTGCTCCAACCACCAGGAAGACAAGGCAGTCGCCTAGAACAGCAGCTTTGGGAGGGGGGGGGGTGTTTTGCCCAAAAGCAGCTGCAGTCAAAGCAAAATAATAGATATTGACAGCAGCATAAACTCAAAGCAACTTGAGGCACCAGTGGGGAAGGTGACCAAGGAAGGCACTCGTCAAATATCCTATTTAGCCAGATGATTGGATTAAATTAGTTTTATTCACTTCATAAACCGCTTTATACTGCAGTGCCAAAGCGGTTTACAAATCACAAATTATATAAAACTGTTTCCCAAGTCAGTCCTGGAGTACCCCTTGCCAGTCAGGTTTTCAGGATATCCATAATGAATATGCATGAAGTTGATTTGCATACACGACCTCCATTATATGTAAGTCTTTCATGCATATTCATTTTTTGGATATCCTGAAAACCTGACTGGCAAGGGGTACTCCAGGACTGACATGGGAAACACTGTTATAAAGTAACACAGTACCAGACAAACAGTATCTGCTGCACATTAAATAAAATATTGATGAAACATCCAGGTCTTTAAAAGCTTACACAACACAGTTTATGAAGAAGCATTTTGAAGTTCCTCAAGCAATGAGTTCCAGAGAAAGGGGCCAGTGTATGACAATACACGTTTTCTAGTGGATAAAAGTTTGATAACGCTGAGACCAGGAAGTTACAGAAGCTTTTTCTGTGAAGTGTATATTTCTGCAACTTGCTGCAAAGATAAGCTGGACGTCTGACATGAAACGATCTATAGACCAAACACAATTTAAATTTAAAACTAATTGGAGAAAAAGTTTTCTTCACTCAACCTGTAATTAAACTCTGGAATTCGTTGCCAGAGAATGTGGTAAAGGCAGTTAGCTTAGCGGGGTATAAAAAAAAAGGTTTGGACGGCTTCCTAAAGGAAAGGTCCGTAGACCATTATTAAAATGGACTTGGAGAAAATCCACTGCTTATTTCTGGGATAAGCAGCATAAAATGTTTTGTACTTTTGGGGACCTTGCCAGGTATTTTTTTTTTTGTTACATTTGTACCCTGCGCTTTCCCACTCAATGTGGCTTACATGGGGCAATGGAGGGTTAAGTGACTTGTCCAGAGTCACAAGGAGCTGCCTGTGCCTGAAGTGGGAATTGAACTCAGTTCCTCAGGACCAAAGTCCACCACCCTAACCACTAGGCCACTCCTCCACTCCTGTGACTGGGATTGGCCAGGATGCTGGGCTTGATGGACCTTTGGTCTTATCCTAACTCTTTTTGGGATTCCGGAATCTTGCTACTCTTTGGGATTCTGCCAGGTATTTTGACCTGGATTGGTCATTGTTGTAAGCAGGATACTGGGCTTAGATGGACCATTGGTCTTACTCAGTGGGGACCTATTAATATACTATTGCTGCTGCTCTTTGCCACCCTGTAAAAAACACACACTGAGCGACACGGGCTGCACATACTATAGCAGGACATGTTTATCCACTCCTACCCTAGCTGAGATAAAAATCAAGCACCTTTCTGACCTCATGTGCAACTTTCTTTAAATTAATCCTCTTATTTTCTTACTCTTGTTGCTCTCTCTTATCTATCTATATGTTCCATCCTTGCTTACACCCTATGCTGTCTATTAAAATATTGTGTGTATGCCATGCTTTGTTTTGTAATTTGAATATTTTTACTTCTGTAATTGTCTACTGCTTATGTTTGACTTATTTTTTGCTGTACACCGTCTTGAGTGAATGCCTTCAAAAAGGCGGTAAATAAAATCCTAATTAATTAATAATAATATTGCTGCGGCCCTACTGATGTGAATCCTGGTGCTAGCGCTCCTGTGACCCCTCATGACACAGTGTGAATCCTGGCAGTAATGAACCAAGCAACAGCTGAGCCAAGCACCTCAAGCTTCTCAGTTTGTGCACAGTATGGTAGAGCAGAGGCATTTGAAAGGGTTAATACCAACCGAGTCTCAAAATAGAAGCCCAGATCAGAGGCAGCACCTGAATCATGAGACCTTCTAGAAATGGCAAATCAAAGCAGGTCTGGTCAAACACAGGCTGTGGCTGACAAGGACAATAGAGGAAGCAGCAAGCAGAGGAAGGTTGAAGGGCATTTGGGGGGGTAGAAGATTCCCCTCTTGAAGGGAAAGAAGCCTCCACCCCACCCCTGCAAATCCTCATAAACATGGCCGTGGCTGACAAGGGGGATAGAGGAAGCAGCAAGCAGAGGAAGGTTGAAGGGCATTTGAGGGGGGGTAACAGATTCCCCTCCTGAAGGGAAAGATGCCTCCACCCCCTCCTGCAATTTCTCATACGGGACAAACACACAAAACAGTTTTCCCATAGTTTGATTTCTATTGATAACCCATAGTCACAAAATGAAAGAAGGCCCTTTTGCACAATGTTTAAACAAGATTTCTCACAAAAAATGGCCTTTGAATAAAGTGAAAACCACCTGTCTCAGGGGCCACAGTCAAACTATAATATAAAAAACATAATCACGTTAAAACAGAAATACTACTAGGTAAATGAAACCATATTATACAACGGGGCTCGTTTTCAAAAGAGAAAAACGTCCAAAAAGTGTCGTAAAGCACCATTTGGTCACTTTTCTTCTCAAAACGTCCAAATCGGTATTTTTGAAACCTATTTTGCAGACGTTTATCTGTGCAATTTGTCTGCAGTGCATGCAAACCACAAGGAGGCGTGTCAGGGGCGGGATTAGGGCGTGCCTAACACTTGGTTGTTTTACAGCCATAATGGAACGTCCAGAATTAAAACCAAGGCGCTTTGGTCCAGACCTGTTTTCAGAACAAATAAGGAACAAAAAGGTGCCCTAAATGACCAGATGATCACTGGAGAGAATCAGGGGTGATCCCCCAATACCCCCCAATGGTCACTGACCCCCCTCCCACCCCTCAAAAATGTGAATAAAAATATGTCTTAACCTCAGATGTTAACATCAGGTCTATTAGAGCAACATGCAGGTCCCTGGAGTAGTCTAGTGGTCAATGCAGTGGACAGTGGGGGGGGGGGGGGGGGGGGGGGGGGGGGGGAAACCAGGTCCCTATCTTCCTCTACCTGTCACACTTATGGTGGAAAATGTGACCTCTTCCCAAAGTCACCCAAACTCTACTGTACCCACATATAGGTGCCCCCTTTACCTATAAAGGCAATTGTAATGGTGTACAGTGTTTTTTTGAGTGGGTTTTGGTGGGCTCAGGGGTCAAGATAAGGCAGGAAAGGTGAGATGGGCACCTGGGAGTATTTAAATTAAGTGCACAGAAGTGCTCTCTCAGGTGCGCCATTGCTCTCCTGGGATGTCTGTGTGACCGTAAAAATGCTGGCTCCTCCTACATCCCAATGGCATGAATCTCTACATTCTGCACTTACTCGGGTTGTTGGTTTTTCTTTTCGAAAATAGACCAAAAAAAACTTGTTTGAAACAGTATTTTCGAAAAAAAAAAATTTGGACGTTTTTCTTTTTTCAAAAATGATCTTATTTCCTATCTGGATTTTGGACATTTTGTGCAAAACATCCAAAGTCGGACTTAGACATCATATTGAAAATGCCCCTCCATGTGTGACGACAAGGCGTGAAAATTTAAAAGCTAAAAACAAATCTTCAATAGTGAAGTTATGGTTGAGTTGGAGTGATTTGAAAAAACTACATTAAAAAATTCATGAGAAAAATGGCATGATTTATTGAGCACGATGGAAGTTTTTGGCCGATGATTGGAAATCTGCCTGGACAGACGTTATTAAAGACATTTTCCTTTCATGTCCACAGACGTGTCTGAGGTCTTTTTCCTCCTTTATTCCATGCACTGTTCTTGGTGTCGTTCGCTAAGACAAGGTCCACGGGGAACCTTGGCTCGTTTTCAGCACGGACGGGCAGGAGGTGTTGATGGACGGCCTGTCATGTAACCATTCCTAACGCGCGTTCCCGGCTTTAAATAGACTTACCGCTGTGGGTTTACTTTTGCGCTAATGGCCTCGTTCCCCTCTAGAGAAGATGATGAGACATGGGGGGTGGGGGGTGCATGTAGGGGGAGAAAGGGGGGGGGGGACATGAACGTGACAAAAAGCTGGACGAAGACGCAGTTCCTGGGAACAAGGAGCGTGGAAATCTAACTGTTAAAGATGGAGCGTAGATTTGTGTGTATGTGGAGTGGTAGAAACACTTCCCTAGAGGAGGGGTCAGGTTACTTACCTCATCCAGTTATCCAGCTTTGAATGTTTTGGCTAGGGATCTGTGCAAATTGCACTACATTACAGGCTCTTAAGTGCTTGGCTGTGCCTGTCACGGATGTCCAGGCTGCCTACTCAGTCTTTTGAGTTTCTTCTTCTACTTTTGAAAAATTCTGTGACCTCTGGTGTTTCGCAGGCACTTCAAATCCAGCGGCTCTAGGGGTGACAGGATGACACTGAGATCTCATTTTAATTTCATTTAAAAATAATTTCCTCTTCCATTTATACCTCTGAGGGGGTATAAAGTGGATAACGGCGCATGTGTTACAGTTGAAATAATAGAAAGTTTTAAAAATTAAATAGAAAATTACAGTCGAACAGCACCTTTCACATCTGGAGAAATTTATTCAGGGATTAGAAGACTGAGGATGTTGGTTGGCTCATCTTTATATTGTATCCAGTGCATTTTTTTTCTAGCAAAAAAGGTGCCGGTATGCAAATGCTAGACCACCCTTCGGGAGTGGAGTGATCACTGAGGGACCTACCCCACAATAGTCAGGCCCCCTGCAACCAGTCACAGAATCTATGACAAGGCAGATTGGTGTGTAGAGCCTGAGCTCTTTCATTAAAACTTGGGGACCGTGGGTCAATTTTAGTAGACAATGGAAAAGGTGCCGGTACTCAGTACCCCCAAGTACCCCCTCAAAAAAAGCCCTGCTTTTAATCCACTTATTCCCTATATACTGTAATACCGAACTACATAACAACCCCTAAATACCTTTGAAATATCTTCTTACATCTCACAGTAGTTTAATGCTTTTATACATCTCATAGCATTGAAGTTTTGAATTACTATATTACTGCAATATTAATGCATTAGTGAATTACTTGACGATTTTAAACCTCTAAATGCTTTCTTAAATGCTTTGTGTGCATCTATGAAGTTAGGACTATAAATGACTGCACGGCTGTAGTACTAGCTTTCTGTCTGTCGAACTTTAACAACGTATTCACTTACTGTAAACAGGCCTGGTGCATGATAACCCTATGCCTTCTATACAGCTCACTGCAGTCTAGATGCTATCTTTTTGCTCAGTATGCACATGATATATTACACCGAACTGTAATAAATCTCACTGCTATACATGTTCAGACTGTGCTTTCTATGTAGCTTATAGCAAATTACTAATATGTAATGGGACCTGCTAACAGCACTTGATGAGATTGCCTTGTTAGCATAATATAGTAGTACTATAAGATAGATAGATAGATAGTTATCTTATAGTTAATATACCATCTTTCAACTGTTTGTATGTATGCTGACATACTAATATGTTTATCCCACCATACACATCACACCATATTATTATTTATTGTATTTGTACCCCACATTTTCCCACCTTTTTGCATGCTCAATGTGGCTTACAGAGTATGGAAATGAGAACGTCATTACATGATATAAGAAAACAGTCGATCATAAGCTGAGGTGAAAGAGGAATTTAGGTAGAAGGTGTTAGGTAAGGTTGTGAAAGAGGTGTTTTGGTGTACTTGGGTGGTTTAGGGAATGATTTGTTTCAATGGAGGGTGACTTTTGTAGGCTCTGTTGAAGAGATGTGTTTTCAAAGCTTTGCGAAAGCTGGTTAGATTGGTCATGGTTTTTAGGGCCATGGGTAGTGCGTTCCAAAACTGTGTACTTTTGTACTCAAAGGTGGTAGCATAAGCCTGTTTGTACTTCATTCCTTTACAGCTGGGAAAGTTCAGGTTGAGGAATTTGCGGGCCGATCTTTTGGCATTCCTGGGCGGTAAGTCCACTATGTTTAGCATATACATCCAACCTAAATATTTCACCAGCATGATCATCCTGATACGATCAATCACCATCCACTCAATCAATCTAACACACACAACACTCACAACCTCTTCAACCGAACTCACCATGACATCATTCCTCCAATACAACCCAAGCACCCACTCCACTCCACTACACACCACACAACACATACTCCCTTACAAGCCAACAACAACCTTAGAAACCTCTCACAGTCCAGGATATCATCCTTGAAATCAGAAATAAACCCCCACAACATCAAAACACTAAAAACAAGACAACTTACCAAAATCCGCCCATCTCCACACACCACTGATCCACTACTAACTGTCCAAATAGGATACATTAATGCAAGATCAGTAGTAAATGCAAGTGAAATCATCACAGACTGGATCACCTCAGAGAACCTAGATCTACTTTTCATCACAGAAACCTGGATCCGCCAATCAGAAGATCCTATCATAAACGAACTATGCCCTCCGGGCTACAAAATATCACACTGGCCTAGAAAAGACAAAAGAGGAGTAGGAATTGCACTCATCTACAGATCACACTTCTCCGCAGAACCCACCTCAGAGTCCATCTCAACTCAACTCAAAATAGCCTCTATAAAACTATATAGCCCCATGCTATACGAATATTTAACCTGCATACTGTTCTACAGACCTCCTAATAACTGGAACCAGAACCAAAATAACATTCACAGACTTTATATCAAACACATACATTAACAACTCCAATATACTACTACTAGGGGACCTAAACCTCCATTTAGAAGACTCCAACTCTGCCCACACTGTATAGACTTCTTCCAACTATGTGATTTCAACCTTCCCCCAGTAGTAACAACCCATAATAAAGGCCACTCACTTGATATCATCACACACAAACATTCTACAGATCAAAACTTCCTCATATCAGACATCCACTGGGTCGCCTCTCCTGGTCCGACCACCACAAAAGCAACCCTATCTGTACAATGGCGGAAAAAGGACCAACCCAAACCACCAGAACCCACAATAATCAAAACCAGAGGACGAATCGAAAAAGATACCTTCTGGCAACTTATCTATGACAACAATTGAACGGTAGACCCAAACACAAATCACTTCCTTGCAGACTGGGAACACAGATGC
Organism: Microcaecilia unicolor; assembly: GCF_901765095.1. Classification (NCBI taxonomy): domain Eukaryota; kingdom Metazoa; phylum Chordata; class Amphibia; order Gymnophiona; family Siphonopidae; genus Microcaecilia; species Microcaecilia unicolor. Next base: position 250,171,232 of record NC_044033.1, read on the forward strand.
AAACTTATTTTAGATGAAATTGCCCCGCTACACTCCAAAACCCTACACACAAAGAAAAAACCCTCTCCATGTTTTTTTTTTGTTACATTTGTACCCTGCACTTTCTCATTCATGGCAGGCTCAATGCAGCTTACATATTAACATAGTAAATGACGGCAGAAAAAGACCTGCACGGTCCATCCAGTCTGCCCAACAAGATAACTCATATGTGCTACTTTTTGTGTATACCCTACTTTGATTTGTACCTGTGCTCTTCAGGGCACAGACCGTATAAGTCTGCCCAGCACTATCCCCACCTCCCAACCACCAGTACTTATTTGTACCTGGGGCAATGGAGGGTTAAGTGACTTACCCAGAGTCACAAGGAGCTACCTGTGCCTGAAGTGGAAATCAAACTCAGTTCCTCAGTTCCCCAGCACCAGAGTCCACCACCCTAACCACTAGGCCACTCCTGGTTCAAAGAGGAATTTAAAAAACTAAAAAAAGAAACCAGAAAACTAGAAAAAACTTGGAGCAAGTCAAAAGATGATCTAACCCTGAATATGTGGAAACAAACACAAAAGAAATACAAGAATGAAATTAAACGAGCCAAAAGAACATACTATACAAAACAAATCACAGCCACCAGAACAGACATAAAAAAACAATACAAGAGGAAGTGACGTCACCGATGTGATCGGCAGCTCAAATTAAGAGCTCCGTGGAGACGTGCAGAAAACAGCGGTTAAACCCCTATAATACGAGAATTTAATTTCCTAGACGATAGGTTGAACTTACCAGACTGTATGGCAGCCAGAAAGAAACTTTCAAAATTTAAGTTTGCGGCTGAATCGGCGAAAGCGGGAAGCAGAGGGCCGGCAGGGTTGCCTCCGCGCGAAAACAAAATGGCGCCGGAGGAGCCCGAGTCGGAAACCGAAACCGAGGAACGGAGCGGCAGAGAGGTGGAACTTGAGAGGAGCGAGATAATTAAATGGTTCCAGGAGTTGAAATCGGAGATGATTAATACTAGAAATAGCATACACGCTGCTGTTAAAGAATTGCGTGAAGAAGTAAAAGACATTGGTAACCGCGTGGGTGAGACTGAGGAACGCCTGGAGGAGATGGAGGCGGGGTGGAGAGCCTGGCGAAAACAGTTAAAGAGGAGAAACAGCAACGTGAAGAATTGGAGATTCGGTTGGAAGATCTGGAGAATCGCTCCGAAGGGGGAACTTACGCTTTAAAGGAGTGCCAGAGGAGGCCCAATATATGGAAGCGGCGAAAGTGGGCAAGAGATTTGCAACTTCATTCTGAGCCAAGGGAGAGACCCCCAGGAGAGTACAGATAAGTTTGAAATTAAAATCGATCGAGCACACCGGAGTCTGGGACCACAGCGGGGGGAGAACCCCAGGGATAACATTGCTTGCTTTCATGACTTCCAGGTGAAAGAGACTGTTTGGAGGAAAGCCCGTGCTATGGGTGATATACAATGGCAGAATATTAAAATACAGATTTTCCAAGACTTGGCGAAAACTACTTTACAAAAGAGGCGGGAATTCCGCGAAGTGATGAAATATCTGCAAAAGACTGGTCTGCGCTACAGATGGACTTTCCCCAGTGGTCTTATGGTCACGGTGGGGAATCAGACAAGGAAAATACAACATCCGACGGCAGCAAGGAAAATCTTGGAGAACATGGGGTGCACGGACCTACCAGAGGAGCTGCGAGTCCCCACTAAGGATGGTAATGGAGAGAAAAGTGCCAGCCCTGGCAGATGGCTCCAGCAGGGAAAAGGGGCAACAGCATAACCAGAGTGAGAAAGGAACGTGGCCTGGAACAGCAAGGGGACACTTGAATGGACAAATGCAAAGGGGCAGATGCCCGGTGCTAAGTTTGGTCACTTGACCAGTTGTAGTAAGTGATACCATGTTGGTAATGTTTAAATCATATGTTTACGATTCGGATAGAATGTATTTGGAATTAATGAAGGGGGTGGAAGGATTGAAAGTGGGGGGGAAAAATGGGGCTGGTTCTCCAGGGGACGACACTTTCTTAGGGGATATCTGGCAGCTTGTGGTGGCAGCCAGTCGGGGTAGGTTGGGGGGAGGGGGAGGTGGGGAAGGGAGGGGGGAGGGAGGGTGGGATTACAGTAGGCTCCTGGAATGTAAATGGCTTGAATACACCAGAAAAAGAAGTATTGTAAGCAAGGAGATACACAAAGCAGTGGGATATTATTATGATGCAGGAGACACATATCCAAAGGAAGGATGTTAGGCTTATTCAATATAAAAACCTGGGTCAGAATTATATATTGACGGACCCTAGAGGGGGGAAAAAGGGTGGCCTGGCAATTTATATTAAGGATAGGGTACCATTTGTGCATGAGCAAACGTTCATGGAGAGCCAAGGAAGATGTATTGCGGTCACGGTAAGATCAATGAACAACAGATCACCCTAGTTAATATATATGCACCCAATGATGGACAAGGTGCATTCTTTGAAAAATTAAGACTAGAGTTGACAAATTTTGTGAGAGGGGAAGTGATTCTTGGAGGGGACTTCAATTGGGCGGTAGCGGATTTAGACCACTCTAAGGAAAGAAAAAGGGTGGAGTTTCAGCAAATACGACTAAATTATTGGGTCTGTTAGAGATCTTGATTTGATTGATGTTTGGAGATTGCAACACCCTGGGCAGAGGACGTACACATTCTACTCGCATGCACAACAAACATATACCATTGATGCAATTTGGGGTTCCCGATCTATCTGGGGGAGGTGGGAGACTCTGGTATAGGGATATTCATGTGTCAGACCACGCCCCTATATGGGCATCTTGGAGGGGGTTGGGGAGAGAAAAGGGTCACACTTATTGGAGACTGAATGAATCACTACTTGACTCAGTAGAGGACTGTGAGGAAGTCCGGAGGGTGATAAAAGAATACTTAGCCTACAATGACACGGGGGATGTGGCAGAGGGGACACTCTGGGACGCTCTTAAAGCGGTGGTGAGAGGACATCTGATCAAAAAAGGCAGTCAAAGGAAGAGGGAGGGGCAAAGGCGGGAACTAGAGGTAAGACAAAGATTAGCGACCCTAGAGGCCCAACATCAAGGTGGACAATGTCCTGAAGTACTGGTAGAGCTGAGGGAATGTAGAGCGGTCTTATGTCAAATTCAAATTAAACAGATGGAGTTTCAAAGGAAGTTAGCTCAGCAAAAGTTTTTTGAATATAGTAATAAATCGGGGAGGATGTTGGCGCGCTACCTCCGCCGGAGAAGGGTGGGCAATACTATCATGAAATTAAAGGGGGAGGGGGATACGTTATTATATCAAGATAAAGAGCTTAGAGACCGATTTGCCCGATTTTATACAGCACTGTATACTAAGGAAAGTGGGGAATCGGGGAAAAGATTAAAGAATATCTAAGCGGGTTGGGATTGCGGAAACTGAAAGCGACACAAAGAGAGGCATTGGATAAGCCCATAACATTGGATGAGATAGAATCATTAGGGTTTAAAGGGAGGGAAAGCGCCGGGACTCGATGGGTACACGGCTAAATTCTACAAGTTAATGTGCAAAAGGTAGGGCCACTGTTATACGGGTAGGGAATGAGTGCTTCACATCGGGGACTCTGTCAAGGAGTATGTATGAAGCGGGAATCTCGGTAATTCCCAAGCCGGGGAGATCCCACATTGTGTGCATCCTATAGGCCTATATCCCTTATAAATATTGATATTAAGATATTGGCCAAGGCGATGGCGGAGCGGATTAATAAATTTCTGCCCCAATTGATCCATGAGGATCAATCAGGCTTTGTCCCGCGCAGGCAGGTTGCGGATAATATAAGGAGATCCCTAAACATAATATGGGAGGCCCAACGCCGGGGGGGGATTTTGTACTTTTAACAACGGACGCAGAAAAGGCATTCGACCGGGTCGAGTGGCATTATCTATGGGAGGTGTTGGAGTTTATGGGGTTTGGCCCAGGGGTAATGACATGGCTCAAGGGGTTATATGCAACACCAAAAGCTTGTATAAAAGTGAATGGGGGATACTCCGATCAGTTTCGGATACAGCGGGGTACGCGGCAGGGATGTCCCCTGTCGCCCCTACTCTTTGCGCTGGCAATTGAACCGCTGGCGCAGAGAATTAGGGAGACGATTAGCATTGAGGGGATCAGGGTGGGCGATCAAGAGCACAAAGTGGCGTTATTCGCAGATGATATTCTGTTCTATGTAGCGCCCGGAGGAGACCCTAAACTCTATATGCATGGAGCTCAGAGCGTTTGGAGCTATATCTGGATTCAAAGTTAACTATGATAAGTCGGAGGTGCTGGGCATCACGGGTTCTAATTTGGATATGGGTAACCTGTTAACCAAATTCTCTTTTAAGCAGGCCAAGGAGAGCTTTCGCTATCTTGGGGTGAGGCTTCCTCGGGATCTTGCAACGGTATATGGGATTAACTATGTCCCCTTGATTAGAGAACTTAGAGCAGATTTAAGTAGATGGAAAAATGGGTTGCTCTCATGGTGGGGCAGAATAGCGGTTATCAAGATGAACCTCCTCCCGAGGTTATTATTCCTCTTTCAGACGTTGCCATTGGAAGTACCCTCGGGTACCCTGAACAGATTACAGACCGATATGTCTAACTTCGCCTGGGGAGAGAAAAGGGCGAGGTTATCTAAGCGAATTATGTGGAGTGGTGTGGAGGAAGGAGGGAGGGGGATGCCCAACATCACATGGTACTATCAAGCGGCACAACTGAAGCAGGTGGCGGAATGGAGTAAGGGGGAAGGGGCACCAGTAGCCGTATTAGAGCAACTATTGGAGCCTAGGAGTAATCTGGAAAGAGGTTTGTGGGGATCTGGAAGGATGAGCACCTCCCGTAGGGAAACTGAAAACCCATTTATAGGGCACTTGTTACACACATGGGATGTGCTGAAGCGCAAATTTAAAAAGGGAGTTAAAACCTCAACAATGGCCCATATTACTCATGAGGCAGAGTTCCCAGCTGGAGAACGGGGGGTACGTTTCATGAATGGAATAGAAAGGGTTTGCGGAGATTTAGAGACTTGATGTCAGATGGTACACTAAGGACATTTGAGACATTAAGGAAGTTCGACCTGCGAGAGTCTGACAATTATGCATATTTGCAGGTCAAACATTATATGAGTAAACAGGGGTGGTTGCATGCGGACCCGAGGGAAAGGGAGCCCCTAGAAAACATATGGGTTACACTGGGGATGGGGAGGAGAGGCATATCCAGGTTATACAATTATATTAGAGGCAGCACAATGAATAAATTACCTTATATGAAAGCATGGGAGAGAGATTTGAACTGTGAACTGAGTGTGAAGGAATGGGAAAGAGTATGTATAGAGGTAAAAAAGGCATCAGTGTGTGTATTAATAAAGGAAAATGCCTACAAAGTCTTAAGCAGATGGTATTACACGCCTGATCGGTTAAAACGAATGTACGCTAATGCATCGGACAGGTGTTGGCGTTGTGATAATGATCTGGGTAATTTTATACATGTGTGGTGGTCTTGCACTCTTGTACGCTCCTTTTGGGATGATATTATTATGTGTGTGACCTCTATTCTGGGTACGCAGATTCCTGCAGAACCAAAGTGGTGCTTACTGGGGTGGGGAAATAAAAGGGGCAAGAAATGGCAGAAGCGGCTAAAAAGACTATGCTTATCAGCTGCGAAGCTAGAAATAGCAGCCCACTGGAAACAGAGAGTGGGCCCTACGATTGAAGAGTGGAAAATGAGGCTCCGAACCATAATGGGACTTGAGCAAATGACGGACAGACGGAGGGGTAGATTTGACCCTGACGCAGAGGAGTGGACACATCTAGAGCGTTTATGGACTGATGCTACTAATCTACAGAGTATTCAGCCATAAAGGGGAGGGGGGGGGGGGGAGGGGAGAAAACTCAATGTTTTCAAATGCTTATTCTGTAGTTCCTTGCATTGGTAATTGCTGTACAGCTGTTAGCTGAATAAGTGTATGTATTGAGGAACAAGGTGATGGAATAAAAAAACATTTTTCAAAAAAAAAAAAAAAAAACAATACAAAACCATAAAGAATCTTCTCAACACGAACCCAGTAACAACTTCACCCTCAAATTGTCCATCTGCAGACCAGCTGGCCAACTACTTCAATACTAAAATCACTAATCTGTGCAACACAATTCCCCAAGATGATACCAATATTGGACACTTTCCTTGACGAACTGGACCCCGACTCTGTAGAGATCCCAGCAGACCGCTACTGGACAAACTTCACCCCCCTCAGCACTAAGGAAATCTCCTCAGCACTATCGAAACTCTCCAAGTCTCACTGCCACCTGGACCCATGCCCCAATTATCTTATGAAAAATGCCCCAGAACGATTAATTACAGAACTCACCACCCACTTAAACTTCCTACTTCAACAAGGCTCCTTCCCCTCCAAACACAGCAATATTCTACTTACACCAATACCGAAAAACCCCAAGAAACCAGCGAATGACATCACTAATTACCGACCTGTGGCCTCCATCCCTCTTCTAATTAAACTGATGGAAAATAGAGTTACCTCCCAACTTAACGAATTCACTCAAAAGTTCTCCATATTACACGAATCACAATCGGGTTTTCGACCTGCACACAGCACAGAAACAGTACTGCTCACCCTGATATCCAGGTTCCAACAGGAAATTTCATTTGGCAACAAAATACTTCTTCTGCAGTTTGACCTATCCGGTGCATTTGACATGGTAGACCATACTATTCTCACAAAACTACTGGACAAATTAGGAATCGGCGGAAACATCATTAAGTGGATAAAAAGCTTTATCACCACAAGATCATATCAGGTCAAATCAACCTCATCAATATCGCATGCGTGGTCATCAAAATGCGGAGTCCCCCAAGGCTCACCTCTATCCCCAATCCTCTTCAACCTTATGATGATTCCTTTGGCCAAATCCCTATCCAAATCCAGACTTAACCCCTTCATCTATGCTGATGACGTCACAATATTCATCCCTTTCCAATCCAACCTCACAGAAATCTCGGAGAAAATAATCATAGCCATGAACATCCTAGCAACCTGGGCCAACGCCTTCAAAATGAAAATAAACAAAGAAAAAACTCAATGCCTAATCCTTTCATCACAACATGCTACTCTGCTCCCAACCACCCTGACCACCCCAGACGTTACAATCCCAATCTCTGACAATCTAAAAATCCTAGGAGTAACATTAGATAAACACCTAACTTTAGATTCTCATGCAAAAGCCACGACGAAGAAGATGTTCAACATGATGTGGGTACTGAAAAGAGTAAAACCATTCCTCCCACAGAAAACTTTCCGCAACCTAGTACAATCCACAGTACTCACCCATGCCGACTACTGCAACAGCATCTTCATCGGTTGCAAAGCCCAAATCATGAAAAAACTCCAAACCGCCCAAAACACAGCAGCCAGACTCATTTTTGACAAATCACTTTGTGAAAAACTTCACTGGCTCCCTATCAAAGAACGCATAAACGTCAAATCCCACACAATGATCCACAAGATCCTCCATGGCGAATCTCCAAGCTACATGACCAACTTGATCGATCTTCCAGCCAGGAGCGGGTCCAAATCTTCTCAAACATATCTCAATCTTCATCTTCCCAACTGCAAAGGCCTCAAATACAAAACCTACTATGCGTCCAGCTTCTCCGTTATAGGCAACCAACTCTGGAACGCAATACCCCGTCACATCAGAACAACCAATGAACACCTACCCTTCCGAAAGCTGCTGAAAACTTACCTCTTCAAACAAGCTTACCCAAACAACCCAACTTAATTCTTGAACTTAATTCCTCACCATCAGCAGCATGACCTACACTCCAATCCTCTCCCTCACATCTCTTCATCATGTTCTACTCTTCATAACTTGAACATCTCTTGATACTTTGTACCATACTTTGTGTCATCTATGTGAATCTTTGTACCATACTTGTGTAACCTCTGTGATACTTTCCAGCTTATTTTCGAAAGGGAAAAACGCCTATAGTGCGACCTAAATCGGGAGATAGACGTTTGTCTCGCAAAGGCGCCCAAATCGGTATAATCGAAAGCCAATTTTGGGCGTTTCCAACTGCACTCCATCACGGAAACGAATAAAGTTGACGGGGTCGTGTCAGAGGCGGAACTTGGGCGTGGTTATCAGCCAAGGAAAGATGGGCGTCTTTAGCTGATAATCGGAAAAAAAAGGTGTTTTAACCGCGATTTTGGGTCACTTTTTTTTTACCCTTTTTTTTCACGAACAAGTCCCAAAAAAGTGCTCCAACTGCCCAGATGACCACTGGAGGGAATCGGGGATGACCTCCCCGGACTCCCCCAGTGGTCACTAACCCCCTCCCACCAAAAAAAAACCCCTTTAAAAACTTTTTTTCCAGCCTGTATGCCAGCCTCAAATGCCGTACCCACCTCCATGACAGCAGAATGTGTTCGATCCTCTCACAGCCTTTCCCTGTGGCTCTCGGGTGCAGTACAGGGTCACATCAGCTTTGCATTGTGGTGGGTGTAAGGTATTGGGCTCCGTGATTTCATTAGCTTGTGTTACAGTCTCACGATTTTGGTAGTTGGTAGGCTCTTCTCCCATGGTGCGTTTCCCCCTGCCTACTGGGTCAGAGTGTGCCCTGTTGTGTTTCCTGTTGTAGTCCATGCGGTAGTGGCCATTTTTGTAAGCCAGTTTTAGTTCCCTTTCCTGTGTTAGCCACGTTAGACAACTTAGTTCTTCCCTTGAATGTGGCTGAAAGAGGGCATTGTACAGCATTCTGCCAGCTCTGACCTACTGCTCATCTCAGTACCAGGGAGACTCGTTGCCAGTGGGGCACAACCTCTGATCTGCAGTTAACTGTGAGTAAAGGCGGTTATTCCAATAAAGGACGTTTTCGGAGAGATTAGTCTTCAGGTGTCAACTGGTGTGCCAATGTTATATAGCAGCAACCAGTCCTAGAGGCCTGCGTGTATGCAGGTCCCTGGAACACTTTTAGTGGGTACTGCAGTGCACTTCAGCCAGGTGGCCCCAGGCCCATCCCCCCCCCCCACCTGTAACACTTGTGCTGGTAAATGGGAGGCCTCCAAAACCCACTGTACCCACATGTAGGTGCCCCCTTCACCCCTAAGAGCTATGGTAGTGTTGTACATTTGTGGGTAGTGGGTTTTGGGGGAGGGGGTTGGTAGATCAGCACCCGTGGTAAGGGAGCTATGCATATGGGAGCTTTTTCTGAAGTCCACCGCACTGACCTAGGGTGCCCAGTTGGTGTCCTGGTATATCAGGGGGGCCAGTGTACTACCAATCCTGGCCCCTCCCACAACCAAATGGCTCGGATTAGGACGTTTTTGAGCTGGGTGTTTTTAGTTTCCATTATCACTAAAAAAAACAAACACCCAGCTCAAAAATGTCAATTTTTTCGAAAATTCGGTTCAGCCCGCCCCTTTACGGACCCGTTCTCGGAGATAAACACCCATGGAAATAGGTGTTTCCATTCGATTATGCCCCTCCACGTAACACAACTTGTAAGCCGCACTGAACTTGCTATTTAGCAGGAAAGAGTGGGGTATAAATGCTATAAAATAAATAAATAAATATATAGGTCTGAAGCTGCTTACAATTTTATGGGCTTTTCTTTTAGGAAATTATGCAAAGTCAGGACTTTTTTTGAGACTGCAATTTGTCTGACTGGACTATCTGGACAGTAGGTTGAATATCACTGCTCTCCGGAGAATTTCTTCTTCTGCTCCTCCTGCCCCGTCGGTATCCGGATAGTTCCATGGTGGTCTGAAAGGATCAGTGTGTTTTTTTCTAGTAAAAAAGGTGCCGGTACTCAAATGTCAGGCCACCCTTCAGGGGTGGGGTGATCACTGAGGGACCCACCCCACAATAGCCAGGCCCCCTGCAACCAGTCACAGAATCTATGACAAGGCAGAATTGGTGTGTAGAGCCTGAACTCTTTCATTAAAACTTGGGGACCATGGGTGAATTTTTGCAGACAATGGAAAAGGTGCCGGTACTCAGTACCCCCAAGAACCGCCTCAAAAGATTGTATCTTTCTTTGGTTTCCACTTTTTCTCTGTAATTTATTTATTTATTACATTTGTATCCCACATTTTCCCCACCTATTTGCAGGCTCAATGTGGCTTACATAGTACCGGTAGAGAAACAAATACAAGATGAATTTGTGGTCAAATAAGGGTCCGTTTCTTTCAGGCACAAAGGGGATCAGAGAGAGGGAAGGTTAGTGTCCAATACGATTGTTAGGTTTGCTGTGTTGCAGGGTGTTGGCATCTATGTTGGGTCAATAGTGTATGTCCTTTTGAACAGGTAGGTTTTTGGTGATTTCCTGAAGTTTAGATGGTCATGGATTGTTTTCACTCCTTTTGGCAGTGCGTTCCATAGTTTTGTACTTATATTGGAGAAGCTGGATGCATAGGTTGTTTTGTATTTGAGTCCTTTGCAGTATGGGTAATGGTGGTTTAGGTATGGGAAAATTAGGTTCTTACCTTGGTAATTTTCTTTCCTTTAGTCATAGCAGATGAAGTCATTACATATGGGTCTTTTCGCCCTATTCTGGACTTAAAAGAATTAAACAAGTCCCTACTACCACCATTACCTTCGAAAAGGTTCAGGGAGCTGTGGCGAGTCTAGAGACGTGAGAAACTCTCCTGGCTGTACCACAGCAATGACGGAGCGCAGGGTTTCCATGTGGACCGCACTCTCAGGGACTTGTTTAATTCTTTTAAGTCCAGAATAGGGCGAAAAGACCCATACATAATGGCTTCATCTGCTTAATGACAAGGAAGTTCGAGATAGTCCGGACCTGTTCCTGTTTGGCAAGTCTATGAGGTTTATCATGTATCCTGGGACTGCGCCATAGATAATTTTGTGGATGAGGGTGCATATTTTGAAGGTAATGCGTTCTTTCAAAATGTGCACCCTCATCCACAAAATTATCTACGGTGCAGTAATGTGGGCTATACCGCAATTACCACAATTTGGTTCAGTTCAGATTCACGAGAGATACCAGGTCATTTCTGGGATGTCCCAATTCCAGATCAACCTGGTGGATATCCATACTAGGTTAGTAAACATCTAGAGACTAAATATTGAGAAATTTTGAGAATAAAACTTTTTGGTCTGTCATGTGTCTTGTTTTCCTGTTGAAATTTGAGTTGTTCTCATACTTGTGTATTGGTTTGCACACCTCCTAGGCCTTTTGTAGATTTGGCGGTATATCAAGCTTCAATATTCAATGGCTAGCAGTAATGTGTTCCAAGTTTTTGCCACCTGATAGGGGAAAGCTGAAGAGAATTCCTTGCAGAAGAAGAATTGGTCTTGGGAACAGGAAGCATTGTAAAACGAAGGCCTTTCTGTCAGTAGCATCCCTAGATGCATTGAGTGCAAAACCAAGCTGGGTCTGGATGCTCCTTGTGTCAGCAGCATTTCTTGTTTTTGGCTGTGATTTCTCCCCCTTTCTTTCCTGTTAGGTAACGTGTCCCAGTGTCCTGTTGCTCCCTTTTCATTCCTGATTTTCAGGTTTCCTTGTCCTTTTCCTCTCTGTGAGGAATGAGTGGATTAATTGTGCCAAAGACCTCCCAGTGTATGCTGGTCCCAGCTCTGCCCCCCCCCCAATAACCTGTAAATTTTGCCCCCCCCCCCCCTGAAATCTGGGCAAAATGTGGTTACATATGCAATAATTTCATGTCTTAAGGGAGAGGCTGAGACCAGCTTGCTTACCTCCTCCCCCCCCCCCCCCAGCTTGTAGCCCCTGTGCTTTTGTTAGGGATGTCAGACCCAAAATGTCCAGCATGCAATGGGGCGCAAACCCAGAACTAATCCAGGGTTTCCACCAAGGAGATTTCATAAACAGGAGATAGTGTGATGTAAAAAAGCTAAAGCCTGTCCACACAAGGAGGTTTCATTCTCCCCAATGCATCTGCCTCCATCTTGGTACACCCAAAACAATGTACGTGATAGCGGGCAACAAGTTCCACCTACTGGCTTCAGCTCAGATAATGGGTCAAGCACACTCCTGCTGTCTCCTGTTCATCAAACCTCCTTGGTTGCCACCTAGATTTAGTGAAGGGAAATCTTGCCTCACCAATCTACTACGTTTCTTTGAAGGGGTGAACTAACGTGGATAAAGGTGAGCCGGTTGATATTGTGTATCTGGATTTTCAGAAGGCGTTTGACAAAGTACCTCATGAAAGACTCCAGAGGAAATTGGAGAGTCATGGGATAGGAGGTAGTGTTCTTTTGTGGATTAAAAACTGGTTAAAAGATAGAAAACAGAGAGTAGGGTTAAATGGTCAGTATTCTCAATGGAGAAGGGTAGTTAGTGGGGTTCCCCAGGCGTCTGTGCTGGGACCGCTGCTTTTTAACATATTTATAAATGACCTGGAGATGGGAGTAACTAGTGAGGTAATTAAATTTGCTGATGACACAAAGTTATTCAAAGTCGTTAAATCACGGGAGGATTGTGAAAAATTACAAGAGGATCTTACGAGACTGGGAGACTGGGCATCTAAATGGCAGATGACGTTTAATGTGAGCAAGTGCAAAGTGATGCATGTGGGAAAGAGGAACCCGAATTATAGCTACGTCATACAAGGTTCCACGTTAGGAGTCACGAACCAATAAAGGGATCTAGGTGTCGTCGTTGATGATACGTTGAAACCTTCTGCTCAGTGTGTTGCTGTGGCTAAGAAAGCAAATAGAATGTTAGGTATTATTAGGAAAGGAATGGAAAACAAAAATGAGGATGTTATAATGCCTTTGTATCACTCCATGGTGTGACCGCACCTCAAATATTGTGTTCAATTCTGGTCGCCGCATCTCAAAAAAGATATAGTGGAATTAGAAAAGGTGCAGAGAAGGGTGATGAAAATGATAAAGGGGATGGGACAACTTCCCTATGAGGAAAAGCTAAAGCGGCTAGGGCTCTTCAGCTTGGAGAAAAGGTGGCTGAGGGGAAATACGATAGAGGTCTATAAAATAATGAGTGGAGTTGAACGGGTAGATGTGAAGCGTCTGTTTATGCTTTCCAAAAATACTAGGACTAGGGGGCATGTGATGAAGCTACAATGTAATAAATTTAAAACAAATCGGAGAAAAGTTTTCTTCACTCAACATGAAATTAAACTCTGGGATTCGTTGCCAGAGAATATGGTAAAGGCGGTTAGCTTAGCGGAGTTTAAAAAAGGTTTGGATGGCTTCCTACAGGAAATGTCCATAGACTATTATTAAATGGACTTGGGGAAAATCCACTTTTTTGGGGATAAGCAGTATAAAATGTTTTGTACTTTTTGGGGATCTTGCCAGGTATTTGTGCCCTGGATTGGCCACTGTTGGAAACAGGATGCTGGGCTTGACGGACCTTTGGTCTTTCCCAGTATGGCAATACTTATGTACTTATGACTCCATGTCAACAGGAACAGAGTAATCCATGCCTAGCTTTATTCCCAAAGCGCAATGGGCCTTGTAGTCTGATTGCCTGATTGATTTCTGCTGAGAAACTTTAGAACTACACACCCAACATGCCCTGGGGTTCACTAGAACTGGCTGCACCTGTTGCTTGTGGTGGCAACTCTAGGTTCACCCTGTCCTACATCGCTGGAAGATGCAATGAAGCCGTTCTGAGGCTAGATTAATCAAGACTGGAATCTTAAACTCAAGACTTTTTCTTATACTCATGCCATGTAGTCCCAGACTCTGTGCTCTGCTAAGACATTCCATTCCTGGACCCAGCCAGAGCCATGGAGGTAAGTGGGTTCACTTCTCTTTGCAGCTCCTGGAAGCAGGAAACCAGGAAAATGGATCTACAAAAAAGGTATGTTGGGAGGGGAGGGGTGGAATTAAGACTGGTTGGTTTTGGCCAGTGTTTATGCCACTTCCTGTTTCTGGTCTTTTATTTTTTTTTTTTATGTTTCCTTTTGTTTGTCTAATTCTTTGGAAATTCTTTAGTAAATTGTAGTTTTTACCATAGTACTGTAGTGATTTTGTCTCGTTTGGACTGAATTTTTGAGCATGAGATCATTGGAAGATACATTTGAGGTGAGAAGTTGAGAGTTAGCGAGGGCCTTGAGAGTTCCCTGCCCCCCCCCCCCCCCCCCCAATGATCCAATACCAAACATAACTCTCCTCTTCCATAAGCTTTGGTATCTTTCTTTGTATGGGGAATTGCTTCCTACAAGTATTTTCAGCTTCTAGAAAAACTCTTTTCCTTGATATGGTATCTTGGGGAATGGTTTCTTGTCTTGTGATGTGGTTTCAGTTTCTTGTCTCTGTTTCTACAACAGGTTGCATCATTGCTGAAAGTCACACTCCGGCTGCTGCAGAGGAGATCCTGCCATATGTTTGATGCTTGCTCAGTGATGGAGGCTCTCGATTTACTCTTTCTGCTGCGTAAGTGTTGTAGGATTTTTAGTCAAGAACGTCTAATCTTATTATCCACACCATGCTGGGGCTGGGGTCAGTACTGTCTCAGAGGGAAGAGATTTCTCTTAATACTCAGCTGGGATATGTGCTGAACAATCATTTTGTGAGCGAGATTGCTGAGGGGTTGGAAGGAAAAGTTTGCATTCTTGCAGAAGGCACAAAGATCTGTAAGGAGCGGATGCCCAGGAGGAGTAGATGGAAAGGAACGTGATCTAAACAAGTCTGAGTGGTTGAATGCTAGCCGGTTAAGACTCAGTTCCACAATGTGCAACTTTATGCATCTGGGGTGCAGAAATCGGGAAGGGGGGTGGGAGAATGGTACAGGATACGGGGGCAGGAGGAGGATGAGAAGCTGATGTGCACCAGCCAGGCAAAAGACCTAATCAAAATACTGTCTGATGATCTGAGTGGAGTGGAACAGAGTGCTGTGGTGATGGCTAGAATCAATGGGATACCAAGGTGCAGAATGAAAAGCAAAACCAGCAGAAAAAAAGAGGGCGACTGCACCTCTCTTCAGATACTTGGTGAGTTGTCACCAACAATACCAAGATGAGTTTGAAAGAACCAAATATGATTACCCTATGAAAGGGGAGAGACAGGTTTGCTACAGATGTGTAAATGTTAACAGTGCACGAGAAACAAAACTAAATATATTTACCCTATAGAAAAAGAGAGAAAGGAGGGTTTGACACAGTCGTGAAAATGTTAATAGTGCATGAGAAACAAATGTTAGAAAAGCAGAGACAGGAAGGTTTGACACAAACGTGTAATTGTTAATAGCAAATGGTAAACAAATCTAAGTACAATTACCCTGAAGAAGAGGAGAGACAGGAGGGGTTTGACACATGTAAAGAATGAACACAGCACAGACGCTGAGGAGCTGATCTTCATCAGAGCCCCATGAGTATACAAACAACCTGCGGAGCTCTTGAAAGGAAACCAGTTTGGGAGAGAGGGGTGCACACATACTGCACGCTGTGAAAGCCAAAAAAAGGGGGTCTTTCAACTACATTTATTAAGGAAGTTCTTTTGAAGGATGTGGTCATTAGGGACAGATGTAATATGTTTAAAGGTTAGAAAGCCAAAAAAAAGGGGGTCTTTCAACTACATTTATTAAGGAAGTTCTTTTGAAGGATGTGGTCATTAGGGACAGATGTAATATGTTTAAAGGTTACTAAATAGAGACTCCTTTTTAAATAAAAATAACCTTGTCCTCGAGGCAACCCAACCAGTCAGGTTTTCAGTATATCCACAATGAATATTCTTGAGAGAGATTTGCATGCAGTGGAGGCAATGCATGCAAATCTCTCTCGTGAATATTCATTGTGTGTAATTAAACTCTGGAATTCATTGCCAGAGAATGTGGTAAAAGCAGTTAGCCTAGCGGGGTTTTAAAAAGATCCACTGCTTATTTCTAGGATAAGCAGCATGAAATGTATTGTACTGTTTTGGGATCTTGCCAGGTACTTGTGACCTGGATTGGCCACTGTTGGAAACAGGATGCTGGGTTTGATGGACCTTGATTGTCCCAGTATGGCAATGCGTATGTTCTTATGAATATCTGAGCTGACCGCAGGAGTTAGCTGGGCTCCCTCCCACAGTCTGAATATTGGACCCTATATCTTTAATGTTTAGTTCTTGAAATCTGTATCATTGTCAGGGCTATGGAGGCGGGGTCGGAAGCAATTTTGAGTGGAGTCGAAGTCGGTAAAAATGTACTGAGTCTGACTCCAGCTTCAAAATAAAAATGTACATTATATTATATAGTAAATTTATTATATCTTTGTACTGGATCTAAAGTTATATTTACCAGAACTTCAGATCCAGGACAAAGAATTTAGGGCAGGGGCGTAGCCACGGGTGGGCCTGGGTGGGCCGGGGGCCCACCCACTTTGGCCTCAGGCCCACCCAGCAACGGTGCATGCTGCAGGCCTTCTTTCCCTCGGGCCCTCCCTCCCTCCCCTTCGGGCAGCGCCGCAGTCTACCTGAACAGGAAAGCTGCACGGCACCGGGTCATCCTGCCGCCACGCTGCTGCCCTCCGCTCCAGTCATCATCATTCTGGCACAGAGTTCTTCTGCTGCTTATCTGCAGCGGATCCGCGCGCTGCCAGGGCTGTATGCTGCTGCGACTGCTTCCTCTGCGCTGGCCCCGCCTTCTTGAAGAGGCGGAAGGCGGGGCCAGCGCAGAGGAAGCAGTCGCAGCAGCATACAGCCCTGGCAGCGTGCGGATCCACTGCAGATAAGCAGCAGAAGAACTCTGTGCCAGAAAGATGATGACTGGAGCGGAGGGCAGCAGCGTGGCGGCAGGACGACCCGGTGCCGTGCAGCTTTCCTGTACAGGTAGACTGCGGCGCTGCCCGAAAGGGAGGGAGGGCCCGAGGGAAAGAAGGCCTGCAGCATGCATGTCAGTGAGTGGTGTCTTGGGAAAGGGAGGGAAAAAAAACCTGCAGCATGCTGGTGGGTGGTAGGTTTGTTGTGTGTGTGTGTGCTGGTGGGGGGGGGGGGGGGTCAGGGAGAGACAGGAGCACTGTTGGGATGAGGGAGTGAGACAGATAGGGGGAGGGACGGAGAGATGCTGCAAGGGAAAATAGAGGGAGAATGGTTGGATATGGGTGGGATGGGGAGGGGGAGGGAAAGGGCATGAGAGAAAAAAACGTGTTGGACATGAAAGTGGAAGGGAGGGAGAGATGAGAGGGGAAATGTTGAACATGGCATTGCGGTGAGAGAAAGGAAGGATGGAGAGATGGTGGGAGGGGGAGAAAGATGTTAAACCAGGGGCTCAAGGCAGGGAGCGGGAGAAAAGTTGGACATGAAGAAGGTGGAGAAGAGGAGAGGAAAGGAGAGATGCACAAGCGGGGGAGGGGAGAAAGAGGGAAGATGGATCCAGGAAGAGAAGATAGACAATGGATGGTAGGGAAGAGAAAGGGAAAATGCTGGACAATGGGGGAAGGGAGAGGGAACAGGAAGATGCTGGTGGTGGGAGGTAAAAGGTATAGGGAAATAGGCTATGAGGGCGAGGAGGGTAGAAAGAGGGAACAGATGCTTGGCTGGGAGGGGGGGAGAGAGAAAATTTTGTGCCCACCCACATTGTGCTCAAGCCCACCCAAAATTGGCTGTCTGGCTACGCCACTGATTTAGGGGGTCTTTTACTACGCCGCACTAAGGTTTTTAGCTCGTGGTAGAAATCAGCTGGCGGGTTAGTAAAAGACCCCCTTAAAGCCTAATATCAGTAGGAGTTGGAGCTGGACAGTAGAAAAATAGAGGAGTCGGAGTCGAAGGTTTGATGTACCAACTCCGCAGCCCTGATCATTGTTACAACGCTTCCATTTTGCAGCTCAAACTAGTCTTGGTTGTGAATACTTGGGCCTTTTTGGGAAGAAAATCCTGAAGAAGGACCGCGATGGACTGCAAAAAGTACAAATGAGATTGAAGTGGATAGAGCACCGTTCACGGAAGAGAGTGTGTATGAACAACTTGAAAAGCTAAAGGTGGACAAAGCCATGGGACCAGGATATTGAGGGAGCTCAGAGAGGTTCTGGCGGGTCCTCTTAAAGATTTGTTTAATATATCCTTGCAGACGGGAGAGGTTCCGAGGGATTGGAGAACGGCGGAGGTGGTCCCTCTTCACAAAAGTGGTGATAGGGAAGAAGCTGGAAACTACAGGCCAGTAAGCCTCACTTCAATTATTGGAAAAGTAATGGAAGCGATGCTGAAGGAAAGGATAGTGAATTTCCTGGAAGCCAATAAGTTGCAAGATCCGAGACAACATGGTTTTACCAAAGGGAAATCGTGCCAAACGAATCTCATTGAATTCTTTGATTGGGTGACAGGAGAATTGAATCAGAGACGAGCTATAGACGTAATCTACTTAGATTTCAGCAAAACATTTGACACGGTTCCCCACAGGAGGCTCTTAAATAAACTGGATGGGCTGAAGATAGGACCCGAAGTGGTGAACTGGATTAGGAACTGGTTGACGGACAGAAGCCAGAGGGTGGTGGTGAATGGAATTCGCTTGGAGGAGGGAAAGGTGAGTAGTGGTTTGCCTCAAGGATCGGTGCTGGGACCAATTCTGTTCAATATATTTGTGAGTGACATTGCCGAAGGGTTAGAAGGTAAAGTTTGCCTATTTGCGGATGATACTAAGATCTGTAACAGAGTGGACACCCGGGAGGGAGTGGAAAACATGAAAAAGGATCTGAGGAAGCTAGAAGAATGGTCTAAGGTAGAAATGCAAAGTGATGCACTTAGGGAATAGAAATCCACGGGAGACGTATGTGTTAGGCGGGGAGAGTCTGATAGGAATGGACGGGGAGAGGGATCTTGGGGTGATAGTATCTGAGGATCTGAAGGTGACAAAACAGTGTGACGACAAGGCGGTGGCCGTAGCTAGAAGGTTGTTAGGCTGTAAAGAGAGAGGTGTGACCAGCAGAAGAAAGGGGGTGTTGATGCCCCTGTATAAGTCGTTGGTGAGGCCCCACCTAGAGTATTGTGTTCAGTTTTGAAGGCCGTACCTTGCGAAGGATGTAAAAAGAATTGAAACGGTGCAAAGAAAAGCTATGAGAATGGTAAGGGATTTGCATTACAAGACATATGAGGAGAGACTTGATGACCTGAACATGTATACTCTGGAAGAAAGGAGAAACAGGGGTGATATGATACAGACGTTCAAATATTTGAAAAGTATTAATCCGCAAACGAACCTTTTCCGGAGATGCGAAGGAGGTAGAACTAGAGGACATGAAATGAGATTGAAGGGGAGCAGACTCAAGAAAAATGTCAGGAAGTATTTTTTCACCGAGAGAGTGGTGGATGCTTGGAATGCCCTCCCGCTGGAGGTGGTGGAAATGAAAACGGTAACAGAATTCAAGCACGCGTGGGATAAACATAAAGGAATCCTGTTCAGAAGGAATGGATCCTAAGGAGCTTAGCCGAGATTGGGTGGCAGAGCAGGTGGCGGGAGGCGGGGACAGTGCTGGGCAGACTTATACTGTCTGTACCAGAGCCGGTGGTGGGAGGCAGGACTGGTGGTTGGGAGGCAGGGATAGTGCTGGGCAGATTTATACGGTCTGTGCCAGAACTGGTGGTGGGAAGCGGGGCTGGTGGTTGGGAGGCGGGGATAGTGCTGGGCAGACTTACACGGTTTGTGCCCTGAAAAGGACAGGTACAAATCAAGGTAAGGTATACACAAAAAGTAGCACATATGAGTTTATCTTGTTGGGCAGACTGGATGGACCAAGCAGGTCTTTTTCTGCCGTCATCTACTATGTTACTATGTAAGCTATCGCAGGGTGGCAGCCCTGCAAACAGTTTCACCTGTCCCAGATTAACCTGGGACCACATGGTAGCCCCCAGGCATTTCAAGATCTGTTAATACACTTTCTGACTGTATATTTCTGTAACCATGTTTGAACAGACCACAAAAGTTTCTCTAACCCAGACCTTTTTGTCTTCTTTTCAGTTGCATTCGGAAGGAGCCAGGCGGAAGGTAAACAGATATACCCTGTCAAACAGGGCTGGTCTAACCAGTAGACAAACGTGTCTGGGGGCGGGCAGAGAGAAGTGTCAGTAAAAACAAAATAACAGATGCTGACAACCACACAAAGAACCACCAGTCCATTTTGTGGCTCAAACTAGTCTTGGTTTTTATTGAACTGGTTTAATCCTTGGGCCTTTTTGGGAAGAAGCTGTCGCAGGGTGGCAGCCCTGGAAACAGTTCCACCTGTCCCAGATTCACCTGGGACCACATGGTAGCCCCCCAGGTATCTCAAGATCTGTTAATACACTTTCTGACTGTATATTTCTGTAACCACGTTTGAACAGACCACAAAAGTTTCTCTAACCCAGACATTTTCGTCTTCTTTTCAGTTTCATTTGGAAGGAGCCACGAGAAAGGTAAACGTATGCACCCTGTCAAACAGGGCTGGTTTAACCAGTAGGCAAACGAGGCAGGCACCGAAGGTGGCAGTGTCTGGGGACGGGCAGAGAGAAGCTTCAGTAAAAACAAAATAATAGATGCTGACACATCAGTGTTTCCTTTTACCCACAGGAAGGATGGGTCGTTTTCAAACAGTCCATTTATCTGGATAGTCGGGGGCTTCTGGAAACTGTCCTCCTCCCTCAATATTCAACCGGTGGTGGACAGAACTTATTTTGTCCGCTGCCAGCACTAAAACCAGAAATTCAATTCTGGGCACTGTCCTGGCTTCTGCATGGTTGGTTACGTTAATATGGGTCAGTGGATAATGATAGGAAATCTTATTTATCTGCTAAATATGGCTGGTTACATCTAAATGGAGTGGAGGAGTAGCCTAGTGGGACTTTGATCCTGGGGACCTGGGTTCAATTCCCACTGCAGCTCCTTGTGACTCTGGGTGAAGTCACTTAACCCTCTGTTGCCCCAGGTACAAATAAGTACTTGTATATAATATGTAAAGGTGGTATATCAAGTCCCAGTCCCATTTCTCTTTCCCTATTTGAGATTCTAGATGGAATGTTACTAGTGGAGGAGTAGCCTAGTGGTTAGTGCAGCAGACTTTGATCCTGGGGAACTGGGTTTGATTCCCACTGCAGCTCCTTTTGACTGTGGGCAAGCCACTTAACCCTCCACTGTTTTTAATGTAGTTGCAAAAACCACAGAAAGGCGTTATATCAAGTCCCATTCCCAGGGCGCAACTGGACTCTGCCCCCAAATCGTCCCAATAAAGCTGGGTTGTAGTTTGGCACTAACCGGTTAATTGCCACTAAAAATGACCAGACAGCCGTGAACAAGCAAGTTAACTGGTCGGCGGCCATTCTCGGCCAGTGCATGTACAAAACAAAGTTGAATTTTTTAAATGCGTGATGGCCATCTCTGTACTTTTGCAGGATCGTTCTGGGATGAGATTGTTGAGTTTTAATTATGAACATCTTAGGGGAGGAGGCTATGAGAATTAAAGATAATTGTCGGGAGGTGGGAGGGGGGGGGGGGGGTGGGGAAAGAGCAGGCCGAAAGTTGGCCTAGGCAGGGCTGGACTTAAGAGTTTTGGCAACCATAGACATGATCAGACAGCAGATTCCAGAGAGTGAGGGGGACAGTGGTGTCAGAGATCCCCAAAATATTGGAGAGTCTCTCCCTACTTCAATTTTCAAACAGTTGAGTGGAGGAGTAGCCTAGTGGTTGTTAGTGCAGTGGACTTTGATCCTGGGGAACTGGGTTCAATTCCCACTGCAGCTGCTTGTGACCTTGGGCAAGTCACCTAACCCTCCATTGCCCAGGTACCAAAACTTAGATTGTGAGTCCTCTAGGGGCAGAGAAAATACCTGCATATAATGTGTACAGCGCTGCGTACATCTAGTAGCACTATAGAAATGATCAGTAGAGTAAATGATTTTTGGAAACTGACACACACAAAAGAAAGTTTAATAATTAAATGTATGATGTCTTGGAAAGGGCCAGATTAGGGTCCTCAAATTTTAATTGAGGGAGGGCCTAGGGCACTCAGTGCTGTTGCACCGGCCCTGATCCCAGCAGGCAGGTATTAACAGATCACTATTATGGCATGAACATTGCCCACAGCTTGAACGTTTACCCTTCATAACCCTGGAGATACTTAGTAGTTTGGCTGCTGAGGGGAGCTGCTGGCGCCCCCTACCTGTAACACTGATAAATTCACTTCCTGAGATAAGAAAGTAACCTCCGATTTCTCTATCTCCTCTCTACAGCTATGGTGAGAGTGAGACTGAGCGATGGGCCTCATCGGTGTGCTGGGAGAGTCGAGGTGTACCATGACGGCCAGTGGGACTTTGTGTGTGATGACAACTGGGACATTAATGATGTGGCCGTAGTGTGTAAAGAGCTGGGCTGTGGGGAGGTCCTGGCAGCACTGGGCCTCTCACTGTACGGAAATGGAAATGGTACGGTCTGGCTGGATGATGTGATGTGCAACGGCACAGAGGTGTCCTTGATGGACTGTCAAGCTCAGCCCTGGGGAGCTCACAATTGTCACCCTTGGGAACTCGCTGGTGCTGTCTGCTCAGGTATGTTAAACTCCGAGATGGTTCCATCATTGGTGGCCCCATTGGCCGTAAAGAGGACCTGGTCTCGCCTTCTATTTCCTAGAAGGGAATCCTGACTGGACGTACAGAAACGAGGTCTGGTGACATGCCGTTACTGCCACTGCAAAGGGGAAATAAATCACAGGGTGGTAGCACCTGGAATCCCACCCTCCAAAAGGAGCAGAAAGAAGTGGGGAAGAGACGTTTAGAAATACGCTGCCACTTACATTGATTGGAGAAAATAAAGTAGAGTAGAGAGATTTAAGAAGGTGACTCCATTGAAGACTATAGGGGTGAATGATGTGGGGACGAGATATTTAAGAGGGTGATGCCATTAGATCAGAGAACAATTTCCTCAGCTTCAGAAAGAAGCTAAAAACTCATATGTTCCCCAAACCTAATGCTTAAACCACTACCATTGCTGTGTGCCTCACAACCTTACAATCACAGTCCCCACTTCCCCAGCCATGTCATTTGTTCCCCTTTTCTGGCAGTACTCAGTTACATCTCTCTGTTAACTATAGCCTAAAACATGTAAACTGAACTGAACCCTGTTTAGGGGATATTAGTGGTATATAAGATCTCACTTGAATTGAATTGAGTTGAATTAAAGTCTATGGGGGTGAATGATGTGGGGAAAAAATATTTAAAAGGGTGACTCCCATTGAAATATATGGTGGAGTATGTTTTAAGAAAGAGAGGTTCAGAGCTTTCTTCTATCTTTTGAATGGTAACAGCAGTCTCATGCATTTAATTACACACAGATGCTCTGGTGAAGGCTGAAGTTTCTGTGACCCCTTCTCATTTCATCTTCTACACGGGGGAATCTCTAACATTGACGTGCATCCTTCCAGCACTCTATGTCCATGTGCAGGTTCACTTCCTGAAAGACCAAAAACCCATGCCCAATGGGATACTGGACGTCGGGCTTGAATATAACACTTCATCTCTTTCTGTGACTGACCTTCATCTCTCCAACCAAGGCAACTACAGCTGTTTTTATACCACCAATGCAAAAGGACAGCTGCTGACAGCTCCAAGAAGCGACCCTTTCCAGATAAAAATTGGTAGGTTCTGCAACATGCGTCAACAGCATGGAAGGGTCATAATTCATTTAATAAATTGGGAATTTCAGTGCGTTGGCCTTATCGCTTGACCTCTTTCATCCTTTCACCATCCGGTTTGATTTGGCCAAGAATTTTGCTTGTTTTATCTCCTGTAATTTGGTATGGACAAGCTCTTTTGGAATAGAAATGATCTTTTTTTGTGTGCAGTGGGATTGTGTGCTCATTGAATATGCTGATAAATACTGAGGGCCCCTTTTACTAAGCCGTGTAAGTGTCTACACGCACCCAACACGCACCGAAATCGACTTACCGCCCGACTACTGTGTGGCTCTTGCGGTAATTTCATTTTTGGCACGCATCTGAAAAATCATTTTTATTTTCTAGCACACGTAGCAGACGTTCGCCAAGTGGAATCTGACGCACGTAGGTCCTTAAACCCAAATTCTTTACCGCTAGGTCTATGGCTGGCGGTAAGGTCAGAGACCCAAAATGGATGCACGGCAAATTTGATTTTTCTGCACATCCATTTTCGGGGGAAAAAAAGAGGCCTTTTTTACAGGCGCTTTGAAAAATGGATTGGCATGCGCCCAAAACCCGCGCCTACACTACCGCAAGCCAGATTTCAGCGCGCCTTTGTAAAAGGACCCCTTAGTTACAAAAAGAAATAGATGCGTAACTAATAATGTTGGTACCCCCTTGTATCCATTGGTAGTATCCTACTCATTTTTGAACAAATGTTGCTCAAAATGTCACGTTAGCAAAATGGTGATTCCTTGAGTGTGATACCCCGCTAAGCTGAGGGCATACAAAAAAAACAAATGAAATTTGTAATATTATAGTATATATCATTGGATAGATACATAGTAACATAGTAACATAGTAGATGACGGCAGAAAAAAACCTGCACGGTCCATCTAGTCTGCCCAACAAGATAAACTCATATGTGCTAGTTTTTTGTGTATACCTTACCTTAATTTCTACCTGTCTTTTTCAGGGCACAGACCGTATAAGTCCGCCCAGTACTATCCCCGCCTCCCAACCACCAGCCCCGCCTCCTACCACCGGCTCTGGCACAGACCGTATAAGTCTACCCAGCACTATCCCCGCCTCCCAACCACCAGCCCTGGCACAGACCGTATAAGTCTGCCCAGCACTAGCCCCGCCTCCCAACCTTCTCTGCCACCCATTCAAGGCTAAGCTCCTGAGGATCCCTTCCTTCTGAACAGGATTCCTTTATGTTTATCCCACGCATGTTTGAATTCCGTTACCGTTTTCCTCTCCACCACCTCCCGCGGGAGGGCATTCCAAGCATCCACCACCCTCTCCGTGAAAAAATACTTCCTGACATTTTTCTTAAGTCTGCCCCCCTTCAATCTCATTTCATGCCCTCTCGTTCTACCGCATTCCCATCTCCGGAAAAGGTTCGTTTGCGGATTAATACCTTTCAAATAGTTGAACATCTGTATCATATCACCCCTGTTTCTCCTTTCCTCCAGGGTATAGGAGAAACAGGGGTGATATGATACAGACGTTCAACTATTTGAAAGGTATTAATTCGCAAATGAACCTTTTCCGGAGATGGGAAGGCGGTAGAACGAGAGGGCATGAAATGAGATTGAAGGGGGGCAGACTTAAGAAAAATGTCAGGAAGTATTTTTTCACGGAGAAGGTGGTGGATGCTTGGAATGCCCTCCCGCGGGAGGTGGTGGAGAGGAAAACGGTAACGGAATTCAAACATGCATGGGATAAACATAAAGGAATCCTGTTCAGAAGGAAGGGATTCTCAGGAGCTTAGCCTTGAATGGGTGGCAGAGACGGTTGGGAGGCGGGGCTAGTGCTGGGCAGACTTATACGGTCTGTGCCAGGGCTGGTGGTTGGGAGGCGGGGATAGTGCTGGGTAGACTTATAAGGTCTGTGCCAGAGCCGGTGGTGGGAGGCGGGGCTGGTGGTTGGGAGGCGGGGATAGTACTCAAGAAAGTACCTGAGAAGATAAAAGGAAAGATAGGTGGCTAGATGGTGGGTGTAAGGAGAAATTTATAATTTCAGTGCAAAATATTGCTATTTATAATTTTATTGTAAAAGAAGATGGAATATAGGCAACAATATAGTAAATGTTCACAACAACACTTGAAGCACTAATACTCGGAGCAGTAATTGTCAGCATATGGCAAACATCACGTTAACCAAAGGCTTCGGGTTCATATCGTCAATCGAAACCCAACAGTGATAACACGTCAGCGAAAGACAACATTCAGATAAGTAACATAAACTTCCATATAATATGAAAACCACTTAAGCTTTCCTTTCTTTGATTGAATCTCCTCTTTAAAAATATCATTTTACATTCTTATAGGGGAATCTGTTTTCTGGGACCTACAAATTTAACTGGTTGAGGTAAGGAGTAAAATTGCAGTGCACACTGAAATGATGTGTTTAATTGAAACTCAGCCACCTATCTTTCCTTTTATCTTCTCAGGTACTTTCTTGAGTTGGCCAGCTCGCAGCACTGGATTCCAGATCCTGGACTCTGATGGGTATGTCGTCCTCTTCCTACTACTCTAACTCTCTCTAAATCAAAAAGACAAAACCCTATCTTCCTATCTTATGTGTGAATGTGTTTAAAATATGCTAGTGTTCCTGCCTACATCTGGAACCTAAACTTTGTGTTGCGAAACTACCCAATAAATAAAAGAATAATTGAGATACCTTGTTTAATACCTCCCCTTTTATTCCTCTTTCTTAGTTCACTTGAGCGTATTTTCAAAACAGACTTACAAAGTTCCATAGTAACCCATGGAATTTTGTAAGTCTAAGTGCTTTGAAAATGAGCCCCGCGTGATGTTGCTGAAGGGATAGAAAGAAAAGTTTGGCTTTTTGCGGATGACACAAAGATTTGCAACAGAGTGAACACCTCAGAGGGAGTGGACAACATGAGAAGGTTTCTACAAAATTAGAAGAATGGTCTACTGTTTGCAGTTCTTCACATTAAATTTTAATTGTCAAAGTGATGGAGAGCAGAAATTAAAAGGTGCTGTATGTGCTAGGGAGTAAAAGGCTGATATACCCAGCTAGGATACGGCCCTTGAAAGTGATAATGACTGAGGATCTCAAGGGGGTGAACCAATGTGACAAGGCTTTGGCCAAAGCTAGAACAATGCTAGGCTGTGTAGAGAGGCATAACCAGCAGAAGCAAGGAAGTATTATTGCCCCTTTCCAAGTGTTGGTGAAGCCCCACTTGGAGTACTATATTCAGTTTTGGAAGCTGTATCTTGCTAAAGCCATAAAAAGACTTGAAGAAGTAGTAGAGAAAGGCAGCTAAAATGGTATGGGGTTTGCACCAAAAGACTTATGAGAAGAGATTTGAAGACCTAAATAAATATACTCTAGAGGAAAGAAGGGATAGGGAGACATGATACAGCTGTTTAAATACTAGAAATGTATTCATATACAAACAAATCTTTTCCAGAGACAGGGAAGTGATAGAACTAGAGGACATGAATTGAGATGGTAGGGTGTAGACTTAGGAGTAACATCAGGAAATAGTTTTCATGGAGAGGTTAGTGGTTGCCTGAACTAGCCTCCCAGTGGAGGTGGTGGTGGAGACAAAAAGAGTACCAGAATTCAAAAATGCACGGGATAAACACAGAGGATCGCTATATAGAAAGAGGATAAAATCAAAACTTAAATGAGCTCATGGCTGTTGATGTGTTAAGGGAGGCAATGGTTAGATGGTTAGTGCCAATAGTTAGGAAGTAAGGTCAGTGATGGGCAGGATTCTACACTCTGTTACCAAAAATGGCAAAGACAGATCAGGATGGGCTGGAGTGGGCTTCAACAGCAACTCCAATAGTTGAGTAAGGGTTGGTGTATCTGTAGGGTGATATGACTGGGAAGGATGGGTTGGTCGGGGGTGGGATTGGTGTATTTGTAGCATGATAGGCCTGGGAGGGATGGGATGGTAGGGGGTTGGATTGGTGTATCCATAGTGTCAGGCCTGGGAGGGAGGAGCAGTTTAGAGCCTGGGTCACTGCTCCATGGAACCTAAGTGAAAATAATTATTTTCCAGCAGCCCTCTACCTCTATGCTATCATTGGGATCGTTCCTGTGTTCCTGCCAGCCATTATTCTAGCCATAGTGTGTGTGAGCGGGAGACAAGAGAAGATGAAGGATCTCTCTACTAAGAAGAGTGCCACAACCAAAGGTAAGGAGGTATAGAGCAGCAAACGAAGAAAGAGAGTAACGGTCCCATCACGGACGTCTTAAAAACCTTTAGTAGCTTTATTTCACTCAGTAATGAAGTCCTTTCTCCATGTGTTTCCCCCACACGGAGTGGAAAGCTCTATGAGTACCCCTGAAGTGACTGTATTTAGAAAACCGTCTTCCATTTGATCTCTTCTGCAGGGAATCACTACTGTCACGACACTGGCCGCCATCAGAAGAGCACCAGCTACCTGCGGTGAAGCTCAAGCTGAAAAGGAATAAACTTCTGTGGGAGGAAACAGAAGCTATTTTTGTCAACATCTAGGCCTCAAAGAGCTGGGGGCACCCACCAGTGGATGGATTATCTCCAGGCTCTGTGCAGAAGTGACAGAGAGTGCTTACTGACTCTGGTCCTCATTATGGAATTCCTTGTATAAATCTCCAAGAAATGGTTTCATGAAGAGTGACAGGGGAACGGGATGAGAAGCAGAACTTGTGGAATCAAGCTGAAAGCCAGTTCTCAACCTAGAAACGCAGGCCTCAGACCGTGTGGTGAAACCCAAGTTCCAGATGCTTCCTTCTGACACAACACATGTGTACCACCAACCCAACCCCTGACAGATTTGGACAGACCAATATTAAGTTTGAAAGTTTAAAATGAAGGATGAGTTTGAATGTAATGTTTTTTTGAGATCCTCAACCAGCATCTCCCTGAGTCACAAGGTTGACTGACCATTGTTCTAGACTTTTCTTTTACCCAAAATGGCCAATGAGGGTAGGAGGAAGAGAATGAGTTAAATAGAGGGGAGAAAAGATGGGAGAAAGGACACAGAGAAGCATGTGGTTTGCTAAAATGTGTACCTCCCTTTCTGAGCCTCCTACCAAAATATTAACCCCTTTTCTCATTATCTCCTGCTTAGACTACTGCAACTAGTTCCTTGTGGGTCTCCTGCCAATCACCTTTCTCCACTATCATCTATTCAATGACAAAGTTCAATCTGAGTCTGCAAAATTCAAATGTATCTCCTTCATATTCATTGTGGTTATCCTGACTGGCTGGGTGTGATCCAAGAAATGGGTCAAAAATCCTATCTAGAGGGAGAGGACATATTCACTCAATATAATTTACCTACAACTATGTATGTTTATACCAAGTTCACTATATCGAGAGGGGTGTTCTCTGTTGCTTTGGGGCATAAAGCCCAATGCATTTTTGGGATTTGCCTCCAACATGTACAGCGGTTCTTCAGTTCAAATACAACATCAAGGTGTCCTCAGCTAGGAGTCACCAACCATTCCACGTCCTCAAGGACAGGATGAGCCAGTCTTGGCTCTACAAACCTGCTGAATGCAGGAAGGTAGGAGTCTATCAGGCACATTTTCGAAAGAGAAGGGCGCCCATCTTCTGACACAAATTGGGAGATGGGCGTCCTTCTCCCAAGGTCACCCAAATCGGCATAATCGAAAGCCGATTTTGGGCACCCTCGACTGCTTTCCGATGCGGGGACGACCAAAGTTCCCGGGGGCGTGTCAGAAGCATAGCGAAGGCGGGACTGGGGCGTGCTTAAGAGATGGGCTTCCTCGGCCGATAATGGAAAAAAGAAGGGCGTCCCTGATGAGCACTTGGCCGACTTTACTTGGTCCATTTTGTTTTCACGACCAAGCCTCAAAAAGGTGCCTGAACTGACCAGATGACCACCGGAGGGAATCGAGGATGACCTCCCCTTACTCCCACAGTGGTCACCAACCCCCTCCAACCCTTAAAAAAAAAAAACCTTAAAAAATTTTTTTTGCCAGCCTCAAATGTCATACCCAGCTCCCTGACAGCAGTATGCAGGTCTGTGGAGCAGTTTTAGTGGGTGCAGTGCACTTCAGGCAGGCGGACCCAGGCCCATTCCCCCCCCCCCACCTGTTACACTTGTGGTGGTAAATTTGAGCCCTTCAAAACCCACCACAAACCCACATCTACATGCCCCCTTCACCCCTTAGGGCTATGGTAGTGTTGTACAATTGTGGGTAGTGGGTTTTGGGGGGGGTTGGGGGGCTCAGCACCCAAGGTAAGGGAGCTAGGCACCTGGGATCAATTTGTGAAGTCCACTGCAGTGCCCTCTAGGATGCCCGGTTGGTGAACTGGCATGTCAGGGGGACCAGTGCACTACGTATGCTGGCTGCTCCCATTACCAAATGGCTTGGATTTGGTTGTTTCTGAGATGGGCATCCTCGGTTTCCATTATCACCGAAAACCGGGGACAACCATCCCTAAGGACGACCATCTCTAAAGTCGACCTTAATGTTGGGATGTGGGCGTCCCTGACTGTATTATCGAAACGAAAGATGGACGCCCATCTTGTTTCGATAATACGGGATTTCCCCACCCCTTCGCCAGGACGTCCTTAGAGATGGGCGCCCTTAGAGATGGTCGTCCCCATTCGATTATGCCCCCTCCATGTGTATACGGTGCACATATAGGAGACTCCAAATATTTTTTGATAAACAACATACAGGGAGCCATTTTAAGAGAGAGCTTGAAAGTCTACAGTTTCCGCTGCACAACTCATCTTCCTTCAGTGTTGCTAAGATGCCCATCCAATATTTTTTTTGCATCACTGGGCCCATTTTTGGGCTGCTTTCAGTTTCCGGCAAACTTCCTTTTCAGTGAAACTGTTCAAATGTGGAGCATGAGGTAATAACAAAGATGGCGGAGTCTTCAACATTTAAGCGCTCTGTTTAAGTCGAATTTTTTTAGTTAGTATGTAAAAAAACATAACAATATTTATGTTAAGTGCAAGCTGTGTCTGGTGAGCCACAAACCTGAGAGTGATGAAATGGAGTCAATGCAATCATAGAAATAAAATCTTGTTCAATTAACTGTTGATTTTAACCGTGACACTGCATTTTGCAGACTCAGATTGAACTTTGTCATAGAAGATATGAGGGCATTCAGCTGGCTATTTTTTTCCAATATTTGATTTTACTATCTCTCTAATTGTATTGGATCCCTGTAGTTGAGGACCTGAGCATTTTCTGTTTAGATATTTTCCCTGATAATGGATGGATTTCCTGTTGCTAGAAATAATTTTATGTAATGTTGAAACAACTGTTTATACCCAAGAATTAAAAAGAACACCTTGCTTTCACAGTAACTTAACATATTACTTTCATTAAACAAGTAACCAACTAGTAACTAGTACATTACTTTTTCCTTGAAGTAACTAATAACTTTTATATATTAATTTTACAAAGTAACTTACCCAACATTACCCCAGTGACCCACCCCATTCCGCTGCCTGTGCTAAAAACTCAACCACGAGAGGCTGCTTTTAAATAAGTACATTAGTATTGCCATACTGGGACAAACGAAAGGTCCATTAAGCCCAGTATCCTGTTTCCAACAGTAGCCAATGCAGGTCACAAATACCTGGCAAGATCCCAAAAAGTACAAAACATTTTATGCTGCTTATCCCAGAAATAGTGGGTTTTCCCCAAGTCCAATTTAATAATAGTCTATGGCCTTTTCCTTTAGGAAGCCGTCCAAACCTTTTTTTTTTTAACTCTGCTAAGCTAACCGCCTTTACCACATTTTCTGGTAACAAATTCTAGAGTTGAACTACATGTTGAATGAAGAAAAATTTTCTCTGATTCATTTTAAATTTACTACTTTGTAGCTTCATTTCATGCCCCCTAGTCCATGTGTTTATGTTTCCCATAGACTCTTGTTTTTCACACATTTGTCTTCATTAGATGTCAGCTCTTGTGAGCAGAGATTCCTGTCTTCTGTGAGTCTGTGACTGTCTAGCAGGACTTTAAAAATGGTGAACATTGCAGGATGAAGCTCACAAGAGTTGAAAAGGGACTCTCATGTCTAGGAAAGCAACACATAACAGGTTTCAGAAGACTGCAGATCTTGACCCCTTGCAAAAGAAGATTCCAGTGCTTGGAAAACATGCCTTCAGCTTTAGTTTAACTCATTTATTTTGGATCACAAAAAAACATTTAAACAAAAATCCCTGTCTGGGCGCAGAGGTTTGCAGACATAGGTTAATAGTGGAGAGCTGATATTTCTGTGGTAAAGTGTATGGTGGCAATGGGAAAGGCTTGGAGGATCTGGGCCTGGAGAAAGAGACTGAGAAGTTTGCAGCAACTGTTGAGAGGGGAGGGAAGGTGCTAGCTTAATAAAACCAAAGCTCTGGGTTCAAATCCCACCATCAGAAACAGCACACACCATTCTAGGCTTGCTAATAATAATAAACCCACAGGAGAATTTTCATCCCAGGATCTGAGAAGGTCTGTGCTTTCTGTGTAGCAGTGGTGCCCTCCTGTGGACCTTTGGGAAAATATTGCTATACTAGTAAAAAAAAAAAAGGCACGTTTCTGACATGAATGAAACGGGCGCTAGCAAAGTTTTCCTCGGCTCCCCTGCAGCCACCCATGTCCAGCGACCCTCCTCTCCCCCTGCAGCCACCCATGTCCAGCGACCCTCCTCTCCCCCTACGCCCACTGCAGCCACCCATGTCCAGCGAACCTCCTCTCTCCCCTGCCCCCCCCTCCAGCTACCCATGTCCAGCGACCCTCCTCTGGACATGGATCAGCTGCGAGGCATGTTTCCCCCCCCCCCCCGGGTTCTGAAGTTGACATCATAATGGCTACGGTGATATCAGCCTGATCTACGGAGCCTAGCAAACCAACTCGGAATGAGATACAGTCCCAGGCAAGTCAGAACGTTGGAGGTGAGAATTATTATATAGGATACTACAGATCCCACAACGCGCCATCTTTCCAAAATGAATGTGGCAGAGCTTTCAGCTTACCCAGCCCCAGGAGAGAGACGGTAGGCCAGTCCTGGATTTCTGACAACCTAATCTTTTGATGCATTATGGGACCTCTAGCACTGATGTTAATGGGTAGAATCAAACACTACAAATCCCACACTGCTTTGGGATGCCAGCTCAAATTCAAGACTGGCCAAAAAATGTCTCTCTGGAAACAGGTAACCACAGTTTGGTTGGGAAACTCAACTCAAATTACCGTTACCTGGACCCACTCAAGGTGCCTGTTTAATACTGAGGGTGCTGGAAAAGAAGGCAACAAGAAAACAGTCAAAATGCTTCAAGTGAATAATAAAAGTATAACAAGAGCTGGGCTGAATTTTCCTAGAAGTAGTTGGGGGCTGGTTGGAGGGAGCATGTATGACTGGCATTGTACATGTCATAAAAAGGAAGAAAGGTAATTTTGGGTTGGCATTAAAGATAGTCAAAGAAGAATTGGATGCTTCAAACACGGATGGTAACGTGTGAGTTATTTAACACACCAGAGGGTGGTGGTTAATGGAATTCGCTCGGATGAGGGAAAGGTGAGTAGTGGTGTGCCTCAGGGATCGGTGCTGGGGTCGATTTTGTTCAATATATTTGTGAGTGACATTGCTGAAGGGTTAGAAGGTAAAGTTTGCCTTTTTGCGGATGATACTAAGATTTGAAACAGAGTGGACACCCGGGAGGGAGTGGAAAACATGAAAAAGGATCTGCAGAAGCTAGAAGAATGGTCTAAGGTTTGGCAATTAAAGTTCAATGCGAATAAATGCAAAGTGATGCACTTAGGGTGTAGAAATCCACGGGAGACGTATGTGTTAGGCGGTGAGAGTCTGATATGTACGGACGGGGAGAGGGATCTTGGGGTGATGGTATCTGAGGATCTGAAGGTGACGAAACAGTGTGACAAGGCGGTGGGCATAGCTAGAAGGTTGCTAGGCTGTATAGAGAGAGGTGTGACCAGCAGAAGAAAGGAAGTGTTGATGCCCCAGTATAAGTCGTTGGTGAGGCCCCACCTGGAGTATTGTGGAGGCCGTATCTTGCTAAGGATGTAAAAAGAATTGAAGCGGTGCAAAGAAAAGCTACGAGAATGGTATGGGATTTGCGTTACAAGACATATGATGAGAGACTTGCTGACCTGAACATGTATACCCTGGAGGAAAGGAGAAACAGGGGTGATACGATACAGACGTTCAAATATTTGAAAGGTATTATTTTTTATTTTATTTTTATTTGTTACATTTGTATCCCACATTTTCCCACCTTTTTGCAGGCTCAATGTGGCTTACATAGTACCTTAGTGGCTATCGCCAGTATCGGTAGAACAAATACAAGGTGATAGGGTAGTAGAGTAAAAGTTGATGTGTGACAGACACATTGGGGGATTAATCCGCAAATGAACCTTTTCTGTAGATGGGAAGGCGGTAGAACTATAGGACATGAAATGAGATTGAAGGGGGCAGACTCAAGAAAAATGTCAGGCAGTATTTTTTCACGGAGAGAGTGGTTGATACTTGGAATGCCCTCCCGCAGGAGGTGGTGGAGATGAAAACGGTAACAGAATTCAAAAATGCGTGGGATAAACATAAAGGAATCCTGTTCAAAGGGAATGGATCCTCAGAAGCTTAGCGGAGATTGGGTGGCAGAGCTGGTGGTGGGAGGCGGGGCTACTGCTGGGCAGACTTCTACAGTCTGTGCCCTGAAAATGGCAGATACAAATCAAGGTCAGGTATACACAAAAAGTAGCACATATGACTTTATCTTGTTGGGCAGACTGGATGGAGCCGTCATCTACTATGTTACTATATTGCATGGGTCAGACTGCGGGGCTGTGCCTCTAACCATCTCACTTTTTTTGAACGTTCTAATCTGTGTAGACCCTTCACTCATGGGGTTTTTATAATTTTGGTGAAGGTGTTGACCCATCAACCTTCTCCTGCTGCAATGAATGGAACTGTCTTCCATTGGGTTACGCATCATAAGCCTGAACTCAGAATAGTTTCCTCCAAATTTTGTAAATAAATTCCAATTCACTTAGTGCAGTCATAGGAGTGACAGTCGTCAACTGAGGTCCACAGACAATGGCACCCACCAGAACCTAACTAATATAGATACTAAGCCTGGCCACTACGTATCCTCATTCTGTGATTGTTGGAAACCCTCCCTTCAGGGGCTGTAAACACTACTGTTCTGTCCTCCGACAGCCTCGCACTAGTTTATAACGTGATCCTAAAATGTGTGTAATGCTTTTACTGTTATTCTCAGTTCCAAGGACTATCATTGCTGCAGTTTCTCACTGGAAAAATACATGAGCAATGCACTGTGGGTAATGTAGTTCACAGGCAGTGCAACCACACTTGTTTGGCTGTGTAAGAACTGTTACCACTGGTTGTGAGGCTGGTCACACCTTCCCTCTCTCTCCCTCTCTGCCAAGCTTGGCTCTTTTGTCTTCCTGTTCAGTCTTACTATCTGTCCTCAGAGGTCAGCCAGGTATGACCTTTCCCTCCTATCTCTAGGACTACCCCTTGCTATCCGATGGCAGGCTCTGTCCCCATTGGTCTCTATCTGCTCCTCCCTGTGTGAAGCCCCACCACTTCTTTGTCCTTTCAGCCACGTGGGGCTTCTTTCACCATTATAGCCAGGGACATGGAGCTAACACCATCTGGCTCCACACAGCTCTGTCCTGCTGAGAACGCCCTGTAAAGAACCTGGTTTTTACCCTGCGAATATCTCTCCTTCCAAATGAGATATCGCACATTCCAGTCACCCAGCTTTGGACTATTTCTACCTGTTCAACTACCTTCCCCTCCCCCTGCAATACAACTACCTCTCTTCAGATCTCCACCTCCCACAACCTCCAGATTAAGAAGTCTCTGTGTCCTGAACATCTATCTGTGAGTAAATTATCTGTGATTTATTCAATAAAAGAGACTTCATAAAATAATAGAGACTTCATGTGATTGCTGTGCCAG
This sequence comes from Microcaecilia unicolor, assembly GCF_901765095.1. Taxonomy (NCBI): domain Eukaryota; kingdom Metazoa; phylum Chordata; class Amphibia; order Gymnophiona; family Siphonopidae; genus Microcaecilia; species Microcaecilia unicolor. The sequence goes on from NC_044033.1 coordinate 250,206,768, forward strand.
GGTTATGCTCCACAATATTGGGGCTTATAATTACCAAGCTCCAAGAGTCATGACAACTACCTCTGCTGCTTCTCCAGATTACTGGAGCCAGGACTCAGATCCAAGTTCTTTGTATCAGCAGATTCACCGAGCCAGTCTTTGTTCTGATCTGATTGATTTATGTTTTCAGGATTCCTCCAAACATCTCCATCTCCTTTACACTTAAGGTACAAACATTACTAGAAGCAGTCCTCAATCTAACATCTTCCTTGTACTGCCCAGGCAGCAGAACGGAAGAAAGGAGAGCAACAGGAATAATGAGAGACAGGAAATGCACCTGGTTGTGTGTTTCTGAATCTAGCACTGCCGTTGCCCATGTTGTTTTTTTTAACATAAGGATTACATAAATCTCTGGTATGAAATTCACAAACTGAATTTCATACCTAGCAAACAGAAAAAGGGAGGGAGGAAAAGCTGACTTACCTCATTGTTTAAAATTGAACAGGAAGAAAACTAAACTTCTCAGGTGGAGTGGAATGGAGTGGGGGATTGGCCTACTGGTTAAGAGCACCAGTCTTGACATCCCAAAGGCGGCTGGTTCATAGTCCACTGTTGCGCCTTGTGATCTTGGGAAAATCATTTAACCCCTCCATTGCCTCAGGTACAAACTTAGATTGTGAGCCCTCCAGGGACAGAGAGATAAACAATATACCTGAATGTAAGGGGTTGGGTTGTAGCTACCCTTGGAGGAGGGCCTCAGCTGGCGATGCTTGGAGATCCCCACCAGCTATAGCAAGGGTCAGAGCTAGTGTTAGACATGCTGGGGCCCAGGTTAGATAATAAAGGAGGGCCCCCCCAATCCCTGCCTCCCCTCCAATCTCCCGACCTGCCATTACTATCATACCAACAGACCCTCACCAAATAGAAAACAAGGAATCACAAAAATAGAACTGGGAACCCCAAGAAGTTAAACTTGGCATGTACTGCAACACTAGAGAAACAAAAAACAGATGCACTCTGCACATGTCCCAAAGCTAACATATTCCATTTAATAGATTGAGCATAAAATGCTTTTTTTTTGTCCTTTCGTCTGGACATTTTACTTTTCCATCATGTTGGTTCCAGTTTCTCTGCTAATTCTCTTTCAAGCGGCTGCTGTCCATTTGTCTTTTCTCCTCTCTCCTATCTTATTTTCTAGGGTGATAGGCCTGGGAAGGATGGATTGGGAGAGTTATAGGCTAGTAGGAGTTGGGTTTGTGTATCAGTAGGATGATAGGCCTAGGAGGTGTGGACTGGTAGGGGTTGGGTTGGTGTATCTGGAGGGTGGTGATATGACTGGGAGGGCGGGGTTGGTCAGGGGTTGGGTTGGTGTATCTGCAGCATAATGGGCCTGGGAGGGATGGGATGGTAGGGGGTTGAATTGGTGTATACATAGTGTCAGGCTTGGGAGGGAGGAACAGTTCAGAGGCCGAGTCACTGATCCATGGCACCTAAGTCTATCTTTACTACTTTTTACTATGAAAAATGGGCAAAATTTGACTAGGTGGGGTAGTAGGAGGGGGTTAGATAGACCTGTGTTCCATGTATATGAAAAATGGACAAAATTTGACTAGGTGGGGCCACAGCAGGTAAAGGGGGGGAGGAGGAGGGGGTTAGATAGACCTGCATTCCAACTATATTAGGTGAAACGTAATAACTGCAAAGAGCCACTAGCAGCTGGGGGGGGGGGGTACCACTTTTGACTAGGAGGGGCTAGACTAGGTAAGTGGGGTGATTGGAGGAGGAGGTAGGGTTACCATATGGCTCCAGAAAAAGGAGGACAGATTGAGCCAGTCTGGGTTTTACTTCCATTGCTTTCAATGGAAGTAAAACCCGGACAGGATCAATGTGTCCTCCTTTTTCTGGAGTCATATGGTAACCCTAGGAGGAGGAGACCTGTATTCTAAGTATATCGGGTGTAATAAGTAGCTGGGGGGGGGGGGGGGGGGTTACTACTTTTTACTTTAAAAAAATAAGACAAAATTTGACTAAAACTACCTGTGCCTCTCTTCCTTCTTTCCTGCTCTCCCTCTTCATTCCCCACCCCTTTCACACTTTTCTTCTTCTTCCATTGAGTGCACCAGGTAACCTCTGACTCGGTGGGAGTTGAACCCACAACCTTTTGTGTTACCAACCCACCCAGACCTCTGGGCTACTGAGGCTTCACACCAAGATCTTTTCGGAACTTATATTTCTCCATTTCTGGATCCAGACTGCTATAGGAAAGAAAAGAATCATGCTCAGTCCTGACCCTGATCTTCATGTAAAGACCACCTTAATATCAGGCACAGTGATTATGAGTGTGACAGGCTATTCTAAAATGAGATGTGGAATTTTCACACCAAGCCAATTTTGAGGGCCATACCAATTATTTAAAAGTGTTAGAAGTGCTCTTCTCCAATCAAGAAGCTCTTAATATCAGTAATGCTTATAAGAAGGGCAGGCAGTGGGATGTGGAGCTGTTGCAGGAATTACCACTATTGTTAGCAGAATCTGTGGTACTTCAGGAGTCAAACACCACACACCAGAATGAGAGAAAAGTCTTCTTTATTTGCCAGCAAACAAAGTAGGACATCAGCTCTAGCTCTCTCTGTGTCCTGTCCTTCTGTGTCTCTTCTTCTGAGCTCTCTGGATCCTGCGTCTCCTGTCTTCTCCTGTCTGTTGTCTCTCTCGTCTCAGCTCCTTCTCTTCTAACGTAAACTGCTTCTGTTCCCATTTATATAGGGTCCTAAACCCTTCTAGCCCCCCTTTCTCACCAGATGGTAAAGAATAGATTGATTACCCAGTCTTGAACTAATTATCTCTACACCTTTACTTAAAAGGTAAAATTATGTATAATCATACCTGATAATTTTCTTTCCATTAATCATAGCTGATCAATCCATAGACTGGTGGGTTGTGTCCATCTACCAGCAGGTGGAGATAGAGAGCAAACTTTTGCCTCCCTATATGTGGTCATGTGCTGCCGGAAACTCCTCAGTATGTCGATATCAAAGCTCCATCCGCAGGACTCAGCACTTAGAGAATTACACCCACGAAGGGACACTCTGCCCAGCTCACCACCGCCGAAACGGGGGAGGGGAATTAACCCAGCTCATCCCCACACAAGTGGGGGAGGGGAATCCGTCCAGCTCATCCCCGCGGAGCGGGGGAGGGACACCACACCCGCCGATGCGGGGGGATCTGGCTTATCCTGCAACCGCAACCGCGGGAGGAGCTGACTGACCCCAACACCGCCGAAGCGGGAGGGGTACAAAGCTGCCCTACAGCCGCACGAAGCGGGAGGGAGTGCCGGCAGAATTTATGTCTCAATCCAGCCCCGTAAAACGGGGGGGAGAGGAATGCAGCAGCTCACTGTAACACAAACTCGTCTCAACTCTTGAAGAATCCAAGTGAAAAAACTTGAACACGAAGTCTTTCTGAAGTAACTGAAGACTAAACTTGCAGCTGAAATGCAATCAGAATAAAAACAGTACAGATATCTGGGAGGGGCTATGGATTGATCAGCTATGATTAATGGAAAGAAAATTATCAGGTATGATTATACATAATTTTACCTTCCATATCATCAAGCTGATCAATCCATAGACTGGTGGGATGTACCGAAGCAGTACTCACCCAGGGCGGGACATTGACATCCCTGACCTCAACACTGAAGCTCCAAACCGGGCCTCCGCCCGTGCAGCCACCGTCAAACGGTAATGCTTGGAGAATGTATGAGCCGAAGCCCAAGTTGCCGCCTTGCATATCTCTTCCAAGGAGACGGATCCGACCTCTGCCATCGAGGCCGCCTGAGCTCTCGTGGAGTGAGCCTTCAGCTGGATAGGCGGCACCTTCCCTGCGGCCACATAAGCCGCTGCAATGGCTTCCTTGACCCATCTTGCCACCGTAGGCTTAGCAGCCTGCAGACCCTTACGAGGACCTGCACACAGGACAAACAGATGATCCGATTTCCGGAAATCATTGGTCACTTCCAAGTATCTGATGATGACTCGCCTCACATCCAGATATTTAAGAGCAGAGTACTCCTCTGGGTAGACCTCCCTACGAAAGGAAGGGAGACAGAGCTGCTGATTCACATGGAAGCGAGAAACAATCTTGGGCAGGAAGGAAGGCACTGTGCGAATAGTCACTCCTGCCTCAGTGAACTGCAGAAAAGGCTCTCGACATGAGAGCGCCTGGAGCTCGGAAACTCTTCTGGCTGAAGTGATAGCCACCAAAAAGACTGCTTTCAACGTCAGGTCTTTCAGAGATGCCCTTGACAAGGGTTCAAAAGGCGGCTTCTGCAATGCTCTTAGCACCAGGTTGAGATTCCACGCAGGCACCACTGAGTGCAGAGAAGGGCGCAGGTGATTAACTCCCTTGAGAAAGCGCACCACATCTGGCTGCGAAGCCAGGGAAGCACCCATCAGGCGGCCCCTGAAGCAAGCCAGAGCCGCTACCTGGACTTTAAGGGAACTGAGCGACAGGCCTTTCTCCAGACCTTCTTGCAGGAACGCCAACACTGAAGAAATTGGAGCAGTGAAGGGAGAAAGTGAGCCTGCTTCACACCACGCTGCAAATATACGCCAAACCCTGGCGTAAGCAGTAGAAGTAGAGCGCTTCCTCGCTCTTAGCATAGTGGCGATGACCTTGTCTGAGAAGCCCTTCTTCCTCAGACGCTGCCGCTCAATAGCCAGGCCGTAAGCCCAAAGGGGGAGGGATCCTCCATCACCACGGGACCCTGATGTAACAGGCCCTGCTCCACTGACAGCCGCAGAGGATCGTCGACTGAGAGCCTGATCAAGTCCGCATACCAGGGACGTCTGGGCCAATCCGGGCCCACCAGGATTACCCTGCCGGGATGCTTTGCCACCCAGTCTAGCACCCTGCCCAACATGGGCCAGGGCGGGAACACATAGAGGAGCTCTTGTGTCGGCCACTGTTGGAGAAGAGCATCTACTCCCAGGGATCGAGGGTCCCGTCCTCTGCTGAAAAAGCGCGGCACTTGGCAATTGGCCGATGACGCCATCAGATCTAGGCTCGGCTGGCCCCAGCGCTTCGTGATGTCCAAGAACGCCTGAGCAGATAGCTGCCGCTCTCCGGGCTCCAAAGTATGGCGACTGAGAAAGTCCGCCTTGACATTCATGACTCCGGCAATGTGGGCCGCTGAAAGCTGCTCCAGGTTCGCTGCCGCCCACTGGCATAGATTCATAGCCTCCTTGGCTAGAGGGGCGCTCTTGGTACCTCCCTGGCGGTTGATATAGGCCACAGCCGTGGCATTGTCCGACAGGACCCGTACAGGCTTCAACACCAGTACCGGGATGAACTCCAATAACACCAACCGAATGGCTCTGAGTTCCAGGAGGTTGATAGACCACTTGCCTCTGCAGGAGACCAGAGCCCCTGCGCTGTCCTTCCCAAGCATTGGGCTCCCCAGCCCATCAAAGAGGCGTCTGTCGTGACGACAATCCACTCCGGGGTCACCAGAGGCATTCCTGCAGACAACTTGTCTGTCTGCGTCCACCAGCTCAGCGGCTTGCGCACTGCTGGGTCCAAGGGAAGGTGCACAGCATAATCCTCCGACATCGGAGTCCAGCGCAACAGCAGAGATAGCTGTAGTGGTCTCATATGAGCCCTGGCCCAGGGCACTACTTCCATCGTGGCCGTCATAGAGCCCAACAGCTGCACGTAGTCCGAAGCCCGAATAGGAGAGGCTACTAGGAACTAGTCCACCTGAGCCTGAAGCTTGGCAATCCGATTGTCTGGCAGGAACACTCTGCCCACTTGGGTGTCGAATCGAACTCCCAGATACTCCCAGATACTGAGTCGGGCGCAGCTGGCTCTTCTTCCAGTTAATGATCCATCCCAGGGAGCTCAAAAGAGCAACTACCCGGTCCATAGCTTTGCCGCACTCTGCATAAGAGGGGGCTCGGATCAACCAGTCGTCCAGATAAGGATGGACTTGTACTTCTTCCTTTAGCAGGAAGGCCGCTATGACCCCCATTACTTTGGAAAAGGTCCGCGGAGCAGTAGCCAACCCGAAAGGGAGGGCTCTGAACTGGAAGTGTCGTCTCAGGACTGTAAAACGCAGAAAGCGTTGGAGAGGAGGCCAGATGGGAATATGCAGGTACACTTCCTTGATGCCCAAGGAAGCCAAGAACTCTCCTGCCTTCACTGCCGCTATAACAGAGCGGAGAGTCTCCATGCGAAAGTGCCGCACTTTCAAGGCCCGATTGACCCCTTTGAGGTCGAGGATAGGCCGGACAGAATCTCCTTTCTTTGGTACCACAAAGTAAATGGAGTAACGTCCCTTGCCAATCTGATCTTTTGGCACCGGAACGACCGCACCCAGGCGGATCAGGTTGTCCAAGGTCTGCTGCACTGCCACAGCTTTGACCGGAGACTTGCAGGGAGAGAGTACAAACCCGTCTCTTAAGGGTCGGCAGAACTCTAGCTTGTAGCCGTCTCTGATGACTTCCAGCACCCAAGCGTGTGAAGTTACTGTGGTCCGCTCACCCCGAAACGAGGACAGCCGTCCTCCAATCTGCACTGGGGCGTGGACCAAGGCCCCGTCACTGGGTACGAGACCCTGGGGAGGACCGGAGGGAGCAGCTCCGGGACGGCGGTCTCTGCGAAAGGAATGCTGCTTGGGGGAGAAATTCCTCTTGAAGGAAGAGGGAGCAGAGGAGCCCGGCCTGCCCGGGCGGTACCGACGGGCTTCCTGAAACCGTCCTCTGGAGGGACCGGGACGGGTACTAGCCCGAGCCCTGACCTCTGGTAACCTCTTGCCCTTAGACGTGCCGAGATCGGTCACGATTTTGTCCAGCTCGACCCCAAAGAGCAGCTTGCCTTTAAAAGGCAATCAAGCCAGGCGGGATTTAGAGGCGTGGTCAGCAGACCAATGTTGCAGCCAAAGCCACCGCCGCGCAGAGACTGTCTGAGCCATGCCTTTAGCTGAGGCCCTCAAGACATCATACAGCAAGTCTGCCAAATAGGCTAAGCCCGATTCCAGGGCCGGCCAATCAGTCCTCAAGGAATGATCCGAGGGGGAAGCCCGCTGCACCATAGTCAGGCACGCCCTGGCCACATAGGCACCGCAAACCGAGGCCTGCAAACTTAAAGCAGTCGCCTCAAAGGACGACCTTAAGGCCGCCTCCAATCTTCTGTCTTGGGCGTCCTTTAGGGCTGTGCCACCTTCCACCGGCAAAGCCGTTTTCTTAGTCACCGCAGTGATTAAAGAATCCACGGTAGGCCACAGATAGGCCTCACATTCACTTTCAGGTAAAGGAGAGAGGCGGGACATAGCCCTAGCCACTTTGAGGCTCGCTTCCGGGACATCCCATTGAGCCGAAATTAAGGTGTGCATGGCATCATGCACGTGGAAGGTTCTAGGCGGGCGCTTCGTCCCCAGCATAATGGCAGAGCCAACAGGGGCTGAGGGAGAGACGTCCTCCGGAGAGGAAATCTTCAAAATGCCCATGGCCTGCACTAACAGGTTGGGCAAATCCTCTGAGCTAAAAAGCCGCGCTGCAGAGGGGTCATCCGCTCCATCCGAGCGGGAATCCATCTCCTCCAAGGAATCCGCAAAGGACCGTTGGGAGACCTCAGACACGCTGCCCTCATCTACATCGGAGGAGACAAAGTCCTCCAAGGCCTGGAAATCAACCAGAGGGCGTTTACCTCTGGGAACCTCAACCTCTTTACCAGAAGAGGGAGCAGGGGCAGCGTTTTGCATGAGGAAAGCCTGATGCAGCAGCAAAACAAACTCGGGGGAGAAACCCCCCAGACTGTGCACTTCCGCAGCCTGGGCAACAGCCCTAGACGCACCCTCAACCGGCGCTCGCAAGAGCGGGGGAGAGACATGCTGCGCATCCAAAATGGCGTCCGGCGCGACACTCCGCGAAGGAGCCGCGCGGGAAGAACGGCGCTTAACTTTAGCCGCTTTGTGCCGTCACCCAAATTAAGGGCGTTCATGGCATTAATGTCTCCAACCTCAAGGGCGGCCCACGAAGAAGCCGTCCGAGCCGCGTGGCCGGCCAAGATGGCGGAGGCGAGGAGCGGGGGATGGGCGTTTATGGCGGGAAAAACCGCCACGCCGGAGAAAGGACCGGGACATTCCTCGGTCATGAAACTGTCACCCAACAAGGGCGAATCAGGCTGTAAGACCCCCGCATCCCCTATAGAAGCGCTCAAGCGATCCAGGGAGTGACCCTTTGCGCCCTCGCCCTCCGACGCCATATGCCACGAGGAGAAGAATCGGGGAACCCCCTGCCCGCTATAAAAAGGTAAAATTACCTGCTTGCCGCTCCGAGCTGTAACGAACTGGTGTCCCAGTGAGTAGCTGCAATGAACGTTTAAATAAACGTCGAAATAAACGCCTTTAAGGACGTTTAAAATTTTCTTTTTTTTTTTTTTTTTTTTTTTTTTAACGGAGCCAGCGGGAGGGGGGAGAAAAGGAGGGACCTGGCACCACCAGGTTTGCACTTGCTCAAAAGAGCCCTCAACCCCAGGCCTCAACAAAACCTAAGGATTAGGCTTGGAGGCCTAGCCAGAGCTGCTGCTGTGTGTGACCACCACCTGCTGAGATAGAGAACATACTGAGGAGTTTCCGGCAGCACATGACCACATATAGGGAGGCAAAAGTTTGCTCTCTATCTCCACCTGCTGGTAGATGGACACAACCCACCAGTCTATGGATTGATCAGCTTGATGATATGGAAATATCAGTTACATAGGTTTGAGAAAGTTCCTAAACTGACCTATGACCTGGGGCCTCTCAAACTAGACAATGTGGCACCTCTCTCCTGCATTTTATTATTATTATTAAATTCTCAGATTCCCAGTTATAGCTTAAAATACTAACCGGACTCTGGCATTCATTAAGGGGTCAAGGGGCCAAGGGGCCAGTCTTGCTTAATGGCACACAGACATGGTTTGTTATTACTTTCAGAAGACCAGTACTACACTTAGCTATAATCAATCAAGGAGAAGACTTGACTTTCCCTGACCTCTTTCACCTATTAGCTTCATACACAGAACTAGCTAGGACTGTGGATAATTCAAACCAGATGATGACCTCTTAAACTGCAGACAAATCTCACTTGAAAAGTCAGACAAAGATGTAACACTGAATTGAAAAGATATTTACATAGAGATAGAACTTATTAATTAAACAGAATAAAACATATTTTAAAATAAGCAGAAATCAGAATTCCTTATAAGACAAAATCTAACTCATCTAGAATTATTTAAATCTACTCTATCTCCTTCTAAACAGCGTTCAGTCTAATCTTTTAAAACAGCTTGCTTGCTGATCCCCTCGAGATTGTCCACTATGCCTTACTCAGAATGGCATCCAGATGTGGTAAATAATACCTATGAACAATCCATCACTCAAAAAGGGACAAAGAAGGTTTCATTTCTCGCTGACCTTTCTAACCTCTAGTCTAGCAAAAGCTAGACTTCTGAGTAATTAAACCCAGATGGCATTTGTATAATTATGGTACAGCCAGAGACCCCCCGCCCACTGGAATGGTGGCGGGCCCAGTCATAGAGCTCAGGCTGTTACAGACCTTGGCCGAGTCAGAAATCTGATGGCTGACATAACTGGGAGCTTACTGGAAAAGTATGGCCTAGTTTGTAGCCCGGATTGAGGCCTAAAAGTTAGGTCAATAGATATGGAAACAAAATGGAGGATTTCAGCACAAAATGGAAGCCCGTATCTGTTACAAAGTGGAATTTTCTTTAATGTAAGTTAGAAAAACAAGTTGAGAAATGAGTGAGTCATGCCAGGTGTAGCTGGATGCAGGGTCTTGCTTAAGATTTGCTAAAGACAAAACCATGTTAGCAAGATAGAAGCTACTCATTAGCATGAGCCAATCAGTGACAACCATGACATTAGCATAGATCCAATCAGGTATATCTACTGTCATATTATCCATATCCTGAGGGCACCTATAAAAATCAGAGTATTTCCTGGTTTAAGCTAGAGAGAAAAGGGTTGCCACTCTCTCTCCAAGGGAAACCAATGTGTCCAGCAGAATTGACAAATTACCTAATTGCTTTCCCTTGTAAAACCTCTAATTGGTAAAAGAAATTATAAAAGATTAGCAAATAATTAACACCTGTTTGCAGCTTATTATATTCCTTTAATTAATTGATTGTACTTGCCTGTTGTCAATCACTGATTTGACTTGTACCTTGGCAAATAAACTCCTCATTCCAAATTATGATTTGTGGGCTTCACTTAATGATGAAAGGCTGTAAGTATAAATGCTTTTGCTGTATCAGGCTATCATTCGCTGCATCGTATAACCTGTAGCCTAAATCCAGTTTGTCATAAGGCTGGTATCTATTCCTTGCCAGTGCTGAGAGGCGGACTAATGCGTGTCCCTTAGACCTAACGTCTCTCTTAGTGGCAATTCCTTTTAGAACTTCATAACTCCTCGATTACCCCAGTACTAATGCTATTTAGAGATGGAGTCAGATTTAAGGTCACTCCAGCCTTCTTGGGGGGGCTCGGGACCCCTCAATTCAAAACATTGGTGACCCAGCGTTAGATTTAAACACGCCACCAGAATTTTTGTCAAAGTGGGTGTTGATTCTAGCTCTTGACTAAAATTCTGTTGTTTTATCTTCCAATTGATTGCTGTCCCTCATAGAGATCCGGGCTCATTTCCTCTGTGCTGTACTTAAACCTCTGAGAAGTACTTAACCTCTACCTTTCATGCTCTCTGATTCTGTTTAAATCTTACAATTCTTTGCCAGCTTTCTACCACTTTCCAGGACTGAACCAAAATTAAACAGAATTAACAAATATGATTTCTCTGCCCAGGCTGCCTCAGAGCTAGTCCAGTTGTTCTCTTAATGGAGATAGGAAAAAGCCATGGGATCCCTATCAGAGTCAACTTAACATGTGTTCCCCCTACCCCACCTGCTAAGGTGATCTTACATGAGGAAGTGGTTAAAGCCATGGCCAAAGAACCAATGAGCCCAGGGTACAAATCCAACTCTATCAGTAACATGCCTCATGATCTTACTTGGCTAGGCCAACCTTAGTAAGGTGGGCCTATCCAAGATCACCTTACTGCAAGATTGGGTTGGTCATGGACCACAGGCTGAGCCAGTCCTGGTTTTGCTTTCCTCCCATTGCTTCAGGTACCCCCTTAGGGTGTAAGCAAGTTGAGACATGGCCATTTTCTACCTAATTAGTACCACTCTACAGTCCTACTGTGTACATTCATTCAGAATTATGAAGCCCTGATGAGTGGATGAGAAAAATTATTTAACGTTTAATCATTTAATTTTCAAAATCTTGGGACGGGTGGGAGAGGTCCAAATGGTCCTGCCAAGGACCTACCCTAGCAATGCCTTTACATTTTAGACATCATAAAATAGAAAAGGACGCTCCATCCTCACTTTGTCATTAACAAATATAGCCTCCTAGGCAGCTGCACAACTTAGTGCGAACACAACTTCCGGTCCAGTAAGGCAACTTCCGCCCCTCTCCCCTCCTTCCTCCCTCCACTTGGCTCCCGTCCCGGACTCCCCCTGCCACTCAGCAAGATGGCGGAGACTGAGAAAGAGGTTATGGCGGTTTCCCCTTCTCCTACCTCGGGCGAGGCTGCAAGCAGCCCAGAACCAGTGGCGGCTCCCCCTCTTTCCGCCCTCTCTCCGAGTCCTTCTGCCGAGGAACCACTGAGCGAAGCCAAGAAGAAAAGTAAAAATAGCCGCCGCCGCCGCTGAGGGGGCGGGGCATTTTCGGTAGCGGACGTCGGTGGCGAGAGAGGGTGGGGCTTCTCAGTGATCGATAGCACTGGGAGCCAATAGGGAGTTAGAGGCGCTGGCGCGACTGCCTAAATAAATGAGAAGGGCTATCATGTGCTTGCATAGGCCATGTTTTTCATCCTGCAATAGTAGTTAGTGCGTTATTAATGTTTTGCATGACATGTTGCTGTACACCGCCTTGAGTGAATTCCATCACAGAGGTGGCAAATAAATCCTAATAAATAAATGGACTATCTTTATCATCTATATTATATAGCAGAACATTTTAGAAATGCCATTCAACCACTTACATTTTTTTGAAATTAGGTTGGCCACCTTGCCCCAGGTAAAGGTTTGCAGGCTGATTCTGCTTGATTTTCACCACTGATTACCTAAGAAAATGAGAACTACAGATCCCAGCATGCTGTAGGGGAAAAAAAAAGCAGGATCAGCGTATTTAGTTGATTTGGGATTTGATGACTGATATCTGCAAGTTGCCCTAGGGGGGTCTTTTACAAGAGCGTGGTACTGTTATTAAGAATCACTAATGATTAGCCTGTGCTAAATGCTAGAGGTCACATAAGGAATGGGCATCTCGCTATTTAATACACGTGCTAAAAATGCTAGTGTTCCTTTGGGAAAGGGGCCTTAAGTGTTCCAGCCCTTTGGTTTCTAGTGATCTTATATTTTCATTTCTTGACTAGCTTCTGGGAGCTAAAAAACCCCATCCTTAGAATGAGCTAAACATTGCAATATTAGAACGTTTAAGGCGATACTTAATACGTCTTTATTTCTCTACTAGATTGGGCTTCTGAAGAACGTATCCATTTTCAGATATGTGCTCTTAAAAGTTCTGTAGCTCACAGAGTGCAGCAGCTATAATTTTGCATAATTTCAGAATCATATAGGAGTTATCCCCCAGCTAAAACAGAGCTCTTCTACCAACATTCTCCTTGTTCTGTAAATTTGAACATTTTGGAAGGAAAATCCATGCAGCTACCTATAGGATGTGAGGCCTGGCAGCTCGATCCTAGTATTTCATGGTACTGGAAGTTTTCATACTGACAAAGTGCTGAATTAGTACAGCTTCTGTACCTGCAGAGTGAATTATTTTTCAAGTTACCACAAACCTCCCCTTTCTGGGGTGTCCTCCAGTGCTTGTAACCCAAAGCTCTTGTCTTTTCCTGCAGTTGATGTTTTGCTGAAGGCAGTAGGGGACACCCCAATCATGAAGACCAAAAAATGGACAATGGAGCGAAGCCGGACCATCCGAGGCCTCATGGATTTCATCAAGAAATTCCTTAAACTGGATTCTGCTGAGCAGTTGGTGGGTGACTGGAGATTTGGGAGAGTGGAGGGACTTTGGTTAGCAATGTAGACTTGTGGAAAGACCTTTATTAGCCATATATTTCTAAGGGTTATGTCTGCTGCAGGTTTAATATTACCCCCATGATATAGAAGAGAATCACAAAAATCCCTCTGAATTTATTTATCTCTGCGTTTCTTATCAGTCAGTATTTTGACTTTGTAATCGCCAGCCACGGCAGGTACTTCTATACCTGGAAATTCAGTGCTGGGCTGCAACCGGAAACCAGCAATGTATATTTGTGTATTTGGTGGCCAGTGGAAGCTATCCTGATACCCCTGATACTCAGTGCTACTATTCAGATAGGTATCTGTGTAAGTTAAGACAGCTATTTATCTGACCTAACGTGTCTGGAGTTATCCGAGTACTAGAGGTGAATATTGGTGTTTCCAAATCAGGCGTTGCTTTGGTTGGTGGGGAGGGGGGGGGGGGGGATGCCATCTCTTCTGTGAATGGGCCTAGGTCTAATTACGTAAGAGACTTTGTGTAACTTATCTCTGTGGTATTTTTCATCTCTCCTAGTTCATCTATGTAAATCAGTCTTTTGCACCCTCCCCGGACCAGGAAGTGGGTACCCTGTATGAGGTGAGTGTCACTGGGTTCTTGGACGTATAGCCACAGGTGACCAAATCAATTGACATCAGTCTCTCCATAGCCACAGATCATGGCTATCCTATGCTTCGGTGATCCCTTCACTGTCTTCAAATCTGGATGTGGTTTGGGACCAGGCTGAAGGGTGGGGAGCTAGTTTTAGTTCAAAAGGGGGATTCGTATACTCGGTGGTAGAAAACCAGAGAGCTTGACCTGGGCACTGTAGATAGGGCTGATGGTCTTTATTTGCAGTAACTTATGATGTATTTTTCTCCATTCTCCCTCCCCTCTGCCCCCACAGTGCTTTGGAAGCGATGGCAAACTCGTCCTGCATTATTGTAAATCTCAGGCCTGGGGCTGATGCTAGACATTTGCAGCCAACCTCCAGAAATGGACTGGGCCCACCCCATGCTGAATTTTGACTGTCCTCAAGAGGTGGAAGGTGAAGGGATGGTACTGGATGTGGCCTGTGATCGCCTGCAGACACTGGTTATGGAAATATTCCGGGGACTGGCAACAGACAGGGAGAAAGGATGCAAAAGATGTGTGTCTCCTGCACTTCATTTGATCATTCCTAGCAGCTCTGTTGGCTGTGGTCTGGAAGGATCAGCATCTGGTTCTTCCCTCCATTCCCCACCACCAGGTGTTGGTCTCCCAGCCTGAAGACATGATAGGACTATACTTTGCCTTCTCAGTTGTTGACTTGCTGTTCCAATAAAAGAAATCGCAAGTGAAATACACCTTAATTCTGGCCTTCCACACATTTTGACAGTGAATCCAAGCTGTATCGTGCATACAGAAGAAGCTGGGGGTGGTAAGCAGGGGGAGAAAGGCTGAGGCTTCCAAGAGTGTCTGAGAAGGACCTTTCAAAAGCTGCCCTGCTGTTTGCAAAGGTGGGCAAACAAAACAGCGGTATGAAAGGAGCAGATAACAAGGAAAACTCCAAATAGCCCTTTTATTAAGATAAGTAGCTTAAGTGCTTTGTTCATGTGAGGTCTATAAATTAAAAAGGCTATTTTTTTTATTTACAGACCTCCCATGAATAAAGCATTTCTCGAGGGACTTTTCCTTGTGTTATCTGTACCTTTCATACTTCTGCTTGCCCACCTTTGTAAATAAAAATTCACACCCACGTCCTTTCGCCCACATTTTCATGGAATCAGTCTTGGGGGCCTAACCCTACTACTATCCTGAGAATGCTGCCATAGTTGGTGCTCTGGTCAGAAAAAGCATGTGCAGATCGCTTTGGATAAGGAGGTGTTTGGCCTTTTACTCGGAAAACTGCCCAAAGGTCATGTTTCCACAGCAAATAGGATCTATGGCTGTTCTACCTCCTTCCCCCACTTCGCTGTCCCCTGTCCATAGAAATGCTACCATAATAATCAAAGGGACACTTTCAAGTTTATGCAAAGCCCCGGGCATAAGTGGCAGGAGGCAGTCCAAACCTCATCTCTTACCATCAAGCTTGGCTGGAGTCCCCTGTCTAACCGGTAACCCAGTGATCTGAAACTGCATTTTAAGATTTTGAAAAATAATGCTGCATTAAAGTCAGAATTTTAAAAACTAATTGGCCTTTGAGGTCTGCTGTTAACATGAAAACTAATTTAATTGGCAATTCCTAGAGGAGTGAGCCTACAGTGTGGAACTGAATTTTCCAAGAGCCATTTGCATAAGTATTGAATAAAGGCTGGGACTAGCTCTGAATTGCTTTGTGTGACTTGATGTGGATTTGGGGTTTTTCTTTTTTTGGAGGATTCTGAGTTTTTAATTTGTTTTATTGTATATTTTAATAGATGCAATGTATCTGGTTATTTCAGTATATGTATTATATACCATACAACAAAACAAACAAATACATCACATATACTAATATATACAATAAAACAAATTAAAAAGTCAGTAGACCCTCTAGGAATTGCCAAAAGAAATTAAGGCCAATTAAATTTGTTTTCATAATGTTAACAGCAGACCTCAAAGGCCAAGTTGTAGATGTGATATATTTGTTTTATTGTATATTTTATTATATGTGATGTATCTGGTTTTTCTTTATGGATGTTATTTTTATAATCTGCTAGAAAATGTGGATTAAGCAGAATACAAATAATTTAAAATAAATTAAATAAATAGCCTCATGTGTAGCAGCCTGCCATTACCACAATCAGACTGTTTCCAGACAGGTGTTAAGATTTATGTACCTATTAATGGAGTTAAGCAGTCTATACTGGGCCTGCATAAGTAAATCATTCCTGCAGGCCTCTTACAGGAATGAGAGAGTCATTCCAGGGAGCAGGGGCAGTATTGTGCTGCACATGACAGTTCACTTAGGATCCATCTCTTATCCTGCAGTGGGTCCAGATCTGGCGGGCGAGGGGATCAGAAAACGGGACATCACGAACACTGGGGAACTGGTGAGCCATCATCATTCGTACAATCTCTGCCATAGCTCCCACTTTCTACCAACCCATAAGAGCTAAAAAGTTATTCACTGCAGCTTGGAGAGAGTCCACTGAATACCCCCCTTTCCCTTGCCTGGGACGAAGGAAAGGAGTATTTATGAGCATATCTCAGTCATAGTGGGTCTCTTTTGGGTTCATTTCGAAAGAGGACACCCATCTTTTGACACAAATCGGAAGATGGACATCCTTCACCCAGAAACGTCCAAATCGGTATAATCGAAAGCCAATTTTGGACGTCCCCACCTGCTTTCCAGTGCAGGGACTGCCAAAGTTCAAGGGGGCGTGTCAGAGGCATAGCAAAGGCGGGACTTTGGAGGGCTGAGCACTTGGCTGTCCTTCACCCATAATCGAAAAAAAGAAGGATGTCCCTGATGAACACTTGGACGTTTTCACCTGGTCGTGTTTTTCTTACGACCAAGGCACAGAAAGGTGCCCGAATTGACCAGATTACCACCGGAGGGAATCGGGGATGACCGCCCCTTACTCCCCCAGTGGTCACTAACCCCCTCCCACCCTCAAAAAATATCTTTCAAAATATTGCCAGCCTCAGAATCTTTCAAAATATTGCCAGCCTCAGATGTCATACACAGGTCCATGACAGTAGTATGAAGGCCCCTGGAGCAGTTTTAGTGGGTGCAGTGCACTTCAGGCAGGCAGACCCCGGCCCATCCCCCCCACCTGTTACATTTGTGGAGGAAATAGCGAGCCCTCCAAAACCCACTGTACCCACATCTAGGTGCCCCCCTTCACCCGTAAGGACTATTGTAGTGGTGTACAGTTGTGGGTTGGGGGGCTCAGCATACAAGGTAAGGGAGCTATGTACCTGGAAGCAATTTATGAAGTCTACTGCAGTGCGCCCTAGGGTGCCCGGTTGGTGTCCTGGCATGTCAGGGGGGGCCAGTACACTAGAAATGCTGGCTCCTCCCACGACCAAATGGCTTGCATTTGATCATTTCTGAGATGGATGTCCTTGGTTTTGAAAATCGCCGAAAATCAGAAACGTCCATGTCTAGGGATTTCCAAATCTAGGGACGACCAAATTTCAGGATTTGGACATCCCTGACCGTATTAGCAAAATGAAAGATGGACATCCATCTTGTTTTGAAAATACAGGTTTCCCCGCCCCTGGATCAGGACATTTTGCGAGGACATCCCTTTTGAAAATACCCCTCTGTCTTTCTCACAGCCTCTAAGCTGTGTCCCGGAGTTTCCTTTCCTCAATCTTCCCCAGCCCTTAGATCAGGGGGAGATCGTCAGCACCAGATATAAGGGAGCTGCAGCTGTGCAAATTAAATCACATCATTGGTCTCTCCTGCTTCACCCCCCCCATCCAATGTCATTTTAACATGGTTTAAATAGCAGTAGCTGTAAATAAAGCAATAGAGCATGTGGTAGCACCTTTTTAACCCAGTAGTATACAAGAAGCTCTTGCTCCCATCAAGTTAGTGGTGGTCTAGTGGGTTCAAATCCATTTGGTGAATAAACGCCTTTATTTCTTTAGAAAATCAAAATAAATGAGAGGTGTAAGATGTTGGAAATTCAACCAACCTATTGTCAAGTTAGTGGTGGCCTAGTGGGACATGCATCTGGTTTTGGAACAAACTGAGTGCAAATCCTTTCAGTGAGTAAGTGTCTTTGTATATATATTTGGAAAAATCAACTGAAATGAGAGGTATAAGGTGTCAAAAAATAACCAACACTCTGTCACATAGGACATGCAACTGCCTTTAGAAGAAAGGGTTGTGAGTTCAAATCCTTTCATTAAATAAATGTCTTTATTTACTATTTTTATCACATCAGATAGATGCAGTGACTGTATTAATGTGGATAGATATTTAAATGAAGACCAGAGTCGGGGCTCAGCAGAGGAGCAGTGCGGAGATAGATTCTGATTGGTCAGGCTACTGCAGGATGAGTGTAACAGACTGTTCCAGAAAATGAGATGCAGAATTTTGACACCAAGCCAATCCTGAGAGACATAGCAGTTATGGAAAAAGTGTTAGAGGTGCTCTTCTCCAATCAAGAAGCTCGTAACATCCAATATAAAGGACAGGCGGTGGAATATGGTGCCATCCAGAGGTGGTACTGGAAGGGGGTTCAGTACCATTATAGAGGCAGAAGTGGGTACTGGTAATAGAGACATTAAGTAGTCATACAAGTATTTTAATAAATACGCCCTACCTGGCACCTCAGTCCAAGATCTTATCATTGAGAGTGTGGGGGGGGGGGGGGGGGGGCAGGAGACTTTTCCAAGATGTAAAGCCCTCAACTTGGCCTTTCCTCGTCTGAAAGATGAGGGGCGATAGGTACATAAAGTGTTGCCATACTGGGCCAGACCAAAGGTCCATCAAGCCCAGCATCCTGTTTCCAACAGTGGCCAATCCAGGTCACAAATACCTGGCAAGATCCCCACAAAAGTACAAAACATTTTATGCTGCTTATCCCAGAAATATTTTCCCCAAGTCCCCTTTAATAATGGTCTATGGACTTCCTTTTGGAAGCCATCCAAACCTTTTTTAAACTCTGCTAAGCTAACCACCTTTATATCAGGAGTGGAATGGGTAAATAAATCACTTGTTTTACTGTTTCCAAAAATACAAGGACTAGGCAGCATGCAATGAAAGTAAAAAGTAGTACATTTAAAACAAACCAGAGAAAATATATTTCTTCACTCACTGGGTAATTAAGCTGTGGAACTCGCTGCCAGAAAATGTGGTAAAAGGAGTTAGCATAACATGATTTTAAAAAAGGTTTGGACATGTTCCTGGAGGTAAAGTCCTGACATAAGCCTCATAAAATGTGTTTTTACTCTTTTGGGATCCTACCAGGTACTTTTGACCAGGATTTGGAAACAAGCCTTGTAATACTGGGTCAGCTAGAAAATCCATCAATCCCAAATGTGATGCACTGGCCAAGCTTGGGGGGGGGGGGGGGGGATGCTGCAAGGCAGGATGGCACTGCAATGACCAACAGAGCCATAAGACTCAGGGTCTGCCATACATTTTTTTAATGGATTGCATCCACACACACGTGCTATTACAATAAAGCAGCCAGCCAGGAATTGGTTTTCAACATACAAACTCATTTTATTAAGTTGCTTTGTTAAAGATGTACCAGCCATCAATTCTCAACTCAAGTCTCTTCCAGTAAAGCTTGTACAAGAGATGTCACAGTGAAACTGGGCTGTAGAATCCCATCCAAAGCAGCATAATGACATCAAAATAACCAGATGCACATAACAGTTACATCAATGCCAGATCCGCAGTAAACAAAACAGCAACCATATCAGACTGAATCATGGCAGAAGACCTTGACTTACTCTTCATCAGTGAAACCTGGATCCACGACCAAAAAGACCCCATAATCCTAGACCTGTGCCCCCCAGAATACAAAATCACACACAACCAGAAAGGAAAAAAAAAAAAAAAGAGGTGGAGGCATAACACTAATCTACCGATCTCACTTTACCACCAAAACCATCCCTGAGTCCATGACACCCCAACTTGAAATTGCTTCAATCAGAATCCACATCAAAACCCTACGCCAGACCAACTTCATTTCTAACACGTGTGACTAACCCTAATGTACTAGTACTAGGAGACATTAACCTTCACCTAAAAGACCCAAATTCTACTAACGCACGAGAATGTAAGGAATTCCTTTACCTATGGGATCTCAAAGGCAGACACTTGATCTCATCTCACACAGACTATCAACAAACAAAAACATAACAATAACATATTAAATGGACAGAAACACCCTGGCCTGATCATTACAAACTAAACCTATCCCTGCATTGGCGAAAGAAGGGAGTACACCAAACACAAGAACATACAACATACACATCTAGAGGTTATGCAGACATGAAAACATTCTGGCAACTTTTATACAACAATGAATGGACAGCACAGAGTCCACAGACTACCTCCTGGAATGGGATAAAAGATGTAAATACATACTAAATGAAATATCACCTATACGAACAAGAACGTCACACAAGCACAACTCAATACCATGGTTCAATGGTGAACTGAAAAAAAACTAAAAACAACAAACCAGGCAACTTGAACGAGCATGGAAAAAAACAAAAGATGAACACTCATTCAACACATGGAAACAATCACAAAGAAAATACAAATACACAATAAAACAGATCAAAAGATCATACTATAGGAACAGATTACAAAGACAAAGAAACTATATCAACTCGTGAACAAACTCCTAGATACCAACCTGGTCACTGCATCGAACACGGACACCCCATCTGCAGACAAACTTGCTAAGCATTTCAACAAAAAAAAAATTGTAAACCTACGCAACACGCTACCCCAAGGCAACACAGACATCGAAAACTTCCTAAATGAGCTGGACCCAATCATTGGAGAACACCCAGCTGACTGCACATGGCTAAACTTCACCCTTACCACTGATATTGTAGCACGGGTGCTTAAGAGGTTCACCAACACTCACTGTAAACTAGATACATGCCCCAACTACATACTGAAATCAGCCCCTGACTACTTCATAGTAGACCTCACATCAAACTACATGCGTCAGCAAGGTCTCGTCCCGAAGGAAAAGGGCAATATTCTACTCACCCCAATACCAAAAGACACCACAAAAAAAGCAAATGAAATTACTTAACTACTGACCAGTAGCATCCATCCCGTTATCAGTCAAACTGATGGAAAGCATGGTAGCCAAACAACTAACAAATTCTCAATATTACACGAATCACAATCTGGCTTTCGCCCGTTACACAGCACAGAAACAGTACTACTCACTCTACTAGCCAAGTTCAAGAAGGAAATAGCAATAGGAAACATCCTTCTCCTCCAATTTGACATGTCTAGTGCATTTGACATGGTAAACCATAATATATTAATAAGATTACTTGACAAATTCGGGATGCTGGCAACATACTTAAATGGATCAAGGGTTTCCTAACCACAATAACATATCAGGTAAAGTCAAAATCAAATATATCATCACCGTGGAAAGCAGATTGCGGAGTACCACAAGGATCACCGCTATCCCCGATCCTCTTCAACCTAATGATGACTCCACTAGCCAAGGCCTTATCCCTTACATCTGTGCAGACTATGTCACTATATACATTCCTTACAGATCCACACTGACAAGAAATTGCTAACGAAATCAAGACTGGCTTGAATACCATGGACTCTTGGGCAAATGCATTTCAACTAAAACTCAAGAAAAAAAAAAACTCACTGGCTTTTCCTCTCGTCCCAAAACACCACAGACAATCGCACTACTATCAACACCCCAGACCACACCCTCCCTGTCTCAGACAACCTGAAAATCCTCGGCATTACATTGGACCGCAGCATTACACTACATAGCCAAGTAAAATCCACAACAAAGAAAATGTTCTACTCAATGTGGAAACAACGCGTGAAACAATTCTTCCTGAGGGAAGCATTTCACAACCTGATACAATCAATGGTACTAAGCCATGTAGAATACTGCATGGAATTTACATGGGATGCAAAGAACAAATCTTAAAGAAACTTCAGACCACACAAAACACGGCTGCAAGACTCATCTTCGGAAAAACACTATTTGAAAGCGCAAAACCCCTTCATGAAAAACTTCACCGGTTCCCAATCAAAGAACGCATTGCCTTCAAAATCTGTAATATAGTTCACAAAATTATATACGGCGAAGCACCGGGTTACAGATTTGATCGACCTACCAACTAGAAATACATCCGTATCAACACGAATGTACCTAAATGTACACTACCCAAGCTGCAAAGGACTCAAATACAAATCAACTTAAGCATCCAGTTTTTCCTACATCAGCACATAACTGTGGAACGCACTACCAAAAGACTTGAAAAGCAGATATGACCATTTACACTTCAGAAAGACACTCAAAACCCACCTGTTTAAAAAGGCATACCCTAGAGATCCAACGTAAATGCCTGATCTCTGCGATCCTGCTGGGTATTTTTGACCAGGATTTGCCACTGTTGGAAACAAGCCTTGTAATACTGAGTCAGCTAGAAAATCTATCAAGCCCAGTCTCCTATGTTCTTATGCCCTAGAAGTGCTGCATGGCAGAAAAGTGATGCACTGGCCAAGCTGGGTTGGGGGGGGGGGGGAGGGAATGGAGGGGGACAAGGGGATGCAAGGCAGGATGGCACTGCAATGACCAGCACAGCCATAAGACTCAGGGTCTGCCATAAATTTTTAATGGATTGCGTCCACACAAGTGCTATTAGAATAAAGCAGACAGCCAGGAATTGGTTTTCAACATACAAACTCTTTTTATTAAGTTGCTTTGTTAAAGATGTACCAGCCATCAATTCTCAAGTCTCTTCCAGTAAAACTTGTACAAGAGATGTCACGGTGAAACTGGGCTCTAGAATCCCATCCAAAGCAGCATGACATCAAAATAACCAGATGCATACAACAGTACAAAATACAAAAAAACAACAATTTTCAGCTGCTTTCTGGGTAAGTTTAATACAGGCCCGCAGAAAAGACTGTAGGGTTGCCCACATGTAAACCATACCCCCCCCCCCCCCCGCATTTATGCATTTAGGGGGTCTTTTACAAAGGCGTGCTAGCGTTTTTAGCGAGGGCGAAGTTTTAGCATGCTCTAAATGATAGAGACACACATATATTCCTAAGGGTGTGCTTATTTTTATCACACACTAAAAAAAATGAACCTTTCTTTGTAAAAGGACCCCCTAAGCGAATTGTGCATCCATGTTATAGAAAAGCACTGAGCGTGCGGCTTGCACTTATGCACAATCACGCGTATCAGTGCTAGTGTTCTATTACATACATGTGAAATTGGCACCTCTGCAACTTTACTAATATGGGTTCACAAGGATAGTTATAACACACATGTATCTCAGCCCAAATCCTCAAGTGAGTATATATATCAGTACGTTTTTATATATATTTTTTTTACTCTAAGTGATGCCAATCAATCAAGGTATTATAAAAAACTTGAAAAAAAGTTAAAAAAAAAAAAAACTTACTAATATATATATATATATTCACTTTGAGAGGATTTTGACTAAGATACATGCATGAAATTGGCAAGTAACATCCAAATTGAGGAGGGTAAGGAGTTGAATTGGCACCTCTGACTGTACAAAGACCCTGTTCCCCCCCCCCCCCCAATTTTTTTTTTTTTTTACAGAAATTAAAACCTCAGACCCTTGCCGACAATGAGGTGAAACCAGGGTTAGATTAACCTACCCTTGAATAATGAAGGCAGCTGGAAAACATTCCCTGAAAGACGCTTTGGTGACACTTTCCCCATGCCATGCCACGTCCCATCGCATCTCTGAGCCAAGCTGGGATCTCCACAGAGGATGGGGATGCAAGATTTTCTTTAACAGCCCAGCCATTTTTCTAGTGAAAATGAAGCTTTCTCATCTGGCACCCAGCTTGGCTTTCATTTGAGGGCAAGACAGGTGCCAGAGGAGAGGGGAGTGGGTTGTGGATTTTTTAAATCCTGGACTGACTCACTAATGCTTTTGATTAACCCATTAGTACGCAACATTTCCATATGAGAGCTTATTATGGGAACACTGGGCACTAATGGGTTAAATGCTTCAGACGGATTGAAATTGGTCTGGTTCAGAAGAATTGTGTCATCCACATTTTAACAGATTGATATATATATCTCAAATAGGTTAATGACATTTAAACAACCATTTCAAGTTTATGCTACCAAAAATCACCTCACCCTTCTCAAACTGAAATCATCTTGAAAGGGCAGATGCCAGGATCCGAGTTACCATCACATTAAATTTCACCTCAACTGAGCCACTTTCAGCAACGTTCTGGTACAGCTACGCAGACAGATTTAGCCATTATATTAGCCTATAGTAGAAAAGTACTAACAAAAGCCTGCCTCTCCCCCTACCTGGCTGGAATAGAGCCAGAGCAATGGAAAAAGGTGCTAATAAATGTGGTCCTACTGGGGTCAGTGAAATAAGACTAAGAAGACCACATTCTCTCTCAGTGCTGTTCTCCTGCAGCTCCCTTTACGAAGGATTGGTGGCATGGAATGTTGCTGCTGATTGGGTTTCTGCCAGGTACTGGGTTAGATGGACTATTGCTCTGACCCAGTAGGGCTACTCTAATGCTCTTATTAATCACATCTTGTTAATGGATGTACTCTTCAACTGCATCAAGGATTTTCTGGGCCAGTTGAAGCACCTCAACTTCCTTATCTGCTGGGAAGCTGTTATTGGGGATGTTGGGTGGTGAGTGGTAGGTGGGGTATTGTGTCTTCTTATCATCCACTCCGTACTGTTGGAGCTGCTTGACTTGCTTAGTTATGTTCTGCAGGTGGTGGCTGAAACCAGACACATCTCTTGCCAAACAGATGATTGAGGAGCCATTCTCAAACCACCCATACCTGGAGAAGTGGGCAGCAATTAGAGCTTTCTCCACAGCTTGATGGGCCTTGTGAAACACCCATTCTGTGCTATCGACACCAACATCATGTGCTGCAGCACAGAGGTCACACAGCGCTTGCTTTAACCAGCGCTTGGCCTCTGTAGGATTAGGCCTCTCCTTCCGCCGACTCTGTCTCCTGTGGTAGCTCCAGAAGTCATATGGGAAGTTCTGGTTTGCAGAGAACCTGTCACGGTTGGCTCTATGTCTAGATGCCTCTCTACTCCACCCATTCCAGCAATGTGAAAAACCATGCGAGGGGCTGTACTGCTTCCCATTGTGGTTTGGTTGATTGCGATACCCCCCATCCTCTAGCTCCTTGATCCGCTGCTGGAGGTATTTGCAGATTTCCTCTGCCAGTTTTTCCTGTCCTATATTTTTGTCTGGATGATAACGGAGGTAGAGGCGCCTCACAGCTTTCTTCCTTTCCTCCGGGGACAGCTTCCAGATCTCACAGAGCTGCCCATCGATCTCTTCCTTGATGGCTCCGAGGGACTTCTCAAACCACTGGTCCTGAA
Source organism: Microcaecilia unicolor (assembly GCF_901765095.1). Classification (NCBI taxonomy): domain Eukaryota; kingdom Metazoa; phylum Chordata; class Amphibia; order Gymnophiona; family Siphonopidae; genus Microcaecilia; species Microcaecilia unicolor. The sequence goes on from NC_044033.1 coordinate 250,231,912, forward strand.
TTGCCTGCTGCTCCTTCTGGTTTTCCACCAGAACCAGAGCTCGCTCCTTGCTGCTGGAGTTACTGCTCCTCTTGAACTGGTACAAATCGAGGTTGCTGACATCTTCAAACCGGTCTGGTCCAAGAGAGATACGATACATCTGTACTTGGCCACTCCCACTAACTTTGGGCTTCAGTTGCTCAACAATAATTGCATAGAGGTACAGCTCCTCTTTTGAAGGGTCCAAGTAGCCAACATAGTCATTTTCTTTGAAAGTGTTAAGAAAACTCATGTCTAAGCAGTCATGCCACTCCTGGGGAATCTCCTCCCCCGCATTAGGCAAGGAATAAGCATCGAGACCTGTAGAACCTTTAATAAATATTTCATGTGACTGTAGAATGCTGTCTATCTCCTCTGGGCTTTCACAAGCCAGCATTTCCACAAGCACCTTGATGGAGGATTGGATAAGAAGATTCTTCATTATTCCATTAATCTCTTCAGCCAGAGTGGAGATTACTGTAACAGCTTCTCGACATGACATTTTGTGTTTGTGTTTGAGGTACACTTGACATTGACCGTTACTCCCTTTCTTGATGAAGACATCTCTGCGAAAGTAAGTGCCAGGAAGGGGTCTGGATTCATAGAGAAGGACGGTCTGCACTCTGGGAGAGCAGATGATCTCCAGTTTGCCAAACACAGCACTGCATTCCTCAGTAGCTTTCTCTTCACTCATCTCTCCTTTGGTTTGCCCTCTCAGAAGGCAAACCAGGCCTTCCTTGAAGCTTGAAGAACTCAAGAGATCCTGCAGCTGGCACTTCAGCTCACAGTTGGCCCCATCAACACATGGCTTCAATGACTGATCTTCAATGCTCTGTTCTGTAATCTCTGAGAGAAACTTTGGACGCATGTCCTCAGGTAGACATTGAAGCACCTTCCTATATAAGTAAAGATCACCAAATCTATGGTATGCATGTATAATTGAAAGGAATTTGAAAATTCCATCCAGTTTAGCCATCGCTATTGAGCATATACGGTCATTGAAAACCAGGGCAGAAGATTCATACAATTTCCCATCAGTAGCAGGAAGATAAAGGGTCTTTAGGTCTTTGAAGTCATTTTGTTTCTTTTCAATTATGAGGCAAAAGAGTTGCCGAGTGGCCACAGAAACTGTCCTCTTAAGGTTAGCATGTAGTTCTTTTTTCTCTTTGGTGTCCCAATAAATAGTAGAGAGCACCCTGGCATAGTGTAATACAGTGGGTGAAGCTTCTACACCAAGTTTCTGGAAAAGTTTGCTATAGCAGGCCAACAGTGAAGGTAGTTTGTAAAGATATGGGGAAAATACATTGTCCTCCATTAGAGAAAAGACAACCTGGTTTGATTCTGCCAAGGCATAGTCCTCAACCAAAATAATGGGCAGGCTGGTTAAGGAGCTCACATCAAAGCTCAAGTCTTTTTGAAGGAAGTCGTATGTGGTTTGGAGAACCTGACTCCGAATTTTCACCAGGTCTGGACTCGAGCATAATGCTCTGCACACATTTTTAATATTCTCCAGAACCATGGTTGTTGGTGCTTCAAACAGAACGCCAAATTTTTCCAGTACTTCTCTATTCTTTAGGGAAAGGGTAGAATGGTTTGGAAGGATGGCCATTGATGTCCAAACCAACTGAACCGTGTCAAAATGCTTTTGCATCAGTGAACCCTTAAGGGAAACCAGAGTTTCAGGCTTGGCTCTAGATGGATGTAAACTCTGCAGGTCACATTCAACTTCCAATGGTGCTAGGAATTTTATACCACGTACAGTGGATATAAAGCTGTCATGGAGGTCCTTTTCCTTCAAGGAGAGCAAGTGAATGAACAGCACATTTATCTTAGGTGCCAGCTGGACTACCGAGATGCCCTGGCTTGCTTCTCTTTCAATCTGGGTTGCAAACTTAACAAAATCCTCATCCGATACCTTATACTTCATTCCAAGATCTCGAAGTAGCCCCTCTAATCTGAAATGGTCAAGTCCAAGATCTTCAAAAAAACGTACAGGGATGAACCTTGCCTGAAGCCCCAAAGTTTTAAAAATCTCTACATTGCTATCATAGTAATAAGAAGCTTGCTGAAGTTCTCCTTTGCAGTCCCGGATAAACTTGATGGGCTTCAGAGAAGCAATGATGGTGTCTTTTTCAAGTAGATAAACTGTGCAACAGTTGCGAATTATGCTTTCTAGAAGCTGTAGAACTTTCAGAAGCTGTGCTTCATTGAGATGCAAAAGTCGCGGGAGAACAAACTTAATGAAAAACTCTACATCATTGATCACTTGAATATTTAAGATCTCTTTCAACTCCTTGTTGATGCTGCTATTTCGAAGAAAAACTGTCTGGTCATCCAGTGAATAGAGTTCCTTAAAATTCAATATATTTTCTGAGAGTTTGGTGTCTAGGATATAAATCTTATGATACATGTTCAAGCAGACACTGCTTCCCTGAATTGCCTTAAACAAGGGCAGGGCCTTCAGGTTTGTCAGGACCATGTTCTTGTCAGTTACATTATGGATCCTCTCTAGGATAAACCTCAACATACGATCAATGTCCCAGTCACATAGCTTGGCCCATTGGAGACCGGTTCTGGCACACAGCTGCTCCAGAACTTCAGAACAGTTATTGGTTTGCAAAAGTTGTTTCCTAATGAAGTGATAATGCAAGTCAAACGGTAAAATTATACTCTTTAATATGGCAAATCCTAATTTGCCAAGTATTTTGGATATGTCATCTGATAATTCATAAATAATGTTCTTACGAGAACCAAGAGGCATTAGAAAGAGGTTGTCAGTGGAACCAAGAGGCATTAGAAAGAGGCCGTCAGTGGGACCACAATAGTACACTGGTAATAGAGAACAGTCAGAAAATAAAGTTATGAACTGATCAGTCATTTGTTCATCCTCAGGATCAATTTTACTTTTAAAGAATTCCCACAACCTAGTCAACCACTTCTTATCCTGTTGAGACAGCTTCAGAGAGACACCGACCTTCCCTGGTGAGTTCCAAGACCTTTGCTCCAGTTGCTCTTTGATGTAAAAGATGGACTCTTGGATGCTAAAGTCTTTCAGAAAACCCATCTTCTGAAGAACTTTGTTGTGTTTAGCATTAATAACTGTCTCACTAGCAAAGCAATCCTCGTGTGCTGGGAAAAGGTCACCGAATTTGGAATAGTACTTGGGATCGTCACAACTGAAGGTTCTGAGGACCCCATCTTGCGTCACCATAAGAGGAAGCCCACTTAAACAACCAGCTTTACCTTCTTGAAGGCAGAAATTTAACAACGAGGAACAAGAAGATTGATCATTCAGAAGAGTCTCACTGATGGGCATGGGAAGACCAAGTCCTTCTGGGTATAAACTGCAGACCTTCAGGAAGTTACAGACTGTTTCAGGATTTACTTCTAGAACGGGAACCCCCATCCGGGAAAACTCTTCAAAGAGAATGTAACAGTCCTTTAAGGAGGGAACCAAGCACATGTTGAGGCGTTGCAGAACTTTCAACACCTCTTTATGCACATCCTGAAGGATGAAATGGGGCTGTGCTGTTAGCTCTTCTTGAGCAACTGGTGACCAAGAAACCTTTAAAATTTCTTTGCTATAGGTATGCATTTTGATGGTCTCTACCTTATAAACTGGAATGAGCGGAAGCAGTTTCTCACTAATGCTACAGTACACTTGACCAACCATCTTCTGCCACAATAGAGGAAGCTTTTTATTAATGCAAGGAAAAAATCTCAAATAGCTTGACTGAAGAAAGTTTTTGCAGATATCAAAGTTTTCAAATTCTAATGGTTTTTTCAGGTCTGGAGCGAGTCTCTCCAACAGGCGAGTTAGTAAATCACCGTAGAGCGGGGCCAGAAGGTGAGTAAGGAGCAAGACGTTCCATTCAGTCTTTGCACTTCTACCATCTTCCTTACAGATATCCCTGCGGGCAGAATCTACAATGAAGTTCCCACTGATGTAAACAGGCAAGCCCGTCGCCGCTGGGAGTGGCAAGGTGCAAAACGCTCTACCTGGGATGTGCTTGTTAATGCAGGCAGCTATGGCACCAAGCGGCAGACGGGTCTGCCTCAGACACTCACTGACTTTGCAGAAATCCGCCACTTTCTCTTCACCCTGCACTCCAATTTGCTTGGCCAAGATCCAGTGCGTGACTGGTCTGGAGTTGCTGCATTTCACCTCCATTGTGTATGACACCTGGTATGGTAAGATTTCAGTCCTGGATCCATCAACAGCAGCAAACTGACAGAGTTTTTCTTGGTAGTCCAATCTGTCAGCTAAACATTTGTCACTCATTTTAGTCTCCACGGAAAGAATTTCCTGCAACTGGCCTCCCTCTGATATCTCTGAAAAAGTAATTCTTTGAATGCTGTTCAGAAACAGGATCAAGCTCTCCGCGTCTTCCTCTAGTGCCTCCGACAGTTCTTTTATCGCTTCACTTGAAACCATTTGTTGGGAAATTTTGGATTTGGCTGCCATCGTGGCTGCCCTTAGTGGCAGACGGAAGAGGGTACCCTGCTCCAAGTTAAACAGGTTAGGAAGGTACGTACTGTAGACATCCCGGAAACTGGTCTTGAATTCCTTATTGACGCTGAACATGCCACCGGGAGAACTGTCATCGGACGTTGACAGGAACATGAGGTTAGGATCAAAGACACACAGCATGCTGTCCCCTGTCACAAAGGAAGGGCAATCTGTCAAGTGGTAGACTACATTGAATCCGAGGCCATATTTCCCTGTTTTGTCAAATTTCTCTCCTTTCCCACCTTTGCCCAGTTGCTGAATGCCTTCTATGTCCTCATGGGTGAACACCTTGTTATTGTAGATGCAGAGAGCGGGGCCCTGCAAGGGTTCCCACTCCTCACCAAAGACAGCTTTCCCCGGATGTGTTCTGTTATCCCATATGAAATGGATCTCTGTGGCTTCGGAATCGTCAGCATTCTGGATCAGCTCCTTCAGAATGTCTCTCTTGGAAGAGTACTCACTTATGATGTTGCTGATGCGCCTTGTCAGGTCTTCCTTGGCCCCAAAATTTGAAACCCATTGGGACAGCTCAGAGACTTTCAGCTTCTGCAGCATTTTGTGTCTCTTGGTGGGAACACGGAGCTTCATGGCAATGGCACGAGGGATCATCGCATGGCAGAAAAGTGTTTCTTTATCAGAAGTTATCCAGGGAGTATCATTATAATGAAGTTTGTCTACATGATGTAGGATTTTGTCTTGACCTGGTAAAAAGATACGCTGAGCCTCATGAACACTGATGGGATCTTTAGTACATGTCCCATGGAGTCCGTTAACCAGTGCAACAGCCAACTCCAGCTCATTTCTTGGCAGACATTTTCCTTTGTACTTCTTTTCCATCTTCTGAAGAGCAGCCACGTAGTCATCAAATCCAAATGCCTCGCAGAGCTCCACGCATCCCCATAACTTACGGAACTCCTGGTACTCTTCAGGTAACCGGTGAAGGTAGGGAACAGCATCAAAAGCGAGGGTGTGGGCAACAGAATCGATCTCTACAAACTCTTTGCCTACCAAAATGAAAGGAAATTTAAGAGCTTTGCTTTTAATCTTTAGTCCTTCGGATGGATTTTCTTCTACCATCTTGTTTAGGTAGGTATAACATTTTTTCACAGTCTGCATGAGGTCTTGGTTGCTTAAAGATCTGGAATTTCTGTATGCATTTTCCAGCTGAAGCATCACAGTCTCAGTAGGAGGGTTACAACGCAAACCCAAAAACCATATGACCTCGGAAGCAATTTTGAAGTTCTGTCCAACAAGTTTCTTGCATAAGACTGGCTCACTCAGGTCTACCAGATTCAGACATTTATAGTGGTAAATCTCTGTGGGCTTCATGAGAGTAACATCACCGACTCCTTTCTCGAGCTTGCCTTTCGAAAGAACAGCAGGAAGGAAAGAGATACTTCTGAAGTCTGCTTGATCGGTGTTACTGTAGTGCTGGTCAATGAGGTCTTTCAGCAAGTTCAGGATGTGTTGAATCCGTAAGTAGGCTTTTTCCCTGCTATACTTCCAGATCATCGGGATGGTATGGGCTCTCTCCATTAATTCTCTCATGTGGATGCAATCGTTCAGCATGCCAAGCAGCTCTAGGCGGACCAACCTCTCAGGATTTAGAAAATCACATTGTGTTCCTTGAGGAAATCGTCCCTCTTCCCGCTCAAACAGAGCAGCCACTTTACCCTGCGGATGGATCATTTTCCCAATCAACTGCAACTTCCCAGCGGGGGTTGATGGAATGCACGGCACAGACTTGAGGAGCTGGTCTACCTCTTTATTGTTCATATCCAAGGCATGAATAATGAGGGAATTCCTGGCATTTAGTTCTAAACAGCCCAAGTTAGTAAAAACAATGTCCCTGTGGAACCTCTCCCAGTTGTACGTGTTCTGGAGAAGAACACTGGCACAGTTGCTGGTATGAAAACTTGCTTTTACCCAGTCAGGCAGAGAGACAGCTAGATATGGCTTCTGAAGCATGGCAGAAAAGACTTGGGTGGCTGTCTCAGCTAATTGCTTGTGCTGGGTTATATCAGAGGCCAAGAAACAAGCATGCTTAACAGTACACCATTCGTCTCCGTTACTGAAGAAGGCGAGGTCACCGTCTGCAAGCCCATTGGCTACTGCTTGGTAGAAAGCTTTCACAACTTCTGTAAATGAGGACTTGACTTTATTAATATCAGGCCAAAATGTGTAGTAGTTATAATCTTCCAGCTCACCTTCTTGATCCATTATTTGCAGATGGGCCAGAGCTCGGGTCCAGGCAACCAGAGCTGCATCACACTGCAAAGCATGGTTCCACACACCCTTTTCTGTTGTGTCCCATAAGCTCTTTCGGTTAGACATAACAGAGAAGGATGCATTCAGATGAAGCGGAAGACCAGTGAAAATAGGAAGAGGCAAGAAACAGAAGGCTTGACCATTAAAATTCTCTAAATCAGGTGCCCACTTTCCTTTGTCTTTTCTCTTCAGTGGTATGGCAACCCCAGCCAAAGGGAAAGCAAATGTTTGCTTACCCTGCCGATTCTGTTGGAACATTTTAAGTGATTTCCCAGTGCCAAAACTGGAATGCAGGAGATAATGTTTTGTGTTCTGTCCCACAGTCATCTTGATGATGTTAGATCTGGTAATATCAATGACATTCTGTCTTCCGATAAGGTCGGCAGCAGCCTTCTCCGCGTCTTGAAGCAGAAAATTCTGGGGTATTACTAGTCTTTGAACTGTCTCCCTTTGGAACTCCAGCAGATTTGATGTTAGATTCCCTGGAGAGGATGAAGTGTCATCTGGGAGACAGTCTAGAGTGACCACCTGCACATTTTTTAGAAAAATAATTAGGTTGTGGGATGACTCATGGAAACTATCTATTAAAGCACTAACCCGCTGCTTGCTGAAGATCTCACTACTGATCATGGATGTTTTGGCTTCTTCTTCGGTCCTAAAAGGCAAACGGATGAGTGTTCCATCATAGTTAAAGGGAACTTTCAGTTCACAACCAAAGATGTTGTCATAAGGGTGGAACTGGTCTGGAAAAAGTTGGAGAACGCGAGCCCGCTCCTGGAGATTCAGTTTGATGCCTGGGGTAGCATTACTTTTAATGTGCTTCTGCAGATGACTTACATTGGGATCAAAGAAGATAAGATTACCATTACTAAGGATGCAGGGTGCATCAGTCACATGGTACACTGTATTGAAACCCAAGCCAAACTTCCCGATCTTCTCAACCTGGCTTTCTTTGGTAGCAGCCCCAACTCGGGTAATGTTATGGAAGTCTTCCTCAGTGAACGGTCTATTGTTGTATGACCACAAGGCTGCTCCTTGGCAGGATGTCATGCCAGAATCTATGAGGCTGGTCCGGAACTCAAGGTTTTGCCTCCAATCCACCAGGAACCTGCAAATGGTGGCACCGGCATCATCTGCATTTTGAATCATTTCCTTAAAGAGATCCACTTGTTCGCTATACTCCCGAAGAATGTTTTTGATCCGCAACGTGATGGGCTCAGAGGGTCCCCAAGGCTCAAAGAACTCGGGCTTCAGGACCTTGGTGCTGAGAAGGGGGACTTCCAGAAATGTGGCCAGGGCCAATGAGATATCTTCATGAACGACACAGAAACATTCATCATCGCAACAGAGTTCTTTCAGGTGTTCCCTGGGCATGTCGCAGAACAAGGTGCAAGAGAGTGGTTTTAGAATGAATTTTCCATTGCCTGCCTGGACTGGAATGGGCAGGTCATCGGTATGCCAATGACCTTTCCTCTTCATCCAGTCTAGGATCGATACGGCCAACTTTAGTTCTACTTCTGTGCCACAGGTAGAGCTCCTTCCCTCAATATCTCGTGACATTTTGTTCAACAGTTGGGCAACATCTGCCTCCGATAAAGTCTCAGGAACTCCACATTTGAGGAAGAGATTTCTATAGATCACGAACCCCTGAGGAACCTTCTTTATTAGACAGCTCAAATCCAAATCCTCTGGATAAGACAAAAGAATTTCACTTGGATTAGAGAAGCCGTCCCCGTTCCAAATCATGATGCCTTTGAGAAGAACTGAAAATTGCCCAAGGTTGTCTTGCACATATTTGTAAATACAGTGAAGGTTCAGAAGCAACACATGAGCATCTTTTTCCTGGTAGATCTTACTGAGAGAATTTAGGTTTTCCACCACCTTCTCAGGAGGTGGCAGGCCATTGAGACCTAGCAGGTCATTTGCCTCATCATTAAATGCATTTGTCAGCGGCATAGCCAGCTCCACAATGCTGCTGTGCTTTGTACTTCTCAGCTCCTGAGGTTGGTGGAATGAGAGCTCAAGTGTAGATGAACTTCTAGGCACCCAAGCCAGGCTACGCAGTTTTTCCAAGCCTGCCTGACTAAAACGAGAAAGAACCCGGGTCTCATTACACACTCTTATCAGTGCTCTGGCCTTCCTCTCTACAGTCGAAAGATCTCCAGCTTTCTGAGTAGCGTTCACTACCTCAGCAATTTTCAGAATGTCTTGTGGGGTCATGTTTTCTATTGAGACTTTTAAGCCCAGATTTCTCAGAGACCTCAGCACAGATTCTTCACGGTAGATTTGAGGAGGAAAGCTTTCCGATTCAAACAAGTCTTGAAATATTTTGACTTTGGGATCAAAGAAATCAGATGGTTGCAGTAGTCTCCCATTGGAAGGTAGGAATTTCAGGTCTTCACAGGTCTTCCTCAGTAATGTATTTTGGCTGAAGAGCAAATCCCCATTCCTCAAAACCCACAGCATGAGATGATCCGCTTGATTGGGCTCTTGTGCATACAGGCCTTTGTTCAGTGCACATACTGACAGAAGAGCCACATCCGAGGCACTCAGCAACTGGACTCTCATCTGGAGCATCAGCCTTCGGTCTCGCTCATCTCGACACAGCAGCAGTTTTTCTGGAAGTACCAGGTCTCTGGGAACAGGAGGTATGGTGTTGCTCTCTACGGCCGGGGAGCTGGCAGCAGCCACCAGCTCAGAGCCTGGGCATTGAAGAGAAGGCATCTTCTGGAAGACAGGCAGCTGAGACAACACCTGTAGCTCCTCGGCATTGAAGGCAGATGCTTGAGAAAGCAGATCACAAAGGAGTTTCCTATGTTCTGCGAGCATGGCAGCGAGACATCTCAGAACTTTGTCAACACCCAAATGGACAAAAGCCTTCAGGATGTTGTTGGGCGAGGGCGCCAAAACGTAGTTTGAGAGCAGTCTGTGCCACACCTTTGCATCCCACTGGCGAATCACAGTACAACCTGCTCTCTCCAACACCTTGGCCATGTCCTCCGTCAGGCTGTGCCCACCTTGGTTTTGCAAGAGAAGAGAGGGCTTCAAGGTTAACTGTGCCAGTGAGACACATCTCCCACCTCCATCAACGGGGCTCAGGGGCACAAGAGGGTGACCCTCAAAGGGAGTTAAGTGGCCAGCATCCTGCTGCAGAAAGTTCCAGAATTCGTGCAGCCAACCTCTCGGAGGATGACGGGGCTCTCCAGGACACCAGGAGACGGGGCCAGAGCTGTGCAGCCAGCTTTCTGGGAGGGCATTTCTTAGAGAGTTTATGATCACTGCTGTGTCCAGGCACACGATATTTCTGAAAATCCCTACAAAGAAACAAAAGAAAACCAAAATTAGGCTTGAGGCCTTGAAATTAACTAAGAATAATGGAAAGGACAAAGAGGTTAATTTTACAAGTACATTAAATGTGTAGAACGATGATTTAGACTCAATTAGGTGTATATTGCTCGGGGATAAATGCATATAAAAATCAGGCACTCACAAAATACAGCACTTACCTTTATGTAATACTCCAGGGGGCTCAGAATGGATGGGATTGGCACTTGCATGCATGTGCTTTTAAATAAATGTACGTACACATACATGCACAAAAGTTACTGGAGCCACAGAGTAGATGTAACTGTGTAGGAGCTTTTGAGGAGGTTGTATTTTTTTTTATAAAAACAAAATATATCCATCTAAGTGTCCTTTAGCACAATGACCCTTGACATTAGCCCATCTTTTAATTTCCCCTCCATACTGGGATTAAACTATTTGATCTCTGTCTTTTCTAGGCTTTAACCCTTATTCCTCACCACTGAGGATCCTCTGTGCCCCTCACAGGCTTCCCCTTCACGAACCCCCACCACTGAGGATCCTCTGTGCCCCTCACAGGCTTCCCCTTCACCAACCCCCACCACTGAGGATCCTCTGTGCCCCTCACAGGCTTTCCCTTCACCAACCCCCACCATTGAGGATCCTCTATGCCCCTCACAGGCTTTACCCCCCTCATTCCCCTACCATTGAATATCTTCTGTGCCACACCTAGATCTTACCCCAATTCCATACCACTAATGATCCTCTGTGCCCCTCCAGGGCGTTAACCCTTACTCCCCACCACCACCACTGAGGACCCTGTGTCCTTCTCAGGCTTCACCTCTCCCTCCCGACTGGCAGGATCTTCTGAATCCAGGATGGGAATTCTCAAATTCCAGTATTGTTTTGTGTGTCCACCCACCCACCCACTTAGGAAAACATTCCCTGCACCCATCTTCCTTTCCGTGATGAAATCATTTCTAATATTAGTCTAAGTCCATCCCTCTGAGCTTCATACCCCAACCTTTAGCTCTAGAACTGTCTTTCTCTGAAAAATGCTGCTTTTCCATTCATATCCTTGAAACATTTACATAGTAACATAGTAGATGACGGCAGAGAAAGACCAGCACGGTCCATCCAGTCTGCCCAACAAGATACTACTACTACTACTATAAATCATTTCTATAGCGCTACCAGTTGTACGCAGCTCTTATAAACTCATACGTGCTACTTTATCTGTATACCTTACCTCGATTTGTATCTGCCATTTTCAGGGCAGACCGTAGAAGTCTGCCCAGCACTAGCCCCGTCTCCCAACCACCAGCCCCGCCCACCACCACCGGCTCTGGCACCCAATCTCCACTAAGCTTCTGAGGATCCATTCCTTCTGAACAGGATTCCTTTATGTTTATCCCACACATTTTTCGATCATATCTAGGGCATTTGTTTTTAGCCAGTTTGTGTGCTGTTACCTTTTTCCCAGCTGCACTTTAAAGCCAGCTCAAACGGGTGCCCGGCGCTGTACTGGCACCATTTTCCCTAGAAAGAAAATGCAGTGATCATATCTCCCACCCCCTACCCCTCCCGTGTCTCCTCTTCACTTAAGATTTACATAAGCAAGTCCTTTACTCTCATAACACAGGTGCTGAACCAAAATTTGGCAATGATCTGTTCAGAGGCAGTCTGACCTCAATTTGTGTTTTTAATGGCTCTTTCTCCACCTCCCAGCATCCCTCTGGCTCCCAGTCCACCTTATAAAGCTGGGATCTAATCCGATACCAGAATTCGCCTCGTTACCTTCCCTCCTCCCACAACCTCCTGAGTCTTAGGCCTGAAATGACTTTATATATTGTATTTCACATTAAAAATGGAGAAGACTTCCATCTTTCACCATTCCTCAAACTCTTAAAGCCTTTCTTATTTTTTTTTTACCCTAGTTCCCCTGGAGATGTTATCCAAGGATCTCATTGACAGTTAAGTCATTTCTACTGAACCTCAACCCGCCTCACTCCATCACTTTCCAAAAACCCACACTGTAATGCTTGATTTGCCTCATGTACTCAGCCTTACTTACTGCTGTCTGCAATCTTTTGAAGGAGCTGCATGACTTCCATTTTGATATCTGTAGGTGGAAACTTTTGGACGAGGCCAGGTAGAAGAGTCCTGCACAGAAAGGTTTAGAACCATTAGAAAATCTTCTTGAATAAGTAAGACAATTTTAAGAACTCATGGCTTCCATGCAGCTTTTCAAATGTTTATAATCAGAAGTAGCGACACCTTCTCTCATATCAGATTGAAAATTCTCAAGCAAAAATCTCTTCTCCTCCTTCCTTCTCCCCATGCAGCTACGTTTCTAAGAGTGACCACCCAGCCGCCTCACCCTCACCTGCTGAACTCAGACCTCTAGGCTGACATCTCAACAAATCAGGTCAAGATCCGTAGTACTCTTCAGGAAAAGCAGAAAAGGAACTTCTAATGCTTTAACTCTCAAGGCACTTTGGGTACCACAGAGTAGCCACCTGGGCCCAGATGTAAAAACCAGGCTGAGCTAATCTTGCTTTGCCCCCATTGCATGCAGGAATTCACAGTTCCCGATTTTCTCAGATTCCGTAAGAAAATCAGGGCAGTACAAAAAAGCTGGCTTAGCTTGTTTGAGTGACCAAGGGTGAGATGATATTTTTATACATATGATGCCCCGGTTCACTCACCTCGGAAAGCGAGGACTATCCAGGTAGACCACCCCATCCCTGTCTGTAGTCTGGAAGCTGGTGAAGGTTCCATCAGACAAGGGAAAGAGTTGGAGCCCCAGGAGATCTTGATATTGTCCATCCTTGGTGATGTATTCCAGTATCTGTAGCTTCTGTTGGCTTGAGAAGTTGTTCCAGGTACCTCTTCGCAAGACCCCTCGGATGAATGAGGGCGACACAGTCTTCAGTGCTAGACTATTCGGACTCAATTGTAGAGTTCTCTGGACATTTTCTGGGACTCTCACTAGAGATTCCCCCACTGACAGAAGGAGTTCTTCTAGAGTATTTTTCAAGTTTTGATCTTCCATGCTTGGTAAGAAGACGACTTCAGATGGTTTCAACCACCGGGAGCTATCAGAAGCCAAGCACAGGACATCCAGCTCTAAAAGCTTCTGGGAAACCTTTTTAATCAGGTTATTCCACTTCTCTTTGTGCCGAGTCTTAAGTGGGTCTGGCCAAATACCATAGGCCGCTGTGGCTGACATTCTGCAGGACCTGACGAAGTCCACAGCTGCCTGGATCGCATGGCAGTAGACAAGGGGCAGGACTTCCTCTACCAGGAGTTGGTTCCATCGAGCAGCTTCATCATGTTGCTGGTCAACTTCTACCCATTTCATGCTCCTCCTGTCATCCGTCAGATCAAAGGTGGCATTGACGTGGACAGGGAGGCCCGTTCTGTTTTCTTCTTTGTCCGGGAGTGGCAAGAAACAGCTCAGACGTCCCTCGCAAGTGTCTCCACGTTCACTGGTGAAAGGATAAGCTAGGGCCATGGTGGGTCTGTTGCTCAGCTTCTTGGCAAGGTCTTCCAGGTCTGGGAAACTTGCTTCCTTAACTATACTGGTTGTCACCAGCCACTGACATCCTGGGTCATCCTTGCCAGATCTCTGTAGTGAAATGACTTTCAAGCACCTAGAGGTGAGGATCTGTGCAGCACAACTAGAATTTGTCTGTGTCAACGTTTCATTATCCTGAATAGTTGTGCTGGCTGTCAATAGGTGTTTCACAATGCCATCCTGCCCAACGGTCTTCAAAGACACCTTAGTGACGTTTCTAAGGAACAACAGGCTGATGCTGGCATCTCCGCTAAAGGAATCAAAGAGCTCTTGTATCCGTTCTGTAGTGTAAAGGTTATCAGAGATCTCTGAGGCTATTTTCCTGAGCGGAAAGCGGAATAGCGTCCCTGGGAACCGGTTGCCTCTTGCAATGGTGGCCCAGGAACCTCGATCGATGGCCTCTAGGGCATTCCAGATGGGCTGAAACTGGTCAGCGTATGCTTCCACTTCCTGTTTGTCCTCGGGATACTCCAAGCTCCATTTGAAGCCTCCTTCATCAAAAGCAATCTTCTGGGGGTCCAGCATGCCAACCTCCTGGCCACTGAGGACACTGGGGAGATCTGTGAACAAATGAGGGAGAAAACATCTCATTAATCCATCAATAACTTGGATACTGATCCGGTAAATCTAGCACAAGGGTTCTCCACCCAGTCCTTGGGACATAACTGGCTGGGATATCCACAATGAATATTGATGAGATAGATTTGCATACAATGAAAACCTCTCTCATGCATATTCATCCTGAAAACCTGACTGGGTGCGTCCCCGAGGGCTGGGTTGAGAACCATTGCTCCACGATTCTACTCAGGTCTCAGAGTACAACAGAATCTCACCACCCACTAGAAAACCAATGCCAAGGACTGCTGCTTTCCAACTTGAACCCACATGCCAATACCAAAGTTCATGTTTTCCGTCTCAACTCTATGCACCAGAAGCCTACATTGAAGTCTTCAATCCAAGCCTCCAAAACCACTGCATGAGGAGACCAGGCACCTGCTCCCACCTAATGTCCATGCACCGGCAGCAAACCTCTTGCTTCTAGGTTGCAAGGATTCATGTTGGAAGTTTATGTTGTTTCTTACAGCCCTGCTGCTGGGGCGTACACTTTCACCCAAATGGACAAGCCACCTTGGTTCTAGAATATAGGGCATAGAATTCATAGGGGGTGTGAGGGCACAGCAATACATAGGATAACATGAGGCACAGAGTGAGAAAATTTCAGGGAGGCTCTGTAGGAGGGTCAGGGATTATACCATTGAGTTATCAGATCACATGAACATCTCTGGCCTCACCTGTAATGTGATAGACCGAGTTGAAGCCCAGCCCAAATCGTCCTACTGTGTTGGGGTCTTTCAGCTTCACACTGTTGCCTGTGCTCTGGATGCCCTTCCAGTCCTCTGGAGAGAAGAGAGCGTCATTGTATGCCAGTAGAGCAGGACCTGCAAGACAGAAAAAAAAAAAAAAAAAGAGCACAGAGGAGCAGATGGGCTACATCCTATCAGAGAAGGACCAAAATTTAAATTAAATTTATAGATTGCCGATTCAGAATGTTATCACAAGGCAGAGAACAGAGTTAAATAAGGGACAAGCATGGTAAATAATATTTTATTGCGGGGTTATTTTTGTAATGTTTCTATTATTTTATGTTTTGGTCATTTTATAATTTATTGATTTGTACTATTTTATATTTGTTTTCTTTAAGAATATTCAGTAATTTGTTTTTATTACATGTGCATGATTACAGCCCACCTAGAATGATGGAAAGAACAGAATATATTTTATATAAATACAAGTCTGAAATCACAAAGGAATTAAATCTTCAGGCTATTACTACCTCCAATGAATCTGCTCTGCTACTCAATTCACTATATATTTTGAGCAGAAAATCATAAAAATTAGAGATTACATTATAAATGTTTAAAGGAGACCCTATGATATTCATGACTGAACTGACAAACCACCTCACTGGTATCAAAACTGATAGATACTGGTCATCGTTCTGTCCTCCTTCATTCTCCGAGGTGAAATCTTTTCTATTGAAATATTCATTTTCTAACTGTACTGGATTCATGCCCTAGTTTTCTATTAGAAGCTGCACCTGACCTGTGTATAGAATCCCTAAGATTACCATCACAAAACGACTAGCCACTCGCCTGGGGCTAACCCTGCGGCCACTTTGAGGGTCTATCCCCAGCACTGCTCAGGTCCGCCTGCACATGGGTATGTGCTCTACATCAGCATCCTCCTCCCACCGACTGGGTCCCAAGCACCTCTGGGCGAGTCTCCCGCTCTCAAGGTATTTCCCAGTGATTTCTAGGTTACTGAGGCCACACTCCCAGTGGTCCCACAGTTCATAGAAAGCACTCACAGACCCAATACACCAACCACCAGAATTCTTAGTCCAGACAAGCAGAGCCAATAAATTAAAAAAAAAAAATCATAAAAAATATTGAACAGAACTATAAAAACAGATGGCAAATACTACTACAAATCATTTCTATAGCGCTACCAGTCGTACGCAGCGCTTCACAATTGAACATGAAGAAACGACAGTCCCTGCTCAAAAGAACTTACAATATAACTCAGGACAGACAGGACAAATAAGGGATAAGGGTAGGACAGAAAGATAGGACACAGAGGGAACAGGGACTACTGAAGAGAGGAAGACAAGATAAAGGTTACGAGCAGGTGACAAGTTAGGAATTAAAAGCAGCATCAAACAGGTAGGCCTTTAGCCCGGATTTGAAGGCGGCCAGGGATGGAGCTTGACGTAATGGCTCAGGAAGTCTGTTCCAGGCATAAGGTGCAGTGAGATAAAAGGAACGGAGTCTGGAGTTAGCGATGGAGGAGAAGGGTGCAATTAGGAGAGATTTGTCTAGTGAATGGAGTTCCTAGGAAGGAGTGTAGGGAGAGATGAGGGTGGAGAGATAGTGAGGGGGCAGCACAGTGAATGCACATAGGTTAATAAGAGGAGCTTGAACTGTACACGGAAATGGATAGGGAGCCAGTGAAGTGACTTCAGAAGAGGGCTGATATGGTCATAGCGACTTTGGCGAAATATTAATCGTGCAGCAGAATTTTGAACAGACTGAAGAGGAGAGAGATGGCTGAGTGGAAGACCTGTGAGAAGCAAGTTGCAGTAGTCCAAGCGAGAGGTGATGAGAGTGTGGACAGGGATCGATTTAAACAAAACTATCTAAACATTTTATCACTACCTGGATAGTGCCTGGGAAATACTGGAAATAGAGCTGCTCACAGGGTCTCAGTAAAGAGGTCTCTCTTTACTTCCAAACTGAGACTGGAGGAAAAAAAAAAAAAAAGAGTAGTTACTTACCTGTAGCAGGTGTTCTCCGAGGACAGCAGGCTGCATATTCTCACATGTGGGTGACGTCACGTCTGCCCGGAGGATTTTCCAGCAAAATCTAAAAACTTATCAACTGTCCCTGTCGCGCGGGCAGACACACTGCGCATGCGTGTGCACATCTTCCCGCCCGCCTTGCGGGCATGTTCCTCAGTTATATCCAAAAGATGAGAGGAATACAACTCCAAAGGGGAGGTGGGAGGGTTGTGAGAATATGCAGCCTGCTGTCCTCGGAGAACACCTGCTACAGGTAAGTAACTACTCTTTCTCCGAGGACAAGCAGGCTGATATTCTCACATGTGGGGTATCCCTAGCCCCCAGGCTCACGCAACACAATAAACAGCGGTCAATTGGGCCTCGCAACGGCGAGGACATAACTTAGATTGACCTGAAACAAAAAACAACTAACAGAGTGCAGCCTGGAACAGAATAAAAATGGGCCTAGGAGGGTGGAGTTGGATTCTAAACCCCAGACAGACTCTGCAGCACCGACTGCCCAAACCGACTGTCGCGTTGGCTATGCTGCCGAAGGCAGTAGTGAGATGTGAATGTGTGGATCGATGACCACGTCACAGCTTTGCAAATCTCTTCAATAGTGGCTGACCTCAGATGAGCCACTGACGCAGCCATGGCCCTAACATTAAGAGCCGTGACATGGCCCTCTAAAGTCAGCCCAGCTTGGGTGTAAGTGAAGGAAATGCAATCTGCTAGCCAATTGGAAATGGTGCGTTTCCCAACAGCAACTCCCCTCTTGTTGGGATTAAAAGAAATAAACAACTGGGCGAAGTGTCTGAAGGGGCTTGTCTGCTCCACGTACCAGGCCAATGCTCTTTTACAGTCCAAAGTGTGCAGCTTGCTTTCGCCAGGGCTTGTATGAGGAGGGGGGAAAGAATGTTGGCAAGACAATTGACTAGTTCAGATGGAACTCCGACACCACCTTCAGTAAAAACTTAGGGTGCGTGCGGAGGACTACTCTGTCATGATGAAAAGAAAGGTAAGGTGCATGAACCACCAGAGCCTGAAGCTCACTGACTCTACGAGCTGAAGTAACAGCCACCAAGAAAATGACCTTCCAGGTCAAATACTTCAGATGGCAGGAATCCAGTGGCTCGAAAGGAGCTGTCATCAGTTGGGTGAGGACAACATTGAAATCCCATGACACTGGAGGAGGTTTGACAGGGGGCTTTGTCAAAAACAAACCTCTCATAAAGCGAACAACTAAAGGCTGTCCAGAGATAGGCTGACCTTCTACACGATGATAAGCACTGATTGCACTCAGGTGGACTTTGACAGAGTTGGTTTTTAAGACCAGACTCCGATAAGTGCAGAAGGTATTCAAGCAAGGTCTGTGTAGGACAAGAACGAGGATTGAGGGCCCTGCTGTCACACCAGACGGCAAACCTCTTCCATTTAAAAGCATAACACCTCTTTGTGGAATCTTTCTTGGAAGCAAGCAAGAGTCGGGAGACACCCTCAGAAAGACCCGAAGAGGCAAAATCTACACTCTCAACATCCAGGCCGTGAGGGCCAGAGACTGGAGGTGGGGATGCAGAAGCGCCCCCTCGTTCTGAGTAATGAGGGTTGGAAAACATTCCAATCTCCACGGTTCTTCGGAGGACAACTCCAGAAGAAGAGGGAACCAGATCTGACGGGCCAGTAGGGAGCAATCAGAATCATGGTCCCACGGTCTTGCTTGAGTTTCAGCAAAGTCTTCCCCACCAGAGGAATGGGAGGATACGCATACAGAAGGCCTGTCCCCCAATGAAGGAGGAAGGCATCCGATGCTAGCCTGCCATGGGCCTGAAGTCTGGAACAGAACTGAGGGATCTTGTGATTGGTTTGAGAGGTGAAAAAAAATCTATCGAGGGGGTGCCCCACACTCGAAAAATCTGACAATAGTCATGTTCAATGACCACTCGTGAGGCTGCATTATCCTGCTCAATCTGTCGGCCAGACTGTTGTTTACGCCGGCTAGATAAGTGGCCTGGAGAAACATTCTGTGTTGACGAGCCCAGAGCCACATCTGCATGGCCTCCTGACACAGAAGGCGAGATCCGGTACCCCCTTGCTTGTTCATGTAGTACATTGCAACCTGATTGTCTGTTTGAATCAGAATAATTTGGTTGGATAGCCGATCTCTGAAAGCCTTTAGAGCGTTCTAGATAACTCGCAACTCCAGGAGGTTGATCTGAAGACACTTCTCCTGAAGGGACCAAGCTCCTTGAGTGTGAAGCCCATCTACATGCGCTCCCCATCCGAGGAGGGATGCATCCGTCGTCAGCACTTTTTGTGGCTGAGGAATTTGGAATGGGTGCCCCAAGACCAGATTGGATCGAATTGTCCACCACTGAAGGGAATTTCAAAAGTCGGTGGACAGTTGGATCACATCCTCTAGATTCCCAACAGCTTGCAACCACTGGGAAGCTAGGGTCCACTGAGCAGATCTCATGTGCAAGCGTGCCATGGGAGTTACATGAACTGTGGAAGCCATGTGCCCCAGAAGTCTCAACATCTGCCGAGCTGTGATCTGTTGAGACGCTTGAACCCTGGATGCCAGAGACAGAAGGTTGTCCGCTCTCGGCTCGGGGAGATAGGCAGAAGCTGTCTTTGTACACAACAGAGCTCCTATGAATTCCAATTTCTGGTCTGGAATGAGATGGGACTTCGGGTAATTGATTACAAAGCCCAGCAGCTCTAGCACCTGAATAGTCATCCGCATGGAATGTAAGGCTCCGTCCTGGGAGGTGCTCTTCACCAGCCAATCGTCCAGATAAGGGAACACATGCACTCCCAGCCTGCGTAGAGACGCTGCAACAACTGCCAGGCATTTGGTAAATACCCTGGGCGCAGACCAAAAGTGCTGTGCTCCCAGCCGAAACCGCAGATACTTCCTGTGAGCTGGAAGTATCGAGATGTGAGTATAAGCATCCTTTAAGTCCAGAGAGCATAGCCAATCGTTTTCCTGAATCATGGGAAGAAGGGTGCCCAGGGAAAGCATCCTGAACTTTTCTTGGACCAGGTATTTGTTCAGGGCCCTTAGGTCTAGGATGGGACGCATCCCCCCTGTTTTCTTTTCCACAAGGAAGTACCTGGAATAGA
The DNA here is from genome assembly GCF_901765095.1 of Microcaecilia unicolor. NCBI lineage: Eukaryota > Metazoa > Chordata > Amphibia > Gymnophiona > Siphonopidae > Microcaecilia > Microcaecilia unicolor. The sequence goes on from NC_044033.1 coordinate 250,252,051, forward strand.
ATCCCAGCTCTTCTTGCCCTGGTGGAACGGGCTCGACCGCATTGGCGCTGAGAAGAGCGGAGAGTTCCTCTGCAAGTACCTGCTTGTGGTAAGAGCTGTAGGACTGAGCTCCTGGTGGGCAATTTGGAGGTTCGGAGTCCAGATTGAGGGTGTATCCGGACCGGACTATTTGAAGAACCCACCGGTCGGAGGTTATGAGAGGCCACCTTTGGTGAAAAAATTTCAACCTCCCCCCGACCGGTAGATCGTCCGGCACAGACACTTCTATAGCTGCTATGCTCAACTGGAGCCAGTCAAAAACCCATCCCTGGTTTTTGCTGGGGAGCTGCAGGGGCCTGCTTTGGCGCATGCTGTTGACGAGAACGAGCATGCTGGGGCAGAGCCTGAACCGGCTGTCGAGAAGTAGAAGTGTATTTACGACTCCTAGAGGCGTAAGGAGCACTTCTCCTTCCCTTAAAAAACTTCCTAGAAGTGGAAGTGGATGCAGAAGGCGCCCAGTGGGAGAGAGAATCCATAGTGTTATCACGCTGGTAGAGATGATCAATCAACTCTTCAACCTTCTCTTCAAAAAGATGATCCCCCTGGCATGGGATATCCGCTATTTTCTGCTGAGTTCTCTCCTCCAGGTTACAGGCACGCAGCCATGAGAGTCTGCGCATCGCTATACCCATAGCAGAAAATCGAGATGTCACATCGCAAGTGTCAAACGCCCCTGGACAGGAACTTGCGACACGCCTTCTGCTGCCTGACCACTTGGCGAAAGGGTTCGGCCTGCTCCGGTGGGAGTGCATCCACCAAACTCTCAAGCTGCCGCACAGAGTTCCGTAAATGAATGCTCGTAAAGAGCTGGTATGACTGGATTTTGGAGGCGAGCATACCAGCCTGATATGCCTTCCTCCCAAAAGAATCTAAGGTTCTATGTTCCCGCCCTGGGGGCGCCGAGGCAAAGTTCCTAGAACTCTTAGCCCTTCTGAGAGCGGAATCCACCACCGCTGAATCATGGGGCAACTGAGACCGCATGAAGCTGGGATTCAACTTTCTTGGGAATAGTTGGGCAAGAAAGAGGCTTCTCCCAGTTCCTCAACAGCACTTCCCTGAGTGTATCATGAAAAGGAGCTGTAGCAGAAGACTTAGGTGGAGATGGATAGTCCAGAACCTCGAGCATCTTAGCCCTGCGCTCATCCACAAGCTCCACAGGAAAGGGAATGGCCTCAGACATTTCCCGCACAAAAGAGGAGAAAGACAAGCTCTCTGGAGGAGAGAGCTGTCTTTGAGGCGAGGGAGTGGAATCACATGGAATGCCTAAAGAGTCCTCAACAGAGAACTCTCCACGCTCCCCATTGTCATCAGATGAGGCATCATCAGATGGGGCTCAAAGCTCAGACAGAGCCGCCCGAATCTGAGCCCGTCTCGACGCAGAGGCACGATGGCCTCGATGACTGTGTCGAGAAGTAGAAGGTCCAGGAGACTCCGGTGAAGCTTCCTCCACCGATGCCAACGGAGAATCGACCTGGGAGGCTGCCGACACCGTTACCGGAGGCGGTACCGATGAGGAAGACCTTACCTCCGGCACCGGCGGAACCAATACCTCTGCTTCCATCGGCACCGACACCGCCGGCACCGAGTGCAACTGGTGCAGCATAGTCTCCATAAAAAGAGGAAACAGAGCCTTGCTGCGCTCATTCAGAACAGCTGTCGGGAAAGGCTGAGGTGGCGGTACAGGCATCGGAGGCAGAGTCTGTTGAGGCTGGGGAGCCGGTACCGGGCTGCCAGATGACCCACGCGTCGGTACCTCCAGAACAGAGGGTGAGCGACCCTCTCGGCACAGACGCTTCTCGGGTATCGAATGTCTCGATGACCCGGAGCTCCCGGTACCGTGTCGAGAAGGAGATCAACGGCGATGCTTCTTGGCCTTCGCCCGACGTTGAGACTCCTCGGTACCGGTGAAGACGACGTGGAATCCACACGTTTCTTCGGGGTCGGGTCCGATGCAGGACAGTCCCAGGGGGCCTGCAAATCAGGAGGCGCCGAGGCAGGTGGAGACCCACTCGATGCATCACTGCTCCCAGCGTGCATCGGTCTTTTGGCAGCCTGTACCCGGTTTCCCGATGCTGCCCTCAACGTCGACGGTACCGAGGTCAACGTGGACGTCGAGGTACCGGACCCAAAAATCTTCTCTCTCTGGACTTCTCGGGAAAGTTGCGTGCGCTTTTTCATAGTAAGACACAATTTGCAACTTTCCGAGCGATGGTCAGGCCCGAGGCACTGAAGGCACCAGGAGTGCGGATCAGTGCCAAAGATGGTCCGATTGCAGCGGGCACAAGGCTTGAAGCTGCTGGGCGTCTTCAAGGACATGAAGGGAAAAGACGCGATGGTGTCAGAGAAAAAGGACACAAAAATAAAGGGACAAATAAAACCGAAAGAGCGACCAAAATATCGTCGCGACTAAAAAGAAAGGAAACTAAACAAAAATACTAAGAATTAAATTAGGAAAGGATATCTTCATCTCTGGGCTCCAAGACAACACGAAGCTCAACGAACACCGTGTCACCTGAGACGCGGAAAAAAAGAAACTGAGGAACATGCCCGCGCGGCAGGCGGGAAGATGTGCACACGCATGCGCAGTGTGTCCGCCCGCGCGACAGGGACAGTTGATAAGTTTTTTGATTTTGCTGGAAAATCCTCCGGGCCAACGTGACGTCACCCACATGTGAGAATATGAGCCTGCTTGTCCTCTGAGAATCCAGTATTTCCAGACTGAATTTGAGCTCCTGGTCCAACCACAGCCCAGAACAACATTTTTAAAAAGTAGCTGGCCACCATTACTGCCTCTTTGTGGTAAACTAAAAAAGGAACTGTCATTTCTCTGTAACAGCTTTAAACATAAAACATGCACCACCTGCTGGCCAAACTAGAGAAATACACATCAAGTAATAATAGTTTATAGGCTTACACACCCAGTTTTGTCCAGTGGCATACCAAGGGCGGGGCGATGGGGGCAGTCCGCTCCCGCTGCTCCCACCCTGTCCTCTCTTTAAAAAAAAAATCGACACGCCGGAGTGGCAGGCAGCGCCTCCCATCTGCCCTGCTTCTAAAAATCTCTTCAACGTCGTCGTCGGGCCTTCCCACATTCAGTCCCACCCGCCCTCGCGGTAATAGGAAGTTACCTTAGAGGTGGGCGGGACTGAATGTGGGAAGGCCCGACGACGACGTTGAAGAGATTTTTAGTAGCAGGGCAGACGGGAGGCGTTGCCTGCCACTCCGGCGCTTCGATTTTTTTTTTTTTAAGAGAGGACAGGGTGGGAGCAGGCGAACGGAGGTGCCTGGTAACATAGTAACATAGTAGATGACGGCAGAAAAAGACCTGCACGGTCCATCCAGTCTGCCCAACAAGATAACTCATATTTGCTGCTTTTTGTGTATACCCTACTTTGATTTGTACCTGTGCTCTTCAGGGCACAGACCGTATAAGTCTGCCCAGCACTATCCCCGCCTCCCAACCACCAGTCCCGCTGCCCACCACCGGCTCTGGCACAGACCGTACAAGTCTGCCCAGCACTATCCTCACCTCCCAACCACCAGCCCTGCCTCCCAACCACCGGCTCCGGCACAGACCGTATAAGTCTGCCCAGGTGTGTCAGGTCGGGTGGGGTGGGAGGGGGGAGCTCAGATGGGAGAAGGGGTCTGAAGCTGGAACTGGGGTCTGACAAGGGGGCAGGAGGGAAAATGGGTCCATGCCTGGGGCAGGTGGGAGAACGGGTCTGGGGCTGAAAAGGGGGGATGCAAGGCATGTGGTGGATGAAGGGGGCTGAAACTGTGGGGACTAGGGGCAACTGGCTGGGGCTGAAGCTCGGGACTGGTGAGAGAAAAGGGCTGGGGTTGAAACTAGGGGCTGAAGCTTGGGACTGATGGGAGAAAAGGGGGGCAGGTGGAATAAGGGGGCTGAAAAGAGGGGGCAGAGAGAGAGGGGACAGACCCTGGATGGAAGGGGGGAGTGTAAGGGAGGGCAGACCCTGGATGGATGGGAGAGGGAGGGAGAGATGGCAGACTGGGGCAGATGGTGGATGAAAGGGGCAGAGAGAGAGGGCAGACATTGGATGGAAGGGACATTAGAGAGGGCAGACACTGGATGGCAGAGAGAGAGCGAAGACAGGTGCTGGATGGAAGGAAGACAGCGAAAAGAAGATGAGGAAAGCAGAAACCAGAGACAACAAACTGTAAATTTATATTTTTATTATTTTGCTTTAGGATATAGTATTGTAGCCGTGTTTAATAAATGTTTATAAATAGAACATGTAAATAAGGTAATCTTTTTATTGGACTAATTTTAATACATTTTGACTTAACTTTCAGAGAACAAAACCCCCTTCCTCAGGTCAGGATAGGATACTGTAACAGCACTATACTGTATTGACCTGAGGAAAGAGATTTTGGCCTCTGGAAGCTAAATGTATTAGTCCAATAAAATGGTATTATTTTATTTTCTGTATTTGTTTTATTTCTATTTGTTAATTTGTAAAGTGGTGATTGGTATTTGTTAGTTTTTTCAAATTTACATCTGCTGTCTTTATATTTTGCACAGTACTAGGGGACATTTTCTGTTTCTGTGGTGTTGCATTGTATGCAGAGTCTGGCATTGGGGGTTCAGTTTAATTTTTGTCTAAATAGAAAGTTTATTATTACTTATTCTATAGTGGATTAGGGTGTATCTGTGTTTGTGAAAAAGACATGGCTTTCAGTTGGCATTGACTGTGCAGGATCGACGATCTGTACTATTCTGTCTGGTTTTGTTTTACAATAGGTGAATTGATGTTCTAGTGCTCACTGTAGTGTTTAAGATGCTTTCCTTTTCCTTGTGTGACTCGTAGAAATGACTGCTTATGGTATGGTAGAATTGCTCTATAGGTCCTGAGTGTTTTGTATTCTCGGTATGTCTAGTACTGGATTTGGGGGGGGGGGGGGGGGGTTGTTAAAAAATGACCGGCCCCGGGTGTCAACTACCCTAGCTACGCCACTGGTTTTGTCATGGTATCAAAACAGATATTGGTCATCATTCTCTCCCCCTTCATTCTCCGTGAAATCTTTTCTATTAAAATATTACTTTTCTAACTGTACTGGATTCCTGCCCTAGATTTCTATTAGAAACTGCACCTGACCTGTTTATAGAATCCCTAAGATCACATATCTCTTTTGCAGGTCATTTTCCTGCAGAAAAAGAAGAGAAAAAAAAAAGGCCATAATGTTAACCTCCATCCCTAAAAATCCCCTGGCAAAAATTAATGATGTAACAAATTACCAGCCAGTGGCCTCTATCCCTTTACTAGTAAAGTTGATTGAGGGCATAGTCGCTCACCAACTTACGAATTATCTGTCCTCCTTTTCCCTTCTTCACCATACACAATCTGGCTTCAGACCCAGTTTCAGCATGGAAACGGTCCCAACCAAATTGCTAACTTCAGGAAAGAAATTAGCCTAGGCAGGAAGACCATCCTTATGCAATTGGACATGACAAGTGCATTCGATGTGGTAGACCATAATTTGCTACTTGCACTAATGGTCAACTTAGGTATAGGAGGGTCTGTCCTAAATTGGTTACGAGGGTTTTTCAAATCTAGACCCATCTCCCCCCAATGGAATCCAGACTGCGAAGGGATCCCCCCTTTCACCCAACGTATTCAATATTATGATGTCCCAATTAGGGAAGATGCTGGATGCCCCTGGTTATGTTAATTTCATTTATGCGGTTGATGTAACCATCTACATCCCTTTCAAAGATTCTATTGAAGAAATGCTAGCGATCAAATTTACTGTAGACCTAAGGGGAAGTGACGTCACCGAGCCGCGATGGCTGCTTGAGCGAAGAGCTCCAGCTGTCCCACAGCGAAAAGCAGGAAAAAAAAGCGAATAACGAGATGATATCACAAATAAAACGGTTGCAGAGTACAGCGGAATAGCGGCTGACGCTCATAGGCATGGCAACTCAGGCCCCAAAACAATCCCTGGCAAATTTTAACTATGCGAGTTCCAGCGGCTCGACGCAGCAGGCCGCAGCACAAAAGAAAAGCAGCATGGCGGCAGATATTGCAAGAGAACGGCCAGCGCAGCAACAACAAACACAAGAATCGCAACCTCTCTTCACGCAGGAAGAGGCCATAAACGGAGAAACTGAGCCGATCTTGGAAATCAGAGACTGGCTAAAAGAAATAAACGGGAGAACTAAAGGCACTCCGCGCTGATCTAAACACCCTCGGGGCGGACCTGCGAGGAGAAATTGCAGCGCTGGGATCCCGAGTTGCAGATACAAAAGAGTGCCTAGAAGATCAGAGTGAGATCCATGCTTTAAACGACCAGAGCATAGAGGAGAGAAAAAATATTCAACAACTCTGGGACAAAATGGAGGATATCGAGAACAGAAGTAGACGTCACAATATCAGAATCCACGGCATACCTGAGACCCCTCTATATGCGAACTGTGAGAACACAGTGCAACAGGTGGCCAGTGCACTACTGAAGGAATTACAAATAAATAAAGTGCCCTCAGAGATAGCCATAGAGAGGGCGCACAGAGCACTGGGGGCATCCAGAAATAACCAGCCAAAGGATGTGATAGCCTGCTTTGTGGATTACAAGCTGAAAGAGAAAATAACGCAAGCAGCACATGAACACCCAGAGTTTAAATGGGATACGCATCAGATACAATTATATCAAGATTTAGCAGCATCCACATTACGTCGACGAGCCGAGCTACGCCCAATAACCCAATATCTTCGCACGCAGAATATTCAATACAGATGGAGCCATCCCTTTGCATTGCGCTTCTACAAAGAGGGTAAGCTTCACCAGATCAGAGAAGCGGCGGAAGCAGCACTGATATTCCCAGAAAAAGATCTCGGCAGCATGGTGGCGCCGGTGCGAGGGACGGGATCCTTACACAGAGAAAAACCAAGCTGGCAGCGGGTGACAGCTGGAAAAAGACGCCTACAACGTAAACAGTCGGATACTACCTTTCGAGGAGGAGACCGGGGTACAACATGAGTACTATTGAACTAACTAAGAACCACAGGTCTAAATGGGGCTGCTGATGAATACGTAGTGAGCAAGAAGTAAACTATACAGAACAGTTAAGTTCAAGGACTGAGAGGTAGTATCTGGACAAAATTGATACTCATATGATGTCACAGGTTTATGATGGTTAAAATGTTAAAGCTGTACTAGACATAAGGTTATAATGTTATAACGTTTAAGAAATTACATTAGAGTATTAGACTATGTTACCTTTAGTGATTGAGCAGTGGGTCACGAGACAGTCACAACTAACCCAAAAACACCTGATCCTGATATGGCAGGTGAAGAGCATAATGGGAGAGGGGTAAAGGGGGGATTGAGGGGGACCTATACACTGATACTAGCCAGTCAAAAAAGATATTGGTACACTAAGGAAAGGGCATTAGACGACAACCGGGGCTGGGAGCATGCAGAGAACACTGAAAAGAAGAAATATGGGCACCATTGACTTACTTACTATCAATGTAAAGGGATTAAATTCCCCAGTAAAACGCCAACTTATGTTTAAGGAGGCGATTCGCCTGGAAGCAGATATAATATTCGCCCAAGAAACGCACTTATTGCCTAAGCATGAACAACTATGCAGACATGGGCATTATAAAGACATATATTTTGCCTCCAACCATATAGAGAACAAGAAAAAGGGAGTATTGATTGCCTTAACACAGAAACACCCATGGCAGGTGCGGCAAGTGGTGAGAGATAAGGGAGGCCGATATATTCTGATAGTATTAAATCTGGGGACAGAGGTCTATACCTTAATGAACATCTATGCTCCCAATGCGCAGCAAGGATCTTTTTACACAGAAATAGCTAAAATCATAGCGTCACATGTTGAAGGGGAACTATTGATAGGAGGGGACTTTAACTTAACACCACACCCACTGATGGATAATTCAAAAAAGGGAATCAGATATGCGTGAGCAGATCGAGCTAGATTACACAAATTTATTTCACAATGGCAGATGATAGATATATGGAGGCACAATAATCCAACATCCCGTAGCTATACTTACTACTCCACTGTGCATGATTCATATTCCAGAATAGATCTTTGGCTGGGAGTGCAAGCTCTAATACAGAAGGTGCAAAAGATCCAGATACAGAACAGGACCTGGTCGGATCATGCACCACTTACGCTGCGAATATCATGTACAGCAGCAAGGGCGTCTCCATCAATATGGCGCATGGATGACAGTATGTTAGCAGATCCAAATGTGGTAAAGCAATTGGAAAATGACATCACCAATTACATAAAGGAAAACGACAAGGGGGAGGGTAAGGGAAGAGATAGTTTGGGAAGGGTTGAAGGCAGTTAGTTATAAGAGGACAAATCATATCACTCTAAGCATATCGGAAGCGACAATGAGCAAAAACACAACAATTACATGCAGAATTAGAAGCAATACAAACAGAGGTAGCTAGAGGCACACCACTACCTACTGCCGCGATACGAAGTCACCAAATACAAATGGAATTGAGGGAACTCCAATTGGCAGAAATAGCAGAAGCCCTTCAATGCTAATAAGCATCTCGCTTATTAGCATACAAATTAAAAAAAAAAAAAACAGACTGAAAAACTATATACATGCAATTGATGAGGGTGTCGGGCAAAAAACAACCACAACGAAAGGTATTAGCAAGGCCTTCTTGGAATTTTATAAGCAATTATATAGAGATGAGGTTAACCCAGACATTCAGACAATACAGGAGTATTTAGAAAATATAGCGCTACCCCAAATTGCCCTAACTCAAAATGCCAAATTGTCAGTACCGATAGAGCTGGAGGAGGTACAGTGGGCCATTTCTAACCTACCGAATGGAAAAGCGCCAGGGCCCAATGGGTTCACAAATAGATTCTACAAACGCTTTCGGCAGATTTTAGCCCCACTATTAACACGAGTTTTAAATGCAATAGAACAACAAGACAAGTTACCACATTCCTGGAGGCTAGCACATATTACACTAATATTAAAACCGGGCAAAACTCCAATACAATGTGGTTCGTATCGCCCAATATCATTGCTAGATACAGATTACAAGATATTTACAAAAATCCTAGCTAAGCACTTGCAGCATCTTATGCCACAACTAGTAAAAGATGATCAAACAGGGTTCATAGAGGGCAGGCAAACATTCGATAATATCAGAAGAGCTATGCACCTCATACAGGAAGTAAATACTAAACAACAACCAACAGTGGTCCTGTCATTAGACGCGGAGAAAGCGTTTGATAGGGTCCACTGGCCCTATATGTTTGCAGTGCTGGAAAAAATGGGCATTATGGGAAGTTTTATAACTTGGTTACGACGCCTATTTTTTTTTTTAATTTTTATTTATAATTTTAATTACAATAATCAAGGATCCCCTTGTTCAGAAATACAGGTGGAAATAATATACATAACTCCAAACATACATATCATAAATTTTAAAGTAACTATGCTAATAGGCAAAAGTAATAACTCTCTAAATTTAGAGTATAATTATATCCATGTTATATTATAAAACCTTTCTTAGACCTCAAATTGTAAATGAAGGGGGAAAAAGAATCAGAGAAGTGTATACTAGCAAACTTAAATTTATGTTTCAACGGTTTTTATTGATGAATCAAAAGACAACAAAATTAAACCAAAATGTAAATCCACCTTCACACATTAATATCAAAACAACATTGCAACATGCGCGGTGGCAACATAACAGATATACCCCTCTGCTTGCAGTCATCATACTTTCAATATTTCTATCCCCCCTCCCTCGATTATACTTTATATTCATATTTCAGCAACTTTTACTGATATTATACAAGTAACAATTATCTTTGATGTTTTAATAAGACATTTCCCTCCCTCCCTGTCAACCTTCTAACCTAATATATTTGAAAAAACTTATATGTTCCCCCATTCCACATCAAAATCCACCATTCTTGAAATGTTCGTGAGGGACAGAATATTACCAAACACAAAAAGGGTGCTGAACTGTAAATCAAACAGTAGTATCCCTCCCTCCCCCCTCCCTCTCCCCCCCACCCCTTGTTGAGAGATATTCAGACTTCCAATTTATTATCACAGAGGATGGTCTGAGTTCAGTATATGTCTAAAGCGAGTTCACCACTAAACTGCGCCCTTTAGGAGACAGACTGTGAATATATGGCCCCCAAACTTCCAAGAATCGTCGCAGCCGCCCAGGGGAGCCTCCCACCCCTCTTCTCTCGAACAACATAAATTCGTGTAACTTGTTACGCCAATGCCAGAAATCCGGGGGGGTCTCTGCCACCCATTGGCTCATCACCAGCCTCTTACCAAGCAAAAAGGCCTTCCGAACCAACTGGCGGGCCGATCCCTTCTGCAAAAGAAATGCTTCATGTTTGTCTAACAAAATTCCCAACGGAGAGCACATGATTCTCAAATCCAAGAGATTCGCCAGATATTGAGCAATGGAATCCCAAAAGTGTCTCACTGTATAGCAGCTCCACAAACAATGAAAAAAAGAGCCCGGAGCCCTCCCACACTTCCCACATAAGGGTGTATCAACTCCCCCCATCCTAAATATCTGAGCCTTCGTTAAATAGGCCCTATGGAGAATACGGTACTGGCACTCTCTAAGCCCTGCGTTTCCCGTCAAACTTCGTATCCTGGCCGTCAAAACATCAAAATCCAAAGAAATATTTGGCTTCTCCAAATCTCCTGCCCATCTCTGTCGAATATTCTCCCGATCCTTGGGCGACAAAAACTTTCCTAACGCTCTACACAGCCCTGAAATGGAAAGACGTTCACTTTGTACCGAATGGAAAAACTGCCTCAAAAGGCGACAGTGTCCAGCTCCCAGAGCCTCCGTCTCCAGGGAGTCCACATAATGTTTTAACTGGGCATAGGCAAAAACACCTCTCATATCATACCCCAGTCCCAATGCTCCTAGGTTCAACATGCAACCTTGTCTACTCAATACATGCTCCAACCGACTTATCCCCTGTCTCGCCCAAATCCGAAAAACCGCATTCTCCAAACCCGGCTTAAACAGCAGGTTACCCTGAGCAAACTTAAATTTAAAGGCATAGGCTGCACACTTATTCCAAGATATACATTATTTCAGCTGTTTCGATTCTACAAACGTTTTAAGTTGTTCCGGTGAAAAGAAAGTGTATTTAGTTTGACCTAAATTAACTACACATTTACAGGGATAAGCGAGAAAAAAGGAAGCACTTAAATCTATAGTCTTTTGTTTTAAAGCAAGAAACATCTTCCTTTTTTGTTGAGTTGATTTAGTGACGTCAGGGTATATCCATACTTTAGAGCCACAGAAATGAGCTTTAGAGTTTCGAAAGTAGAGTCTTAGAATAGTATTATAGTCTTGCTCAAACACCATAGAAACAATCACAGTAGCTCTATTCATTATAACATCTGAAGATTGTTCTAATATATCTGAGATGTTTTGTAAGTCAGCAATTTCCTTTTCAGGTCCTTGTACTCCTCCTCTAGGTTTAGGAATAAAATATATCTTATTTACCGGTGGGGTTGCCTCAGCAGGAATATTCAAAATTTCTGACAAATATCTATGAAAGGTATCTATTAGAGTTACCCCAGCGATAATAGGAAAATTCAAAAAACGGAGATTAAGGCGCCTGTTGAAATTCAATTCTCTATTTGCTCTATTTTCCTTCTTATGTCCATAGAATCCTTGCTAGCCAAATTTTTAAAAGGCATTTAGTGTTTCCACTTCTTTTTGCAAAGATTGTACTTGAGTAGTTAATTCGCCTTTAACAGAGTCTATTGTTTTTTTCAAATCTTCAAATTTAACATTTAGATTGAGCACATCACCTGACGTCTTCTGTAAAGTGGTAGTAATCTGGTCCAACATCACCTTCAACGTTTGTAGAGTCACCTCCGAGTTCACTGCTGTGGAAGACAATCCTTCCTCAGCTCCACGTATCGCCGTTTGCTTGCCTGGGTCCTCACCGGATGCCCCAACCTGATAATACCAGGAACTAAGTTGAACGAAGGCATTACTCCAGTGCTGAAAAGACTCTTCAGCTGGCCCCACCAGCAAACAAGGTATCGGATGCGACAGCGGGGGAGGTTTGGTGGTGGGAGGGGGTTCACGGGGATCTCGGCAGGGGGCCAGGGCCAAATCTACGGGGGCCCGGGCCCCCTCAGGCCCCACGTAGCTACGCCACTGGTTGCAACAAGTTGAATATCAACCCGACTGTTCTTAACAATATGTGCTCTAATAGGTCAGGTCAGCTTCTGCATGTGACTCTTTCCGTCCAATCACTGACGGGCCTTTAAGGTGACATGCACTGTGCCCCCGTCTCAGGCACTGAACCTATTGGTTCCTTTCCTTACGCTCTAGCTTTGTGGGTCTTCCTCTTGTCCCCTCCCCCCTGCAAAGCAGATTCTCCATCTCAGAGCATGCAGCACTGGACTCCTTGTACCACTTTCTTTTAACCCAAACGTTCTGTGATCCACCCTTTAAGCATCAACCTTTTCAAGTTCCATCTCTGCAATAGAGTGTGGTAGCCGTGTTAGTCCACTCTTAAGGTTATCAATAGAAATTAAACAAAATAAAACATGGAAAAGAAAATATGATACCTTTTTTATTGGACATAACAATACATTTCTTGATTAGCTTTCGAAGGTTGCCCTTCTTCGTCAGATCGGAAATAAGCTGCTTATTTCCGATCTGACGAAGAAGGGCAACCTTCGAAAGCTAATCAAGAAATGTATTGTTATGTCCAATAAAAAAGGTATCATCTTATTTCTTTTCCATGTTTTATTTTGTTTGATTTCTATTGATAACCATCTCTGCAATAAATCAGCTCATTCTACAGACGACCCATAACCACCAGGGGGCCACAGGGGCATTGGCCCCCGCAGATTTAGCCCTGGCTCCCCTGCTTTCATCCCCCCCCCCCCCCACTGCTGCCATCAGGTACCTTTGTTGGTGGGGGTCCCCAACCCCCGCCAGTCGAAGTCCTCTTCAGCGCCAGTCTCCTGCATGTTACTGATCTGGATTCTGTTTCTGCGAGTCCTGACGTCCTGCAACGTCTGGACTCACAGAAACAGAATCCAGATCAGTGAACGTGCTGAAGGGCACTTCGGCTGGGGGGGGGGGGGTTGGGGACCCCCCCAGCAAAGGTACCTGGCAGTGGCGGGGGGGGGGGGGGCAAAATGTGCCCCCTCACCTTGGGCTCTGGACCCCCCCTCCCACCGAAGTCTGGCTACACCTGATAACATCTTGTCAGCTTCTGCATACAGTACACAAATATCTGTGATCATTTTGCAATAAGTTGAAATTCAGGAAAACAGTCGAATCCAAGTCTTCCACTGCTTTCTACATGCCGGAGACCTCCGTTCTTACCCTGGAAGTTTTGCAGGTCCTCAGAATACAGGTTCTCTGTCCCATAAGCCCTCTCGTCATGAAGGAAAATAACCTCCCGGGCACCAGCATCATCCGCATTCTGGATCAGTTCCTAATCCCAACCCAAACAGAAAATATTAACATTAAATGTTAGACAAAAAGGACAAAAGACTACAGAGAGGCAGGCCATCGTATCAGTCAGGGAACGGTGCTCTGTTTAGAGTGACCAGGGACTTCTAGTACTTTGGACAGACTGATCCAGCACCGATTCTGTCCCTGTTCCTCTCATAGCTTTGTGGTTCTTAAGGGAAAGCGGGGACTACATGTCCCAGGATGCACTGGGGCAATACCAGGACTAAAACAGTCCTGGGTCATCTTACTCTTGTTCCCCCCTCCTTTAGAATGTAGAAAGAGGGAAACATTGATTAGTCAACAGTTCCCCTGACCCAGACCCAATATTCCCAGTCTTCCTTAAAATAAAGCTTTTCCGCTGTTCTAATCTCTACCCTATCCCTTAGATTTTTGACCTTCCCATCACCTTTAGGATCTGGCCTCCATCCGGGTACTTGTGCAAAATGTTTTTCAGGTAGGTCAAGAACGGAGGAGACTTCTGGCAGAATACATTCCTGGAGTGGAGACAGGAGAGAGAGATGAACAGGACCGGCCTGACCATGAGGCCTGACCAGGCAGTTGCCTGGGGCAGCAAAGAGCAGCTGTAGTCAAAGCAAAATAACAGGTCCTGACAGCATAACCTAAATTTTTATAGATCTCTGTGGGATGATCATGGTTGTTGAGTTCAATTATCAATATTTTTTTTTGGGGGGGGGCACCCTGACAAAACAGCCTTGTAACAAAATAGCCCTTGACAAATCAGCCCCCTAGAAATAAACATCACAAAAAAAGATGATAAACTACCAGTTAAATCTTCACTGATAAAGGCTCCTGCCGGTTATCTGGTGACAAGGTAAGAGAAGGAAGCTTAAGATTTACATACACTGCCTCCATTGCATATTTGTTAGACAGGTCCTGAAAATGTCCCCCCCCCCCCAAGGAAAGGTTTGGAACCCAGAACAGTAGAGGACCTCTCTGTAGGAGTCCAAAGATTCACAAACACACTACCCCCCCCCCCCCCCCCCAAATCCATCCCATACCTTATGCTGCAAATGCCAAATCAGGTAATGGTCAGGGCTCATTATTTCTCTTTGCTTTTGTGCTTGTACAATTGATTAAAGAAAGCAGGATAAATCCTCACAGTTGATCACAAGATACTATAAAAATTTACAATAGTTCTTATAGCAGATTTCCTAAGTTTGTAGGCTCTTTCTATATGAGCCATAGCCTTCTTTGGGGGGAGAAGTTGGTTAGTGTTAAAACACAGCCAGAGCTTCCTCTTCCATTGTGCACTGCAGTAGCCAAATGAAAGGGAAGGGAAATGGGACTTGATATACAGCCTTTCTGAGGTTTTTTGCAACTACATTCAAAGCGGTTTACTTATATTCAGTTACTTATTTTGTACCAGGGGCAATGGAGGGTTAAGTGACTCGCCCAGAGTCACAAGGAGCTGCAGAAAGGAATAAAATTATATTTTAAGCTTTTAATTTTCCAAACATCCTCATTAGCCATTGATAACTACTGGGAGGGGTGGGGTCCACATGCTGTGTGCTTAACTTATCAGATAATGAATGGGAGCAGCAAGACTGTGCATAGTGACTGGCACCCAGATCAGAGCCAAAGTCAAAAGAAATTAGGTTATGAGTTCAGATCAAGCACTCACCGCCTCCGCCTCCTTGAGGACATTGTTTTTAAGCTTTTAAACCTATTAAAAAAAACAAACATACATTAAATCATTAAGACAGTGACCTGTGTCCTGACACCAGGGCAAAAGGAGCTGATTTACCAAACAGGATGCACACTGCACCGATAACACTGGAAAGTAACCGATTGACTCAGGGAGCATCCACTGCACTGATAATACTGAAAAGGACCCATTCACAGTACTAACACTGGACAGGGAGGATGTACCAACGGAGAACCCCAGTGCAGTGATAACACTGGAAAGTGACCGATTTACACTACACTGATAACACCGGGGTTATATTTAGCAAACAAATATCCTTTACACAGAATACACTGGGAAGGGCCAGATGCAGTAAAGAAACGTTCAATGCACTAATAATAGAATCCGGAGTCTCACCTGTCAGCCCTGGAGTTGTGATTGATGCTTCCTCACTAGGCTGGGATCTGTCTATCAACCTCCTCCCTCTTTCTCTATATAAAGCCTTTGCTCCCCCACTCCTTCCCAGTGCAGATCCTGAAAGTGAAAGTAAATATGCTAAGTAACGGTTTCGTTTCTCCAGCTAGGAGAGACAGCACGGGGAAAGGAGGCCCCTTCTTCTAACTATTAAGCACTGCAGGATCGCTGGCAGACTGCACACAAGCCCCTTAGGACTAGCTGGAAGCTCCACAATTAGTCAGGATCTGGGTGGAGCCCCACCTGCTGCTGATTTTCACAGAGAAATTTTCAAGGAGAAATCAAACTCGGGTCTAGAAACATGACAGCAGATAAAGGCCAAATGACCCCATCCAGTCTGCCCATCATCTGTAACCCCTAATTCTTCCTGTTACTAAGTGATCCCACATGCTTATCCCATGCCTTTTTACATTTTGGAACAGTCCTCGACTCCACCACCTCCACCGGGAGGCCATTCCACGCCTCTACCACCCTTTCTGTGAAATAATACTTCCTTAGGTTACTCCTAAACCTATTCCCTTAATCTTTGTCGTATGCCCCCTCATTCCAGAGCTGTCCTTCATTTGACAAAGGCTGTCTTCCTGTACATAAATGCCCTTGAGATATTTAAACGTTTCTATTATGTCTCCTCTCTCTCTCTTCCAGCATATACATGTTGGAGGAGAGGAGGGAGAGAGGAGACATGATAGAGACAGGTATATGTATAAAGTATCTGCATACCATGTAAAATGAGAAAGATCCATTAAACTCAGCATCCTGTTTCCAACAATGGCCAATCCAGGTCACAAAGACCTGGCAAGAGCCCCCCAAAAAAGCTCAATACATTTTATGCTACTAATCCCAGAAATAAGCAGTGGATTTTCCCCAAGTCATTTTAATAATGGTCTATGGACTTTTCCTTTGGGAAGCCAGCCAAACCTTTTTTTTTAAACCCCGTTAAGCTAACTGCCTTTACCACATTCTCCAGCAACGAATTCCAGAGTTTAATTACATGTTGAGTGAAGAAACATTTTCTCCATCTCGTTTTAAATTTACTACTTTGTAGCTTCATCACATGCCCCCTAGTCCTAATATTTTTGAAAAGAGTAAACAAACGATTCACATCTACCTGTTCCACTCCACTCATTATTTTATAGACCTCTATCGTATCTCCCCTCAGCCGTCTTTATCTGCCATCGTTTACTATGTTGCTTTGAATTGCAGATCTTTCAGACCCCGGTGCACAGAGGTAAATGCGGGTGCTTCAGATGATTAGCACCAGACTAGCGCCCGAGTTTCCCGGTGCGGAATGTTCAGAGGTCCGGAGCGCGGGAACGAATGAACACGCAGATGAACAGCGCAAGTATTGCATGCTAATGTATGCTGATGAGCTTTTTTCCTATTCCTGCTCCGTGCTCAGAAAAGAACACACTGAACAATGGCGTCCGAACCGCCATAAACCCTATGCCAGCTCAGAGCTGGCGTTAGGTTTTGTGTAGCAGGAGGGAAAGCAGGGCCACTGTCTGTTCACAGTCATTAAACTGGCCAGAAAACACCTACTTACACCAAACCAGGGGCGTAGCCAGACTTCGCAGTGGAAGGGGGCCAGAGCCCAAGGTGGGGGAGCACATTTTGGTCTGCCGCACCACCACCGACCTCCCCCTCGCAGCCCTGCCACTCCCTACCCACTGCCGCAGCAAATACCTTGGCAGCAAAACCAGGGACCCAGAGGAAATTGGGGGGGGGCCAGGCCCCCGTGGCCCCACCTAGCTATGCCACTGCCCAAAACACCACGCTTGTCCCTTTAGACACCCAAATGGAGCAGCAAGACCCCCATCACATGTTTTAGTTTCTGGCAGACTCCTGTACCCCAAGGAATTATGTAGTAAGTCCTGGATCACATGGGAATGACACTGGGGATCTTTCTTCGAAGCTGCATCATGGATATTTCTGGCTTCCTCTTGTGAAGTCTGCCCAGGAATGAGAGCCACTGCCTTTAAACTTCGGAGCTGGGCAACTGGCATTTCTTCCTCCCTCCCTCTCTGGCGTTCTGGCCATGCGCCTAAATTTGCCTCTCATTAGCGTTGAGCGTTAGGGAGTTATTTCTCCATGCTGATCCGGCAGTATTTTCCCAGTGCTGGAGTTTTGAGCATCTGCCCCTCAATGCACCAGTTCCAAAAGCAGAGCAGCCAGCCTTCCAAAATGAATGGGGGCAGAGCTTCCACCTTACCCAGTTCCAGGAGAGAGAGAGACTGTAAGCCAGTCCTGGATTTCTGAAACCTAACCCTGATGCATTGTGGGACCTCTAGCACTGATTTTAATGGGTAGAATCAGGGACTGTAGATCCCACTGCTTTGGGAAGCGGGTTCAGATCCAGGAACAGCCAAAATATCTCCCTGTAGAAACAGGGAACTTGACAGTTTGGTTGGGAGGTGTCAAACTCAACTCAAATTACCCTTCCCTGGAACCACTCAAGGTGTCTGTTTAATACTGAGGGTGCACAAGCACTCACAGAGCTGATATCTGTGTTTGGAGTCAGGGGGTGGGGGGGGTGGTTTAGAACCAGTTGCATATCTTCCGCAACTCCATTTGCAAACCCCTTTCCAGAAACCTAGTCACTGGCTTCCTGAACCCACAGAACCCAACATTTTTGATTGGAGGTGCTAAATGCACCCTGAAATGACCCCCTCCCTGGACACATTGAAGGAGTTTGCTCAATAATGGGGTGCTCTAGAATCTACTGCACCCACAGAGCTGGCACTTGTTGCTGGTACCATGATACACGCATGTGGGACTGCCAGCTTGCTTCATGCCCTCTACACAGGCTGAAACAGAGTTGGTTTTACACTGGGAGCTAACCTATGAGAACCAGATGCTCTGAGTACCAGATGCTCTAATGGGGAGGGGGCGGCAAAAGAGGGAGGTGTCTAGTACTGCTACTACTACATACAAGCACAAAAAGAGGGGGGAGGGGCTGAAAGCAACCCTTGCTCACATGGCATCAGTCTGTCCAGTGTCCACCCTGCATAAATAGATCCGCCATTTTTATAGCTACTGTACTCGACTAGCAAAACGAATCGGAGAAAAATTTTCTTCACTCAACGTGTAATTCAACTTTGGAATTCGTTGCCAGAGAATGTGGTAAAGGCGGTTAGCTTAGCGGAGTTTAAAAAAGGTTTGGACGGCTTCCAAGAGGAAAAGTCCATAGACCATTATTAAATGGACTTGGAGAAAATCCACTATTTCTGGGATAAGCAGTATAAAATGTTTTGTACTTTTTTGGGATCTTGCTAGGTATTTGTGACCTGGATTGGCCACTTGATGGACCTTTGGTCTTTCCCAGTATGGCAATACTTTTGTACTTACTAGATCAGGCTGAGTTGGGCTGGGCTGTCTCCAGCCTCCTCTCTTTGACCCTGATGCTCAAAACCTAATACTGGCACTAAAGGTGATTAACACCAGCATTAGTGTGCCGCCCAATGCTCTGACGGTTTCAGTGCCCACGCTGAACCCATTAGCGTACACCACATTTAAATGCATTTAAATGAGGTAATTTGGGATTCCCGCAGCATGCTCAAAAATTAAAGAGCTGTCAAGCGTGTTTAGAACCGGCAAACCCCACGCCAATCACCCTGCCCCGAACAAGCTTCCTGTGTCCCCCACCACCACCACTACCAGCCTTCCTCCCCTGCAGTAAAAGGGAACAGCTGTTTCATTTCTGGCTAAGCAGGCACAGTGCAGGGGCAGACTGACCATTTGGGCAACCGGGCAGTGCGTGAGGGTCCAGAGGCTCTGCCCGGATGCCCCCCCCCCCCCCGCACACAACAGCCCTCCCCAGTCCTACCTTTAAAGCCGTGCCGCTGGTGGCCTCTGCGGGGGGGGGGGGCATGTTCTTTCCTGCCCGTTGTACTGCTGCTATTCCCCCTGCCCGGCACTGTCGTATTTTGAAAATGGCAGACTCCCTGCAGAAGAGTCATGAGACTGTCGAGACCCGCAAGACAACGGCGGGAAATCTCAGCCGCCATTTTGACAACAAAGCGGCACCGGCAGGCGGGGGAATAACGGCAGCACAAGAAAGTGGTGAGCAGATCAGACCCGAAATTTCTTTGGCTGGTGGGGCTTCAGCGTCCCCGCCAGCCTTTTAACAGGGTGCTCTAAGTTTGGAGGGGGGCCTGATCCTGCCGTGGGGAGGGTAGCCCCTCTTACCTCTGTGCCTATGGCACTGGGGGAGAGGGAGGGGGTCTATATCCCCCTGCATGTACTGGGGATGGGGAGGCACAAAACCAGGACTGGATAAAATAGATAGATAGATAGATAGATAGATAGATAGATAGATAGATAGATAGATAGAAATTGGAGAGCGAAGGAGGGAAAATTAAACTGTGTGTGTGTGAGGGGAGAAATGAAACTCACTGTGGATGGGAGGGAAGAGAGAACTGAAACCTTGGCACAGAGACACTGCAGTTTGCATCCACACTTAAGTTTCATTTCTCTCTCTTTCCTTAAGTAGAGGAGTGTGGTAGCCGTGTTAGTCCACTCTTAAGGTTATCAATAGAAATCAAACAAAATAAAACATGGTAAAGAAAATAAGATGATACCTTTTTTATTGGACATAACTTAATACATTTCTTGATTAGCTTTCGAAGGTTGCCCTTCTTCGTCAGATCGGAAATAAGCAAATGTGCTAGCTGACAGTGTATATAAGTGAAAACATTCAAGCATTACTATGACAGTCTGACAGGGTGGGAGCAGGGCCGGTCTTAGCAAGTGCGGGGCCCTATGCAGACCAATTTGGTGGGGCCTCATCCTAGCCCCGCCCCACCGTAGTCCCGCCCCTACCTCCACCCCATTGATAAGATTATTCCATTTTTAGAACTTTATTTATGAAATTTCAAATAAAGACAAATGAAGCTAAACTTGTACAAAAAGCTGATTGAAATAATAAGCACAATGCTATCATGAAACCTCCCCTCCCCAGAAATTATTCAGTTCAAGTCCACTACAATTAGTAGTTCTAATTCTCATAACAAAGGAGAATAAAGGAAAAATATTAAGAAAAGATTCAGTACTTTCAAATTCCCCTATTACTCTGTAACCCATATATGCAATAAAATAAAAATGAAATGAAAAGATATACAATAAAATAAAGTGATGTGTGAAATATAATTTACAATATAAAAACATATAGACCACCAAGGTATTAAAATTGTTTTAAAATATATACCACAGCTCTCTGACTCAAGAAGACTCCGACTCTGTCTGTCATCCATAACTGTCTGACAACACATAGAAAAAAAATAAGTAAAAACAAATTGTCACAATTAATACCTTATACACCAATACACCAGCCTTACGGAAAATGCAGACCGTCAACAATATGAAGCTAGCAAGGGATCATAATACCACAATTCTCATGCAGAGCCACAAAACACCCTTTTAGAGGTAGTATGTCATGATTTAGGCTCTACACCCTTTCTGATGTTTGGTGCCACCTTAGTAAGGCCAACACACAATCTCTCCACTGCAAAACACTATACACAAACTTGTGCAAAAACACACTCATAACCTTAACAAACCATAAACAGCACTAATTCCAAGGACAGAACGAGCTACAACCTTATGCGTGGCGTGGAAAGGCAACTGTAATTACACCTGGCTCTAAAACACCAGTGCACAACCTAGTGAAAAAAAACAAACAAAAAGGGATTCAAACTATACGCTAGCAGAATACTGCACCTTCCTTGATCACACCTGAAAAACACATGAAGGCAAAATACTGAAATGGAAAGTTACCTCAAGAAGTCAGACTCAGCATGCAGCAATACTACAAAAATTGAAACGTACATGAAAAATATCACAGATGCACATTTCCAAAAACTGACATAATCCAATTAATAAATCCTGAATAAAATAGTTTTTTCTACCTTTGTTGTCTGGTGACTTTGTTTTTCTGATCATGCTGGCTCAGTATCCGATAGTGCTGCTATCTGTCCTCTTAACTCCGTTTCCAGGGCTTCCTTTCCATTTATTTCTTTACTTTCCACCTTTCTTCTTCATTTCTTGCCCTACATCCGTAAGTAAAAGCTGGGTCCTCCGCAGACTTGACTGTCCAGTGGATCCAGCTTCTGCCTATTTTCTATATCCATGTGCACTTTTTCTCCTCTCTTCCTTTTCCCTCACCTCATCTCCTTCCTCACTCTTCCCTCGCCTCCATCCATGTCCAGCATTTCTTCTCTCTCCTCCATCCACCCATGTCCAGCGACCCTCCTGTCCCCCCTGCCATCCATCTATGTCCAGCAACCCCCCCGTCCCCTCTGCCCTCCCCTGCCATCCACCTATGTCCAGAAACCCCCCTCCCATGCCATCTACCCATGTCCAGAAACCCCCCTACCCTGCCATCCACCCATGTCCAGAAGCCCCCCTCCCCTGCCATCCACCCATGTCCAGCGAACCTCCTGTGCCCCTGCCCTCAACCTATGTCCAGAAACCCCCTCCCCTGCCATCCACCCATGTCCAGTGACCCTCCTGTGCCCCCTGCCCTCCCCTGCCATCCACCTATGTCCAGAAACCCCCTCCCCTGCCATCCACCCATGTCCAGTGACCCTCCTGTGCCCCCTGCCCTCCCCTGCCATCCACCTATGTCCAGAATCCCCCCTCCCCTGCTATCCCCCATGTCCAGCGACCCTCCTGTGCCCCCTGCCCTCCACTCATGTCCAGTGTCGCGACTCTCCTCGTTCTCCTGATCTCCCTCCCTCCAGCCGTCTGACCCCCCGACCCGCCAAACGACCCTCGTCTACCACCCGACCCGCCGGCACCTCACCTCACCCAGCATTTTTAAAAAAGCTCCAAGCGGTAGTGCCTCCTCGCGTCTGTAAAGAAGAAAAGTCGCTTCGTCCATTGGCCGGCCTTCCCTCATGTCCCGCCCTCTGATGTAACTTCCGCAAGGGCGGGACATGAGGGAAGGCCGGCCAATGGACGAAGCGACTTTTCTTCTTTTACAGACGCGAGGAGGCACTGCCGCTTGGAGCTTTCTTAAAAATGCTGGGTCAGGTGAGGTGCCGGCGGGTCGGGTGGTAGACGAGGGTCGTTTGGCGGGTCGGGGAGTGGGGGGGGGGCTCAGACGGCTGGAGGGAGGTGGAGCAGGGGAACGAGGACTGGAGAGTGGGACGTTGTAAAAGCCAGATCCGCGGGATCCTCCGGATCTAAGTACTACCTTAAGCGGTTGGTTTTTACACCGTCCCGAGAGTCACGTCGCTGGACATGAAGGGCAGGCGAGCATTGGCGGTGGTAGGAGAGGCGAGGCAGACTTGAGGCGGGCCGCGCGGGGCCCCCTTAGGCGCGGGGCCCTATGCGGCCGCCTCGGTCGCCTCTGCCTAAGACCGGCCCTGGGTGGGAGGATGGGGGTGGGTAGGAGGTATGCATGGGGACATCAAAGCATATCATTGATATTCTAACAGGATGGGTGTGGATAGGTGAGGGGATGGTGATCAACAGAGACATACAGCTTTATGGTTTATAATGGGCTAGGAACCCCCGATCCTTGTTAAGTCCTTTCTGTTGGGTGTTAAAATATTCAATCATTCTGACTTCAAAGGTCTTACCTTCTTGTATGGTACTGGCCTTCCGACAGCCACCCAACTTAAAACACAAGCTAATCAGAAGTAAACTTCCATCACAGACTGAAAAGGAACAGAAGGGCACACTTCCCTGTAATTTATCCAGTTGCAAACTATGCCAAAATATTTCACAGGACCCCAAAGTCATCCACAAAGGAAAGATATTCAACATAAAGGGATCTTTCACTTGCTCATCTTCCAATGTGGTATATATCATTCAGTGTAAAAAATGTAACGAAGGATGCTATATTGGAGAAACAGGCCAGATGCTTAAGACAAGATTCAATTTACATAGACATCACATGAACAATACTGGTGCCAGCAGGGTTCCCACGTCTGTTGGTCAACATTTTACAGGACCAGGACACTGTACCAGTGACTTCACAGTGAGAATCCTGAAAGGTAACTTTAAAACCATACAAGAACGTAAGACCTTTGAAGTCAGAATGATTGAATATTTTAACACCCAACAGAAAGGACTTAACAAGGATCTGGGGTTCCTAGCCCATTATAAACCATAAAGCTGTATGTCTCTGTTGATCACCCCACCCCTCACCTATCCACACCCATCCTGTTAGAATATCAATGATATGCTTTGATGTCCCCATGCATACCTCCGACCCACCCCCATCCTCCCACCCTGTCAGACTGTCATAGTAATGCTTGAATGTTTTCACTTATATACACTGTCAGCTAGCACATTTGCTTATTTCCGATCTGACGAAGAAGGGCAACCTTCGAAAGCTAATCAAGAAATGTATTAAGTTATGTCCAATAAAAAAGGTATCATCTTATTTTCTTTTCCATGTTTTATTTTGTTTGATCTCTCTTTCCTTAAAAGAGCTGCCAAGCTACCCATTCCAAGAGGGAGACTGTTTGACCGGTCCTGGATTTCTGCCAACCTCATCCTGATGCATTATGAGATCTACAGCACTGATTTGGATGGCTAGAATCATGGACTAGGAAATACTACACTTCTTTGGGACAAATGTTTAAAGCCAGGACTGGCCAAAAATGTCCCTTTGGAACTGGGTAAATTGGCAGCTCTGCTACTGTTAGCCCTCACCTAGATCTACCAAAACAGGGTGGTCCAGTCCTGGTTTTGCCCCACACCAGTGCACAGAGTAGGAAACTATAAATCCCCCCATGGAGGCTTGAGACAAAGCCTAGATTTCAGAAAACTCCCTCCTCATGCATTATGGGACCTGCAGTGCTGATGTCAATGGGTAGAATCAGGAACTACAACTCCCACACTGCACTTGGGTGTGGGTTCAAATCCAGCACAGGTTAAAAAGTCTTCCTCTCAGAACTGGGTAACTTGGCAGCTCTGAGGTTAGCTTTGCCCCTTCAGACCTGGAGCAATGTAAACAGCCTAGAGGGTGCCAAGCTACCCAGATCCATTAGAAAGATTTGGGGCCAGTTCTGGATCCCCACCAACCCCAACCTGATGGGTTATGGAACCCACAAGACTGATTTCAACGTGGAAGAATCCAAAACTACAAATCCCACACTGCACTGGGATGCGAGTTCAAATCCGGCACTGGCTAAAAAGTCTCCATCTTGAGAGTGGGCAACTTAGCAGTTCTGACACTTCCCTTCCAGGATATTCTACCCAACTCCTCCGTTCCTGGGTTCCTGGGGGGGGGGGGAAGCAGAAACCAGTAGTGTTTTAACACAGAGACATGCTGCAATCTTTCATCGACTCCGTGGTGGTGGGTCTCACTTAGACAGGTGTTGTGCCTTTTGGGAAGGGATCGCGCAGGACCGGACTGACCATTCGGGGTACCGGGCAGTGCCCGAGGGCCCCCAGAGGCTTTTCCCCCGCTGCCACTGCCTCACACTACAGCCCCTCAAGCCTCAGTCGTCCTCCCCGGTTCCATTTTGAATAGTGCTGGTGCAGGGGCTTAGCCAGACCTTGGCAGGAGGGGGGTCCAGAGCCCGAGGTGAGGGGGCACGTTTTAGCTCCCTCCGGCGCTGCCGATCCCCCCATGCCGCCGCCCCCCACCTTCGACGCTGCTGCCGCTAGGTGCCTTTGCTGGCGGGGGTCCCCAATGTGCAGGACATCAGGCGTGAAGACTCACAGAAACAGATCAGTGAATGCGCTGGAGACCGGCGCTGAAGAGGACTTCGGCTGACAGGGGTTGGGGACCCCTGCTAGCAAAGGTACCTGGCGGCAGGGGAGGCTTGGCGGTGGCGGGGGGTCAAAAGTAGAGCGGGCCAGGGCTAAATCTGGTGGGGGCCCATGTCCCCATTGCCCCACCTAGCTACGCCCCTGCACTGGTGGTCTAGTAGCCTCTGTGAGGGCAGGAAAAAACAACACTCTTTCCTGCCCGCAGCCGCAATTCTGCCTGGCGCCAAAATGTCTGCCAAGACTATCGAGACCCATGAGAAGTCTCAGTACCCATTTGGAAAACACAGTGGCGCTGGGCAGAATAGCAGCAGTGAGCAGGGAAGAGTGAGGTACTTTCCTGCCCCCCTAAAGAATCCACTAGACCACCAGGGCCATTCAACATAGGACCAGAAAGGGCCTACTGAGACTCGGGGGGGGGGGGGGGGGGGCTGTAGTGTGTGGGAGGGGGAGGCAGCGGGGGCCAAGGTTACCATCAGTCCACCCCTGTGACTGTGTTAGAGCATAGGTGCCACTCATGGTTTTAAACTTACATCCTAAAGCAGCGTGGGAATTGTAGTTTCTGATTCTACCCTTTGAAATCAGTGCTGCACATCCCATAATGCACCTTGATATGGGTGGTCAGAAATCCAGGACTGGCGTAAAAATCTTCCTCCTGGAACAGGGTAACTCGGAAGCTCTGTTAGAGGAGCAAGTGGTAAATAATGACATTTAAATGCCAAAATGACACCCATTCCCTCAGCTGAGCTACTTTTGATGGTTGAATGTTGTCTCCCTGCTTCCCCAAAGCAAGACTGTAAAACCTAATTGAGCTTCCATATAATCCCAGCAGAAAGACATAGCAGTGCTTCAAATGGAGACTGGCCACAACCCCTTAAATGAAGAAATGGAACCAGATTTCCGTGGTTGCTGGAATGGGCAAAAGTGCACGCTATTATCAGTTAAAGATATTCGCTTCAACAGCCTAAACCTAACTGTAGTTTGCCTTAGTGGTAATCTTGACAGAACTACACTGAGTTATAATAATCCAACACTTTAGTGACTGATGAATGAATCATCCTAACCAAATCCTTTTGCTTAATTAGTCTTAATCATGACTTAACCCACTACAGAGCAGCCAGTGACAAATAAGAATTAATTTTGAGTCTGAAAACTTAACACAACCTCTTTTCTTCCAGCATACAGCCTGCAGCTATGTGACACACTCTCAGAAGCTTATCCCATCAAAGGAGTCAAGACTGAAAGCTTATGTTGTGTCAGCCAACCCCATAATATGTTGCTTCTTCATCTGCATTGCCAGTATCCTGCAGAGTGGCAGTGGCAGAGGAAGCTCAGACTGCATCAATCCATCCTTTGGTTAAGAGTGTGTGAGAGCAGTCACACTGAGCAATGTCTGAGTGTGGCTGTGTATCTTCTTCGCTCTGTGAATCCTGGTTCAAGCCTGCTTCTGCTTGCTATAATGAATTATAAAGGATGTTCAGGAAAAAGAAAAGGAACCTGCACCTTTTACCTCACGACATGAGTTCCCTGTGTACCTATAGTGAAAGTTTCAATAAATGTACCAAAATGTATTGAACACTGTAAAATAACAATGCACATTGCCACAGCCTAATTCTGTTGTCACATACCAGTGTACCCTGGCACATTGGCATGCCGTTTCTGGTCCACAGGTGTGCCGTGGGAGTTGAGGGTCATTTCTGAGTATGGCCAGCTTAATTTGTGCCGGAACGAAGTGTACCTTTTAAAAGTTTCCTTGTCTCTAGCGGTTGGTGCCAGCGAGCAGCGATTCGTACAGCCGGCTTGCGCCAACCCCAGAGCCTTCTCTCTGATGTAACTTCTTGCTTCCAGTTAAGTGAGAAGCAGGGCCACCGAGAGACTAGGCCGGGCCCGGGGCAAAGCCGCCCCACCTCCGCCCCCCGTCGCTCCCCCCGCCGCTGCAGTCCGCGGTCTCACCTGCCTACCTCCATGGCTCCGGGCCCCCTGCATTCAAGGCAGCAGTCACAGATCACCTCTCTTCTGTCCTTCCCTCCCTGTGTCCTGCCCTCGTCTGATGTAACTTCCGGTTTCAGCGAGGGCGGGACACTGGGAGGGAAGGCCTGAAGGGAGGTGATCTGTGACTGCTGCTTCGAATGCAGGGGGCCCGGAGCCAAGGAGGCAGGCAGGTGAGACCGGGAACTGCAGCACCGGCGGCCTGACCCCGGCGCCAGGCCCCCCTTGGAGGCCCGGGGAATTTTGTCCCCCCTGCCCCTCCTCTTGGCGGCCCTGGTGAGAAGTTTCCAGGGTTGGCATGAACAGCCTGTATGAATCACTGCCGCTGACTGCTGGAGACAAGAATGTTTTTTAAAAGTAGATTTGGGGGGAGGGGTCAGAGACAAGGGAAAATGCCTGGTCATTGGCTGGAGAGGAAACAGGAGGGAGAGATACTGGACTATTTGTGAGGATGGGGGGTGGAAGAGAAGGTAAATGCTGGACTATTTGGTGGAGGGAGAAGGTAAAATGCTGAACCATGTGTGAGGGTGCGGGGGGGGGGGGGGGGGGAGTTAGAAGGGAAAATGCTGGGCTGAGGAGTACCTTGACAATTTTAGCACCATGAGACACAAAAAGGTTGAAAATCTGTCACTTACCTTGTAAAATAATACAAGCCTCAAAAACTGGAATGAACTGTAACAGCTGTCCATCGTACGTTTCACAACATTTTAGATTAGTAACAAACATGGAGCTACTCCAGCAAAGTAAATACGTTTTATTTCGGTCACAGAATTCGTTCAAAATGTCCTCCTTGAGCAGACGCACAAGTGCCCCAAGACAGATACGCCACTGTCTTATTGCTGGGTCGATTGTGCACTGATCAAGGTCTTCCCATTCAGTCACTGCCCTTCCAGTGGTTTGTTGGACCAGTTCTGTCAATCTTTTTCAGAAGCGTATTTCAGCCTCAGGATGTTGGAAATTCAACAATAAGTCATTTGCCACTAAACCTTGATAACAACTCTTATCTTATTCCGTAAACATCATTTTCACAATGTGAACAATGACATCACACTGACGTCACATTTACACAGTACAAAAAGTAAGTAAGCAGTGCATTCTGGCGGTCAGTTATGTAAAATGATGGTTATTTTGGTACAAATTACCCAATTTTGCGAAAATGTTATCATTAAACAACACAATTAAATGGCAAAATCTAGGGGTTCCCTTTCTTCCAATCACTATATATACCTATGATGTTACTGCAGAGGGAATATGGCACACAAAGCCTGAGCCAAGTTCTTCTGTAATTAAATAAAGCCTCTTGAGAGGGTACAGCCAAACCACTACATTAAAAGGGGCAGCTGGTAGTTTTGTGATGTTAGGCATGGACAGTACACATTCTGAGCATCTCACTGCACTGTTAACTCTGCATTATCTCTGTATATATATGATGTAAGATTTGTAAAACAAGGATGATATGGGCTGGAAGCCACAGGGGATAGATGCTTGCCTCTTCTTGAAGACAAAAGATCAGTGTCCTGTCTCTCCTCAGTAGGAGTGGCCTAATGGTCAGGGAAGTGAATTGAACCAGGAAAGTAAGCTTCAAATCCCATCTCTTCCACCAGCACTCCCCAACACTTCTGGATAAACTATCTAATATGCCTTGCCTACATTACTCATCAGAACTGTAATCTTTTTGGAGCAGGGGCATATCATACATAAACATCTATCACAATCATATAACAGCCTATTCTGGCCTCCTCATCTCCCTTGACCCCAGAATCAAGAGAAAAGTGACTCCAGAGAGAAATATTTAATAGGTACAGTATTTGCAAGGGGAAAAGAGCACACAGGTACATGGGGAGAGGGTCAACATCCATTCTGCAGCTCAATTACTACTACTACTACTATTTAGCATTTCTATAGCGCTACAAGGCGTATGCAGCGCTGCACAAACATAGAAGAAAGACAGTCCCTGCTCAAAGAGCTTACAATCTAATAGACAAAAAATAAAGTAAGCAAATCAAATCAATTAATGTGTACAGGAAGGAGGAGAGGAGGGTAGGTGGAGGCGAGTGGTTACAAGTGGTTAGTTCATCAAGAGTCCATCCTCATCTGCCTGCAAATCAAATGGTGACCAGAAGCCATTGCCAGAGGCCTGCTGGAGGTCCATGCCCAGACTGTAGGCTAACCCCGGCCCCTGTGGAAAGTTTTCAAGCCTGGATCTCACTTCTGCTTCCACAGCAGAGTTGGTGTCAAAGGAAGAGACCTCAGCCTTCTCCAGCAGGTCCTGAGAGACAGGGCAGGCTGGCCAGGAGCAAGCAGTGGTGCGATGGATGAGATGGCGGCCATTTTGTTTGCAGCACTGACTTTCAGTCAAGATGGTGGTACCTTCTCCTTTCTCTGGATTGTAGAACAAGGTGCTCTGTTTGTTTTGGGGATATGTTTTCCCACCGCCATGGTGGTGAATGTTGGATAGAGGATAGTCAAAATTCTGTTGCAAGGGATTTGGGACAGCAGGACAGTGGTTGAAAACTTGCCTTTCACTGTGTGGCATGATGAAGTTTGGAAGGTGAAGGAAATCAAATGCACAGGGATTGAACACGGAGGTTGTTGAATTTTCTTCAGCTAGAATGAAGGCATCTGCTCTCTCGTTGTTGCCAGGCTCTTCCTGTCTACTTTCGCTCCCAGGGCAGAAGAATTCGCAGGAGGAGAAGCTCACTGACTCTGAGCCTACAATGTCATCGAAAAGGCTCTCGACCGTGCCTGCCTCATCGCAGCCGTAGGCCGAGGGGTCAATATCATCATCATCAATAGCAGCAGCAGGGATGGTACTGGAGTCTGCATCTGGTGCTAGAAAGGCTTCGGCCACACCCAAGAAGGTTCCAGATCTGGGATGCCCAGCTGAGGCCCAAGGCCTGCACTCTAGCTTCTGGGGAGGCAGCCTGCACCCTGTTTCCACAGCAGGCAGGGATGTTGTGGGCCTGTTGCTGGCCAAGGAGGACGAGGGCTTCGGAGGCACTGTGTGGCCCGCCTCTTGGGACAAGATGGAGGCAGCGAGCTGTTGTGTGGCAGCTTCAATGTCGGCGTACTTCCTGGCAAGGGGAAGGGGAGGCAAAACACACAGAAAGCTGAAAAACAACCGTGGACGTTTTTCTCATCATTATAAACCACCAGGGAATGTCAGGCCAATTAGATTGTTCTAGGAACTTATCTCTGCTTTATAATCAGATCATGCTCTCCTTCTTACTTCACAGACAAGATTTAGTTTGCCATTCAAGCTGGGCTTTATGCACACTTTCCAGAGCAGCTGGGGGCTCTGATTTTTTTCCTGTGGAAAGGGTAGGTAGTAATCAGTGCTCCTTATTTAACTACTATGGCAGAAACCAGGGGCATAGCTATGTGGGGCCACGGGGGCCTGGGCCCCGCAAATTGTGAGGGGGGTGAGGCGTGGTGGTGGGTGGGAGGGGGGCGGCACTCAAAATGTGACCCCAACCTCGGGCTCTGGCCCCCTCCCACCGTGAGGTCTGGCTACACCCCTGGCAGAAACTACAGGGTGTAGGCTAGAAAGGAGACCTGCTTTTCCCTCCAACAGGTACTAGTTTGTGTATAAAGGAGACCTGCCTTTCCTCGCAGCTGCATTGAACACACTATGTAAAGGAGACCTGCCCTTTCTGCCATTTCTATTCAGCATATCATTCAAAGGAGACCCGCTTTTCCATCCAGCTGCAATGAAACGGTGCGTAAAGGAGATCTGCACACCCCCCCAGTTCCGATACCTGCTGATCTGGTTCTGCAGGAAGCGCCGGTGGTTCACCTTCCTCTTACTGGGTCGGCTTTTTCGCGGTCTCTGCAGGGCACGCATGACGTGGGAAGAAGCCACCGTGACAAAGGTGAAGAGGTCACAACCACGCTCTTGCATTTCCAGGTCTGGGGGGAGGAGGAGACTTAGGGAAAGCGTGCTTTCCCGCTGGGGCATGGTGGGGGGGGGGGGGGAGCCACTGGTGCACTTCTCTAGAGCTGAAAGATGCTGAAGGAGAAAGAGAGAGGAACATACAGACAGTCTGCAATATGCATTAACATTGCCTTGCATTCACCTGCGCTTCACTAGAGACAAGGCAGTCCCTGCACTGGCCTTTTTTTCTCCTTGTGCCTCAGCTCTAGTCCCCGGCTCTGTCATCTACTCTCTGTGTGTGACCCTGGAATGAGTCACTTTATCTCCCTGTGTCTCAGCTCTAATCCCCAGCTCTGTCACTGTGTATGACCCTAGTGAGTCCCTTTACCTCCCTGTATCTGAGTTCTAGTCCCCAGTTCTGCCCCTGACTCTGGGCCAGATGCACTAAACTTAAGAGCCATTAACCAGCAAGTAGTAAACCCTGGCATGCACTAAAAACTTCTCTGAGCCATTTTCCCAAGACGGTAGCAGCTAACGAAAATGGAATGCAGATGAGCAAATTGTGTAGAAACCCTATTGTAATGCGATGCACTAACCTTTTCCGATTGCCTTAACGCTGGAAAATCTAAGAGAGGTGTATAATCTTAGCAGAGTCACTTATCTCTCTCAGCTCTTATCCTGGACTCTGGTTCCTGGCGCATCTGTGTGTAAGCTCCTTTGAGCAGGGACTATCCTTTTTTGTGAAACTGTACAGCGCTGCGTAACCCTAGTAGCGCTCTAGAAATGTTAAGTAGTAGTATCAAAGGCTAGTGGGCAGGATTGTCAGGCAATGAACATTAAAAAAAAGGCTTTGGAAGTGCTGAGAGGAGCAGAACAGAGCTATTCATTCCTTTTTCTCCTCTCTCTGCTTCCTCCCCTTTTCTGTCCTTTCCTTTCTCTTGCTCCCTCTCACTCATTCCCTCCATTTCTCCCTCTTTCTCATCATTTCTCCCTCCATCCTCTTTCCCTCCAAGTCCCTTCCTCACCATTTTTTTTGTTACATTTGTACCCCGTGCTTTCCCACTCATTGCAGGCTCAATGCGGTGGGCAATGGAGGGTTAAGTGACTTGCCCAGCGTCACAAGGAGCTGCCTGTGCCGGGAATCGAACTCAGTTCCTCAGTTCCCCAGGACCAAAGTCCACCACCCTAACCACTAGGTCACTCCCTCCACCCTTCTTCTCTCCAATTCTTTCTATACTTCCTTTCCATTTCTTCATTCTCCTTTTTTTCCTCTCTTGCTCTCCCTCCATCTTATTCTCTCTCTCATTCTCTCACTTTCCATCTCTTTCCTTCCGCCCTCTCTTGTTCATCCTTTACTTGTTCCTTTCACCATCAGTCCCCATATCTCATCTTTTTCTCTCCTTCCCCTCCATTTCCATCATCCTTCTTCCCTTCATCTGCTTTGTCTCCATTTCTCTCTTCTTACCTCTATCTCTTGCTGGCCCTCCATTGTATTCTTCCTCTCTCCTTTCCATTCTTTCACTCTCTCTCATTCCTTCTCTCCTCCCTTCTCTTGCTCAGTCTCCATTTCTCTCTCCTTTCCTCTTCATCTCTCGCCTTCTTTCTTATTCTCTCGTGTATAGCTTTCGTTCTCTCATCAATTGTGAACTTTCTTCCTGCTTTTCATCCCATCTCATTCCTTCTTTATTGATCTGTTTTCAAGCATTCAATTAATTCCCCTTCAAGCTAATAAGCCCGTCGAGACAGTTTATAGAAAGTCTAATCTAATGACAAATAAAAGAAAACACCATTTCATCTCTTTCCATCCCTCCCTTCCCTTCCCTTCCTCCTCCCTCAATTATTTCTCCTTTCCTCTTCCACATCTTTCTGCTCTCACTTACCTGATGGCTCTTTCCATGGTGGGAGTGTGCCAGTCAATGTCCATTTCAAAGCGAAGATGAACAACAGTGATGGAGATACATGAGTTACAGAAGACACACAGCACCCGAGACTTCATCAGGATAAGTGGGCAACCCAACCCTACCCACTATGACCAGCCCATGACCACCAAAGCCCCACCCACCAGCTCTTAGACCTGGACTAAATTCTGGTTTAGGGGGGAGGAGAAGCCAGGGATAAAGAAGGAAGGTGAAGGAGGACTTATCAAAGGGGGAGAGGAAAGACAAAAGAGGAGAACAGGGAATGGGGGTAGTGAAGCCCTACCCAACCATGACCAGCCCATTACCACCAAAGTCCCACTGACCAGCTCTTAGACCTGGGCTAAACTCTGGTTTAAGGGGGAGGAGAAGCCAGGGATAAAGAAAGAGGACTTATCAAATGGGGAGAGGAAAGAAAAAAACAGGACATGGGGGTAGTGATGGAGAAGAGGGAGGGAAGAAAAGAAGCAAAGGGGAAAGAAGGAGGGAGAAGAGACAGAGGATAATTCAAGAGATGGAGGAAATGAGAAGGGGAGAGAGTGAAAGCAAGAGCAGGGCCAGATTTAGGAGCAGATAATCATGGGCGTCTGCCAAATGTTTAAGACATCTAAAACCCAGAACTCTATTCTCTTTGAGGTGGGGGACCCTCCTCCAATCTTACAGGTAGCAGAGAGAAGGCAAAGGAGTTTCATATTATAACCTGATGCAGCCCCCCCCCCCCCCCCAGCCCCGAGCACACAATACGGACCCAATGGACACTAAGCCCTCCCCTCATTCCCCTTGCATACCAGATCAAGAATGGCTTCCCTGGTGACCTTGGTGCAGACAGCACTGCTCCTCAAATTGGGGAGCACTGCAGGACGGGTGATGCTGGGGGGTCCTCCTGCCAGCTGCTGGGAGAGATGGGGGTATACACAGAAGGTCAAAAAGGAAGCCAAGTTGAAATCATTCCGTATGGCAAATATCACCGAGAATGCAGATAGCTCCAAAGTTAGTCCACAGAGATGTATTGCCCCCCTCCCTCCCCTCTCCACAACATCATGAATCAATTTTTGTTAATATTAAACACAGCCTCTTCTTCAGGAGCAGGTGAGACTG
This sequence comes from Microcaecilia unicolor, assembly GCF_901765095.1. Taxonomy (NCBI): domain Eukaryota; kingdom Metazoa; phylum Chordata; class Amphibia; order Gymnophiona; family Siphonopidae; genus Microcaecilia; species Microcaecilia unicolor. The sequence goes on from NC_044033.1 coordinate 250,286,321, forward strand.
CCTGAATTCAAAGGACGTGGCCTCTTCATGTCTCAAGTCCCCCCCCCCCCCCCCCTCCCCTACAGCTCCGGGGTCTTTTGTCCACGCTGAAGATGAATTGACTTTTGACTTGCCAGGATCCAATGCCACCTGTCCAATTAGTAAATAGTTATAGCCGAGATTCAGCCTGTGCTGGTAACCCAGGCTGGGCGAAAGACGCTGAATTAGAAAAGCTCTTGAACATTCAAAAGGAAGGACCCGCGTTCAGAAAGAAATAGGACCATGAGGATGGGGAGGCCAGCAATTAAAGAGCCCCCCCCACTCTTTATCGACACTCTATGGGAATTAAGTGCAGGGCAGCGCACGTCACTGGTCAAAGTGAATCGGGGTTAATTGGTTTCTAAAGTGGCGCTTGCTCGTTAACCCTTTCTGACACAGGCCGGAGTCATTCCCCAACCCCCTTCCCTGGCTCTGTGCCCCGGTGCTGGGCATCAGGATTCGGTTTTATACAATCAAGAGCGAATACCCGGACTGGTTCCGTGCAATTCAGTTTGGTGGGAAGAGGAAGTAATGGACAGGGACCAGGAGAAGAGGTGTTGAGATGGCCTGGTTCAAATTCCACTGCTACTCCTCATGATCTGGGGCAAGTCACCTAACCCTCCATTACCTCGTGTGCAGACTTAGAGATTGTGAGTCTTGCAGGGACAGGGAAAATACCTTACGCTAATAACGAAAAAAAGGAGCGAGATAATTCCAAATAAATAAATATATTAAAACTAATTGACACCTTTGGCGTAGCTATGTGGGGCCACGGGGGCCTGGGCCCCCCAAATTTCCTGTGGGCCCCTGGTTTTCCTGGCAGGGGTCCCCAACCCCCGCCAGCTGAAGCGTTGTCCAAGCGCCGGTCTCTGGCGCCACAGCGTTGCCTGCCCTGCTCTGTCTTCCCCTTACATCAGGCACAAAATTGAGGTTTCACTAAAAGGAGTACGCAGGACGTGAGGGGAAGGCAGAGCAGGGCAGGCAACGCTGCGGCGCCAGAAACCGGTGCTGGATAATGCTTCAGCTGGCGGGGGTTGGGGACCCCTGCCAGCCAAGGTATTTGCTGTGGCAGTGGGTAGGAAGCGGCAGGGCGGTGGAGGGGGAGCGGCAGGGCAGCAGACAAAAATGTGCCCCCAAGCTTGCTTCAGTTCAGTCATAATTTAGGCTCCTACCTACAATATCACCTTCGCTGAACTTCTGATGCATTCAGGTGTTCACCTGACCTCACACACTGCGATGGAGTCTCAGTCACTTCCCTCTCACATTGCGATGCTCATTCCCCCATCACTGACCCCACTCGCCACAATGGAGTCTCACTCACTCCCCCCATCACTGGCCTCACATACTGCGATGGTGTCTCACTCACTCCCCCCTCACTGATCTCGCGCATTGCGATGCTCATTCCCCCATCACTGACCTCACTTGCCACAATGGAGTCTCACTCAGTCCCCCATCACTAACCTCACACACTGCGATGGAGTCTCAGTCATTCCCCCCTCACATTGTGATGCTCATTCCCACATCACTGACCTCACACACCGCTATGCAGTCTCACTCACTCCCTCATGACTGACCTCACACACCACAACAGAATCTCACTCACTCCATCACTGACCTCACACTCCGCTATGCAGTCTCACTCACTCCCTCATGACTGACCTCACACACCGCTATGCAGTCTCACTCACTCCCTCATCACTGACCTCACACACCACAACAGTCTCACTCACTCCATCACTGACCTTACACACCGCGATGGAGTCTCACTCCCTCCCTCATCACTGACCTCACACACCACAACAGAGTCTCACTCACTCCATCACTGACCTTACACACCGCGATGGAGTCTCACTCACTCCCTCATCACTGACCTCACACACCACAACAGAGTCTCACTCACTCCCCCCTCACATTGCGATGCTCATTCCCCCATCACTGACCTCACTCACTGCTATGGAGTCTCACTCACTTCCCCATCACTGACCTTACACACTGCGATGGAGTCTCACTCATTCCCCCATCACTGACCTCATCCACCATGATTGAGTCTCACTCATTCCCCCCATCACTGACTTCACATACTGCGATGGTGTCTCACTCACTCCCCCCTCACTGATCTCGCGCATTGCGTTGCTCATTCCCCCATCACTGACCCCACTCGCCACAATGGAGTCTCACTCACTTCCCCATCACTGGCCTCACATACTGCAATGGTGTCTCACTCACTCCCCCTCACTGATCTCGCGCATTGCGATGCTCATTCCCCCATCACTGACCCCACTCGCCACAATGGAGTCTCACTCACTTCCCCATCACTGGCCTCACATACTGCAATGGTGTCTCACTCACTCCCCCCTCACTGATCTCGCGCAATGCGATGCTCATTCCCCCATCACTGACCTCACTTGCCACAATGGAGTCTCACACACTCCCTCATCACTGACCTCACACACTGCGATTGAGTCTCACTCATTCCCCCATCACTGACCTCATCCGCCATGATTGAGTCTCACTCATTCCCCCCATCACTGACTTCACATACTGCGATGGTGTCTCACTCACTCCCCCCTCACTGATCTCACGCATTGCGATGCTCATTCCCCTATCACTGACCTCACTTGCCACAATGGAGTCTCACTCAGTCCCCCATCACTAACCTCACACACCGCTATGGAGTCTCACTCACTCCCTCATCACTGACCTCACACACTGCGATGGAGTCTCAGTCATTCCCCCCTCACATTGTGATGCTCATTCCCCCCATCACTGACCTCACACACCGCTATGCAGTCTCAATCACTCCCTCATGACTGACCTCACACACCGCTATGCAGTCTCACTCACTCCCTCATCACTGACCTCACACACCACAACAGAGTCTCACTCACTCCCCCCTCACATTGCGATGCTCATTCCCCCATCACTGACCTCACTCACCGCTATGGAGTCTCACTCACTGCCTCATCACTGACCTCACACACCACAACGGAGTCTCACTCACTCCCCCATCACTGACCTCATCCACCGTGATTGAGTCTCACTCATTCCCCCCATCACTGACCTCACATACTATGATGTTGTCTCACTCACGCCCCCCTCACTGATCTCGCGCATCGCGATGATCATTCCCCCATCACTGACCTCACATGCCACAATGGAGTCTCACTCACTCTCCTATCACTGATCCCACTTGCCACAATGGAGTCTCACTCACTCCCCCATCACTGACCTCGCACACTGCGATTGAATCTCACTCATTCCCCCATCACTGACCTCACACACTGCGATTGAGTCTCACTCGTTCCCCCATCACTGACCTCACACACCGTGATGGAGTCTTACTCATTCCTCCTATAATACATCGTGGTGGAGTTTCACCCTTTCCTCCAGTCACTGACCTTATACACTGTGATGGAGTCATTCATTCCTTCCATCACACAGCGAGTTCCAGGAACCATTGGGTAGGATGGAAAAATCTTCCCCATTGATGCACCTGTATTTTCATTTCCACCAGAGCTTAGAAGCTCCATGCCTTGATGCCCATTGTTTGCTCAGGGATTTTAGTCGAGAACTTCCAGCCCCTCATTCCTAGCTTGTCACGGGTTACATCGTTGAAGAAGTGCCTCTTGCATGAGCTATGGGGCAGTGCCGCTGATGGGAAAATGTTAGTAGAATCCTACGAACCAGCCTCCAACTTTGAAAAAGCAAATCGCTTTTTTTCCGTTTCTACGGAGTATCACCTGTCCACCCCACCACCTCCTAGCCTCGCTCACAACATTTAACTTAACCTGAGAAGCCCACCTCGCTTGTCTGCAAACATTTCATTCAGTGAGGCTTCTCGGGTGACTGGGACTAGAATCCATTCCAGGCCTCGTCTAGGCCTCAGCCTCACATCTGTTCACCAGTAACCAGTCCCTCTTCATTTTTTCTCTTTGTTTGGTCTGTGTTATATGCTCTAGGGGCCAAAGGGTCTCCTCTGTGTCAGCAAATATTGTAAAACCTTTCAGCCCTTTCATCTGAGGCCTCAGAAATTTCTGTTGAGGCCTAGCGATGCTGTGGTTTGCCCTAGCCAGAGAGGAGGGTGTGTCAGGCTTCCCTCTTAAATCTCACTGCGGTTAGAGTTTATTTTACTGACATTTTTGATGTCTATTGAAACAATGTTCCTTCTGACATTAGGAAGGCCAGAAGCCTGCTCTGTTTGTGTTTGCATGCTGGTGTCTGCATGGGACTGAGGTAGGGTGGGCTGGAGAAGGGATAGGTGGGCGGTTAGTGGATATGAGAGAGTCAGAGGCAGGAGGAAGGTAAAATCCATCTAGACTGGGTAGAAAAATGCTATTATATGGCAGTTGCAAATAGTATATCTGCTGACATAATGTCAACTAACCACTTGAGAACATTTCAATATAACAGAAAGCATTAAACATGGACACCAGAGTCATGCATATGTGTTCTCTCCCTTCCTACATAGGTATCCCCTCAACACGTCCAGAGAGTGAGAGTGAAAGATTGATAGAGGTCTATAAAATAATGAGTGGAGTTAGGGTTACCATATGGCTCCAGAAAAAGGAGGATGGATTGAGCCAGCCGGGTTTTACTTCCATTGCTTTCAATGGAAAGCAATTGCTTTCAATGGAAGTAATTGAGCCAGCCGGGTTTTACTTCCATTGCTTTCAATGGAAAGCAATGGAAGTAAAACCCGGCTGGCTTAATCTGTCCTCCTTTTTCTGGAGCCATATGGTAACCCTAATTGTGGAGTGGAACAGGTAGACGTGAAGCGTCTGTTTACTCTTTCCAAAAATAGTAGGCCTAGGGGGCATGCGATGAAGCTACAAGTTAGTAAATTTAATACGAATCTGAGAAAATGTTTCTTCACTCAACGTGTAATTAAACTTTGGAATTCGTTGCCTGAGAATGTGGTAGCGGCGGTTAGCTTAGTGGGGTTTAAAAAAGGTTTGGACGGCTTCCTAAAGGAAAAGTCCATAGACCATTATTAAAATGGGGGAAATCCACTGCTTATTTCTGGGATAAGCAGCATAAAATGTTTTGTACTTTTTTGTGATCTTGCCAGGTATTTGTGGCCTGGATTGGCCACTGTTGGAAACATGATGCTGGGCTTGATGGACCTTTGGTCTGTCCCAGTGTGGCAACATTTAAGTACTTATGCCTCTTACCATCAAATCACTGTTGAGTAAAAATCTTCCTAGAATTCCTTGGAGTCAGTTCAGCCTCTGAAGCCAAAAAAATTGCAAAATGGCCACCCCAGGGGAAAAATGATGAACTTCTGTAGATTTTCAGAGGCACGGGCTGGGCACCCTCTGGGAATCCGGTGGCTGAGTGTTGACCTGTCCAAAATGAATGGACGCACAAGGGTTTCATGATGGGATGGCTGATTTTCCATAAGTTGGGCTTTATCAAATCAACTATATCATGTTGTACTGGTTTGCAGGTCTTTTAACCAATAGGGAGTAAGACCGATTAGTGGTGAGGACAGGTCATCAGTAAAGCTCATATCTCCTATATCAAGGGCCATGAGGCTACCGAGATATTGATGTGAACGAATTTTGCTGTGGGAAAAGGGAGCTTGAAGCTCAGCCTATCAGACAGGAGGAGTTAATTCCATGCAAATGACAGAGAGCTTCGGACATTAGAGGCGGGAGAAAGGTCTTGAATTTTTACACAGTTGGGGGTAACTGTTCTGCTATGAATGATTTTCGGAGGCTGGGGTGCAGGGGCATAGCCAGATGGCCAATTTTGGGTGGGCCTGAGTCCAAGGTGGGTGGGCATGGAATTTGCCCCCCCTACCCCCCTCCGGTTTGTTCCTCTCTTCACCTCTCCACAAACCCCAAATCTATATATATAAAAGGCAACCCCAACGTTCTGAAGCCTCCACAGAAGTTGAGGCGCCCGAGATATCCGGTGTGCCCTGGAGTGTCTGCACCGCCCTCGCGTCAAAACGTCATGACGTCGAGGGCGGAGCTATAACACTCGAGGCCCGAAACCGAAACGCCACAGGCACGGCCACGGAGGCGCAGCAAACAAAAAAAACCCAAAACCCTACCCACACACAGCGACGCCAACACCGAACAAGGCAAGTAGCTCGGAGGGAGGGGGCCCCTTGCTAGCGCCCGTTTCATTGCCCTCAGAAACGGGCATTTATTCCTAGTATTAAATACTTGAGCTGGAAAGGATCCCCAAACCCTGCCAGCTGAAGATTTCTTACTCCTCCTCGAGCAGCCAGCACTCTTCCAAACGGCAGCAGGCAGCACTTGCCTCAAACTGATGCTGTTGCCTGCAGGCAGTGCATGCTCAGTGTGCTTTTGCATATGGGAAAAAACTGAGCATGTGCAGAGGGGCCAGTGTCAGCGTCAGCTCAAGGCAATAGCTGCTGGCTGACATTTGGAAAAGCGCGGGCTGCCCAAGGAGAGAAAATCTTCAGCTGGCAAGGTTTGGGGATCCCCACCAGCCACAGCAAGAGTGTGACAGTTTTGGGTGAGCCTGCGTCCCACCTGTAGCTACGCCACTGCTGGGGTGACACCAGGGAGAAGAGTGAATAAATGGTTAACACAGGGACCTGAGACTCAAGAAAGCCAGGTTTCAAATCCCCTCTCTCCCACCCATGTTCCTTGTCAGCTTAGCCAAGTCACTTCACCCTCTTCTCCCTCAGGTACAACTTTGATCATAATGTCCTTGAATTGTAATTCACCTGAAATTAATAATATAGCAGATGAAGACCTGTATGGTCCACAGCCTTTATGCTCCGTTTAAAGGGTGAAGGTCATTTAAGTTTATCTTTATTTCCCGGATCCTCTGCGTTGATCCCAGGTCATGTTGAATCACATCATTGTTTCTGTCAGCAATTAACTGCTGTAAATTAAATTAACCTTCAGACTGAGTAGCATTGCAGGGCTAGCTTAATGCAGTTCACTAAGCAAATACAACAGGCACATATTAACTTTTGAAAATAGCACCCAGAAATGACAAAACCAGGGAAGTGTGTGGAAAAAAAATATGTCATTTCAGTTTAGTCTGGTTGGGGAGTTTTTCATCTGTATTTGCTCGGTGTATTTCTCACGTTTTGTTCATAGGTTTTGTTAATGTTTGGAAATCAAATTTGAGTGAGTTCATTTGTAGATTTATAACATATCAAATTGATTTTACAGGCACTTTTTGTTAAGGGATGAAAAACAAACTGAATAAACAACCCTAGAACAAGAGAGTTCAGTTTCTTAATTTGCAATTTGTCCATAACCAGAAAGCTTTTGTACATAACCCTACTCCAAGGTGAACTGAAACTCAACCACAAGCTGTCCCAGCATTCACTTTTCCACCAGCTCCTGGTGGTAATAAAAAAAAAATCCCTTTTTCCCTAGGCTGGCGGCAGTGTGGCGGCCGGTCACTCAAAACCTGCCATGGAAGCCAAGATTTGGGAGGTGTGAGATTCTTAACTCCATGTCAACAAGCCCACAATCAAAATGGCCTCCCTCCTTCTTCCCCCTTCACACTGGGGTGCAATGTCTGGAGGGAGGTCAGGGGCCTAGTTGCACCTTAACAGCATGGTGAGAAACCAGAGCCCGGGGACTGGGGAGAGAGACATTACATGTAAAAGACGTTCTTGTGATGTAGTATGAGCTTTCCTATATTTCTTTTATGGCGTTCCTTGTCTTGTTGAGTTTTATTGTAAACCACTTTGATTATTAGAAAGGTGGCATATCAAATTTTATAGACTATTCCATCCAGGGCCAGTGTTAGATGTGTACTGGGTCTTCATCCTGAGTCCAGGAAGATGGAGTGCAGTTGGTCATAAGTACATAAATATTGCCATATTACTGGGAAAGACCAAAAGTCCATCAAGCCCAGCATCCTGTTTCCAACAGTGGCCAATCCAGGTCACAAATACCTGGCAAGATCCCCAAAAAGTACAAAACATTTTATACTGCTAATCCCAGAAATAGTGGATTTTTCCCAAGTCCATTTAATAATGGTCTATGGACTTTTCCTTTAGGAAGCAGTACAAACCTTTTTTTTTTAACTCCACTAAGCTAACCACCTTTACCACATTCTCTAGCAACGAATTCCAGAGTTTAATTACACGTTGAGCGAAAAAAAATTTCTCCAATTCCTTTTACATTTACTACATTGTAGCTTCATCGCATGCCCCCTAGGCCTGGTCTTGTTTTTGGTTCTGAAGATTCTACACGTGCGGCCAACATGTGAACTGTGAAAAGCAAATGCAGAGCAGGGCCCAGTATTGAATCTTGCCAGACCTTTACTGAGGGACTTGTGCTCCATGTCCTATGGACAGTTAAAGGGAAAGCGTCAGGACAGCATCACAAGCTGGCTCCTGGCTACCGCTGCTGTGTGCAGCCGGTCACCCTGAAAAGTGATGAGCACAATGTTCGCTTTTGACTAATGACCCCCCCCCCCATTTTGGCAGGAAATGGAGACCTGAGACCAGGAAACTTAGGCTATCTGAGCTGCCGGGCGCAGTAGGCTGAGATCCAGTGCAGAGGAAGCTTCTTGGTTTAAGCTCACCTGTCTTGGAGGTTGCTGTGGTGTAAACTGCATCCCCTAGAGGGGTGAACAATGGATTAAAGAAAGCTTATCTCAGCGTGAGCTACAACCAGAAAAAGAGATGAGCCAAATCCAAATTTCTTTCCTTTATTTGTTGCCCCTCCCTCATAGTTTCCACTTGTCAGTCCTCACCCCATCCATCAGTACTGCATTTTCACTGGCACATGAGCGTCCCCAGCTGTGGGGGGCAAAGCACAAGAGGAGAAGATATTATGGGATAGGTTTCACAGGCACAGCCGGACCATCATTGATCTCCATTCACAGGGAGTTTCGTCTGCCAAGAAAAAACTGGATTCATGGAAGCAGGTACAAGACAAGGTGTTCCCGGATAAGGAAACATTTAAAAAAAAAAACCCTAAGGGGAAAATGAGAGCATATAACAGTATGCAGAGAGTTGATGAATTTTCTATGATATTATGATTGGAAATGGTTCTCTGAAGCTTGGGTACCTCTGAGTTTGGCCTCCCAGCTAGAGAACCACCTTGGCTTACCCAACAAAAGAAAGAAAGAAAGAAAAACAAACAAACAAACAAACAAACAAACCTGCTAACACTCTCTCCTCTTTTCCTCACTCCTGCAGAGTGGCAGTGGAAGAGGAAGCTCAGAATGTGTTCCGTGGTGCAATTGCTGTCTCTGGTGGATAAACTGAACTATGAAAGCAAGACCGGTGTTTCCTTTTTGGCTGTTATCATACTTTCATTTCTTAGGTTTCAGTTTTCATTTGAGCAATATAAGGCAGAAACAGCTGCTTTCTGGCAAGTCTGGGCAGCACTGTCACTCATGAAAGAAAAACACAGGCAATGAACACGGCCTGCCCACCCTGCCCAGGGAGCCTCATTAATGAAGATGTCTGTCTTATTGCAACCCAGAACTGGCACCTGTGAATAACTAAAAACTACTAAGAGACTGCAAAGGACTCAGGGCTGGAGATGTGGAAGGGAACCCCCCCCCCCCCCCCCATGAGGCAACCTGGATGGGGAGGGGGCATAGATAAGGATGCCTAGGGAAGGATCTAGAGGGGGAAGCATAGAGAGAGAAGGTTCTGCGATAAGGAGGCCTGAATAGGGAAGCCTTAGGTTCCAAACAGGCTCCAGATTTGCCCGACAGGTTTGAGCCAGTCCAGGTTTTACCTCACTGCATGCAGGGACTTGTAGTTCAGAGTTCCAAACTGGATTCCCTAAGAAAAGCAAGATTAGAAGTCCGAGCATGCAATGGGGTAAAACCCGGACAGAATCAACCCTGTCGGGCGAATATGGAGACAGCTGGCAACCCTACGAAGCCTAGAGGCCAAGGACGAGGAGGTCTGGAGGAGGACAGCTTGAATAAGGAAGGCCTGGATAGTGAAAGGCCCTGGAAGCTTAGATGGGGATGTGCCCTCTCTGAGAAATCCTGGGGGGAGGGGGGAATTGGCAATGCCAACTGGCTCTAGGTTTTGCCTGACAGAGTGAATCAGTGAGATGCATTAGCAGTACTGTGAGTACTGGAATATCAGGAGGTGCTGTAGGGCAGGGACTGAGGTGTATTGGGAGAGCTGTGTGTGAGGGTCTCAGTACTAGCATAGCAGGGGGAGCTGCAGGGCAGGAGTGAGGTGCATTGGCAGGGCTGTGTGTGAGGGTCTCAGTACTGGAATAGTAGGGGGGTGCTGCAGGGCAGGAGTGAGGTGCATTGGTTGATCTATGTGTAAGGGTCTCGGTACTGGAACAGCAGGGGTTGCTGCAGGGCAGGAATGAGGTGCATTGCTAGAGCTGTGTGTGAAGGCCTCAGTATTTGGAATAGTGGTGGGTGCTGCAGGGCAGGAGTGAGATGCAATAGTAGAGCTGTGTGTGAGGGTCTCAGTACTGGAATAGCAGGGCAGGAGTAAGATGCAATGGAAGAGCCATTGGGCATGAGTTAAAAAAAAAAAGCAAACTGGCCAAGACTCTTCCTCTCTGCACTGAAATACTTGGGAGCCGTCAGAACGTCTAACTCGGTTGCCTGTATTTACACCAGGTTTCAGCAGGAATAAGTCTGGCGCTCAAAATTAAGCCCAGGAATAAGTGCGCAGCCTTTACAGAACAGGGCTTAGCCTCATTTTCGAGCAACATTTATAGAATTTATCTTCTACGCGTAAAGTTGGCTACCCAGTTTTATAGCGTTAGGGGGTCGATATCCAAATTGATGTTTCTTTAGGATTCTTCTGGAAGCGACGGTGTCACAGTGACTATGAGTTTATTTATTTATTGCATTTGTACCCCACATTTTCCCACCTATTTGCAGGCTCAATGTTGCTTACATAGTTTTGTTATGACATAGTCATGACAGGATCTTAGATACAATCAGTAATAAGCAGAAGTTGGATGAGGACTTGGAGAAGAAGGTGTTAGATAGGTTAGTATAAGAGGTTGATTTTGATAGGTGGGTTAGTGTGATAGTCTTGTGTAATTAAGGGTTCTCTTTGTAGGCTTTGTTGAAGAGATGTGTCTTCAGAGATTTGCGAAAATTAATTAGTTTGTCAATGGTTTAATTATCAAAAACATGATGGGGGGGGGGGGGTTCTAGGAGTATAAAACTTAATTTAGAGGGCTGAGGACACCTGAGCTGTTCACTCACAACAGTCTCCCAGCTGAGCAAGCAGCAAAGTGGTGAAGCTGTTAACCTTGGCATTGCAAGAAGATTTGAAAATAAACCTCCTTCCTCCTTCCTCCCCTGAGAAAACACAAAATAAAACTTAGCACCAACTCAATAAAAAAAAATGTAATGGAATAAAAGTTTTAAAAATAATTGAAGACCACAAAAAGTCTCGCTGTCGGCTCAGCTTCCTTCACAAAGAGTCGTTGTGAAGACCCAGAGGTTGGCTTGGCCGGCCCCCAGCGAGGGGGAGGGGGCCTGGTGTGTGCCAGGAAGCCTAGGCCAGAATCACATGACAGGCAGGGAAGGTGGCAGGATGTTTTTTATGGAGCAGGTTAAATGTGTGTGTTTAGACAGTAGCAGGGGTGTGGGGGGGAAACACTGTCACTCTGAAACCACCCCAGTAAGGTAGGCAAAGTTCAGACTGTTCGACAGGTGACTCAAAGTAAATGAGCCAACCCTCTGCAAATGTAATTTTTTGTGTTTGTGCTTTATGGACGTTTGAACCTTCTTTTTAAAAAATATCCTCTTCAGCTGTCTGTGCTGTATTCATACTTTACGTGTGTCAGTGTGACACCTGCATTGGGCTCTGATGAAGATCTGCTCTTCAGCTGTCTGTGCTGTATTCATGCTTTATGTGTATCAGTATGACATTTGCATGGGTCTCTGATGAAGATCTGCTCTTCAGCTGTCTGTGCTGTATTCATGCTTTATGTGTATCAGTATGACATTTGCATGGGTCTCTGATCTGCTCTTCAGCTGTCTGTGCTGTATTCATATTTTACGTGTGTCAGAGTGACACCTGCGTGGAGCTGATAAAGATCTGCTCTTCAACTGTCAGTGCTGTATTCATAGTTTACTTGTATCAGTGCGACTGCTGCATTAAGGGCTCTTCAGCTGTTTGCGCTGTATCCGTATTCTACATACAGCTCAACTCCATCATATAACGCAATCCGTTATGATGCAAATCCGCTTATAAATGCAATGCAAGTGTGGCTCCCGATTCAATGAACAGCAAACAGCAAGACGTCGTAACGCTGAAGCTGTCTCCACCCACGCAGAGCACGCCGTCTTGTATCAGCGTTCAAGATGAACTTCCAAAAGACAGAATAAATATGAGCGAGGGTTCAGTCACTGCATTTTTAAAGAAGCTAAACCTAAAAGAATATATATATTTTTTTTTACATTGGTGGTGAAGCCTGGGATGGAATCGCAAAAATTTGCATTTCCAAACATTGGAGAAACCTAACTGGTGATAGTATAGTCCTTGATTACTTGCAGGTAGCCAGGGACAACGATGAAAAGAATGACTTTGAAGGCTTTACAGAGGAAGATGTTGCACCGAATAATTCTAAGTACATAAATACTGCCATACTGGGACAGACCAAAGGTCCATCAAGCCCAGCATCCTGTTTTTTAACAGTGACCAATCCAGGTCACAAATACCTGGGAAGATCCCAAAAAAGTACAAAACATATTATACTGCTTATCCCAGAAATAGTGGATTTTCCCCAAGTCCAATTTAATAAAGATCTACGGACTTTTCCTTTAGGCAGCCGTCCAAACCTTTTTAAACCCTGCTAAGCTAACCGCAATGAATTCCAGAGTTTAATTACACGTTGAGTGTAGAAAAATTTGGAAAGATACACTTCTGAGGGCCTTATGGAAAATGACATGGCCGATACAGAAAGAGTGCTGGAAGCATTCGTCGATAGGGAGAGTGGAGTGATTAGGGTGGTGGACTTTGGTCCTGGGGAACTGAGGAACTTTCAATTCCCACTTCAGGCACAGGCAGCTCCTTGTGACTCTGGACAAGTCACTTAACCCTCCATTGCCCCAGGTACAAATAAGTACCTGTATACAATATGTAAGCCGCATTGAGCCTGCCATGAGTGGAAAAGCGCGGGGTACAAATGTAACAAAAAAAAATCTTGGATAGATGGGGGGGTAACTGCTGTCCTACATATGAGCACATGACTGATTCGGGAATAATAGATAACGTTACCAGTAAAAATCATGATTCGGAAGCAACCGAAGACAATGAGGATGAGGAACCAGAAAGCCACCCGCCTAAGATCACAGAGACACTTACAGGTTTGCAAACGGGATTGACATTTCTTGAAACAGTAAAGGTAGATTTTCTTTCAGTTTTACTATTAAAATGCTGATTGAAATCATTAAAAAGAAGAAAAGAGACACAATGGAACAGTTAACCCTCAATATGTTCTTTAAATAAGAAATGAACCTGTTTGTTTATGTATGCTTAGATGAGACTTAGTTAATTTGTTTGAATAAATACAGAGTGCATTATGTTTTCACGTTTCGATAAAAGCTTGAAACATGGTGTATAAAAGGATGCCGCCACTTTTGTAGAGAACGCCAGACGAATTTCATATTTAATATAAACAGTTTATTTACAATTGTTCTGAATAGCTCAATGGGCTATTGCAGGAAGCATTTCTTGATAAGCAATATACAAGCCAGAATGAATGATCAAAACAAAGCAATGTAAAGCAAAGAAATCAGGATGCTATATACAGACAAAGAAATCAGAGTGCTTAAAGCAAATCAAAAATGCTTACTTATTTCTTTGTTCCACTCTCCTTATAATCTTCTCCTGATATCACGTGCTTGCAGGCTGTACCATACCATAAATCCTACAGCAGAACATATGCTGCATCTGGTTCCCATTATCCCACAGACTTTCTCTTACAGACACTCAGGCGCCTTGCCTTTGCCCGTTCTGCAGCACTCTCTCTCAAGACATGGGGGGGAGGTTGCATTAATCAATCACTGTCAGCACTTTCCTGCTGCTGTGAACTTTTTTCAACTCTTTTCACGTTATATTTCTTACAATCCTCCCTGTGAGATCTGACTTGTCAGGTCTCACACTTTCTTATGTGCGTGCAAGTATTCTTTTGGGTCTGGTACTGGCTTCCTTTTGTCTGCGAGATTAGAAAATAGGACATTCATATATATATATATACCTCCTCTAATCCACCCCCTCATTATTTATGGCATGCTATGCCTGCAAGCTCTGTCTTTCCATCATCTTTATCATACATCTTTCAATATTTCAGCTGACATATTAAAGTTCTATTCATTCCTGATTTCAGTTATCATTATCATTTTAAAAACATCCTGGCACATCTTTGCAAACATGCTAATACATGTTGCATTAAACAGATTCAATTGTACTAGGGTACAAAATTTATATTTCCTTTGAATACAGACAGTGAGCTTCATCAAAGGGGAATACACTGTCATTCATTCTTACTTTTCATTAGTTGATGTGGCATTAAAAATTACACAAATTAAAAGCATAACATTCATTGAATCAGTTGTTACAACATTCTGCGTGTAAGTGCACTTTATCGGGGGAATGTGTTCAGTTGTCATACTATTAATCAGACACCAAAATGATGTCTGTGGATACTTGTCCGTAAGCAAGGCTTGCTTATAAATAGTCTCATTTGTCCAATGAAGTCCCTTACACAGGTATTATTGGGATAACAGACATGATTTTATCATTGTAGTCCCATATATCATAGCTGGCAAGGACAAGGATGATGTCAGTCAGTGGGCACATATGATACAATCAGTCAAATTCAACATCTTGGCCGCTGCAACAAGTCTATTATCATATGTGTTCATTGTCCATTAACAAACAACAACAGTCCAATACCATCATGTTTATTCTTTGTCCATTTCAGTATTATTGATTCGTCGAATATCTGATAAATGTATCCAGGAAGTATGACCTTCCAGACGGGCAGCGGTCTGAGTAAGGGCCGTGATAGCAAAAGGCCCTACATACACAGGATCTTTCCATGTTTTATGTGTAAAGTTCTTTCGCAGTACTAGATCACCTACTTTAAAAGCACAAACATCATTAGTAGTCCCTGCTTGTGATGCTACATTTGTTCGGATCATATCACTTGTCAGGTTCAACATAGGTTGTAGCTTTTGCCAGTACTGAGTTGTGCTATCAGTACTTGCTGTCTGCATCGGGAAGAAATGACGTCCTGTCTGAATTTGGAATGGGGTCAATTTAGTACGCCCATTAGGTTGGGCCCTTATAACCATCAAAGCTAATGGTAACAAATCAAGCCAGGTATATGGTTTACCTGCTGTTTCCTTGTTTAAAGCCTTCAGTAATACTCTCAATTTAGTTTTTAAAATACCATTGTAGCGCTCCACCAAACCATTGGAGGTGGGGCGATACACTGATACTTTTCTGTGTGTTAAACCCATAATCGTTTCCATTTCTTTCAAAACACTGTTATTAAAATGTGTCCCGTTATCAGAAATTATTCTAGACGGACACCCATGTCTTGGCATAATATGAGTTACCAGGCATTGTACCACTTCATGTGCTGTCTCCCTTTTACATGGAAATGCTTCTATCCACCTTGAAAAAGCATCCACCCAAACTAACAAATATCTTTTTCCCTGCACTGGAACAATCATATCGGTGAAATCGATATACCATTCTTTTGCTGGGCCTTCTGGTATTGGAAGTGTCCCAGGTGATATTTTAGGACCTCGTTTAGGTATGTTAATATTGCATACCATGCAATTTTGCACAACCTGTTGAATCAGGTTATCAATTTTTAAAGTCCAAAATCTTTGCTCAAATTGTTGCCTCATTGTTTCCTTATTCCAATGCATGGTTGCATGCCACTCAGCCAATACCTTAATCGCCTGACTCATTGGCATGCAAGGTAATCCTTCTTCTGCATTAAACCATTCACTTCCCAATTTCATACATCCTCTCTTCAACCATTTTTCACTTTCCTGTCCCTCTGGCTGCCACATTTCAATCTTATCTACATTCGTAAGTGGCCCTTCCTGTGTCTGTCTAGTATTATACAAAATCTTTTCACTTTGCTTAACCACCTCCGTTGCTGCTGCATCAGCCATTGCATTACCTAGTGCTTCAAAGGTTGGCCTTTCAGTGTGGGCCGGGGTCCACACAACTGCAGTTTTTCTACCTTCACGTTCCCTTCTTGCCAAAATTTCAAACAGCAATTTCCAATATGTGTAATGTTGTAAATTTTTACCTGCACTGGTTATCATCCCCCTACGCTGCCATTTTAATATATGATACTGTAGTGAACTTGCAACGTAACCACTATCAGTATATATAGTGACATTTTGAGTCATATCAGTGTGTTGTAAGGCCGTAATAACGGCTAAAAGTTCAGCATGCTGTGCAGTATGATTAGGAGGGGTTTTATATTGTACTTGCATTATCTTTCTTAGATTCTCATCTACCTGCACGCAGGCAAAGCCTGCAACAGTCCTTTCACAAGCTCCATCTGTAAACCATATTAACCCATCAGATAAGGGTTCAAAAGTAAGACAATGAAATGTAGGGATTTCTATAGTATCAATCTCACCCTCTTGATCGACAGGAAAAAGCAGATCTATCTTATTTCTCTGTTCTTTAGTTAATGGTATTATTCTTATATCTTGTCCTAAAAGTACTGCTTGATATTTTCCAAATCTAGTGGCTGTCAATGCCGTCTGGCTAGGGCTCAACAGCGTTTTAATCGTGTGGTTGGTATGTATTACAATAGGAACAAAAGGCATTTGTGCTCTCCATTTACCTACTGCAGCCACTATAGCTGTCAGTAACTTTGGTATTTCTTTCATTCCCTTCTCCACATGATTAAAAGAGCCTGACAAAAAAGCTACTGGTGCATTTACTTCATTATTTTGATTAATCATAGCTGCCCAACTATTTCCCATGTCTTTTACCCACAAATGCACAGGTGATTGGATATCTATTACTGCTAACGGTCCTGGAGATAATAAATCCCTCACAATCTTAGCCAATATTATCTTATCCTGCTCTTCCAATACAATTAATGTATTCTTTGGTGTGGCTGCGGGCAGTTTCAAATGTTTATAAAGTCTCATTACTTTTTGTGTATAATTTGGTATCCATTGTCTGCAGTAATTTAACATTCCCAAAACAGCACGTAACTGGGTAACTGTTTGCGGTACCGGGGTTTCATTTAAAATAGATATAACTTCCGGTATAATGACCTTATGTTCTGCTGAAACATTTTGTCCTAAAAAGGTGACAGTAGACTGAGCTATAACACATTTTTCCCTGTTACATTTATATCCTAACTCTCCTAATAACAAAAATAATTTTCTAGTCCAATCTAGGCATTCTGCTTCAGTCTCAGCAGACAGTAGAATATCATCTACATAGACAAACAATGACACCGTGTCAGGCAATTGACTCCTGAAATCCTTTAAATCCATCATTAGTTGTTTTGAGAATACCGATTGGCTATCAGTAAAGCCTTGAGGCATCCTAGTCCACCTGTATGCCTCATTCTGTACTATAAATGACGTCAAATCCCTAGACTCTGGATGAAGAGGTATTGAAAAGAATGCATTAGACAAGTCAATAACAGTGTTATATGCATATATATTCTGGGTATGCAAAAGAGTAGCAGGATTTGCACAAATCGGAAATTGATTTCTTGTAACTTCATTTAGCTCTCTTAAATCATGTACTATCCTTACATTGTTTTCTCCTTTCGGGACCGGAAACAATGGGGTATTGTACGGGGATACTGAAGGTTCAATAATACCACATTTCAATAATTTATCAATGTGTTCCAAGGTTTTGGATACTAATTTAGGTCGTATGGGGTAAGGGTCTTGCTTCGGCCCCTTTGCCCCTTCTATTAATTCTATCTTATGGGGTTTTGCATTTATGGCTAGTCCATATGGTGAATCACTTGTACTCCAAATATGTTGTGGTAATTCTTCCATAACCCTTACTTTATTTTCATTATTCAACTGTTGAACCATGGTGAGCAAACTTGGTATTTCTTTATTTCCAAAATCTAAACACAATCCTAATTGAGACAATAAGTCTCTACCACACAAATTTACTGGGCAATCAGGTGCCACTAAGAAGGGTACCACAGCCTCCCTTGAACCGTGCGGTTGGCATTCCAAGCGCACCAGAGTCGGTTCCGTTAGCCTTTTTCTTTGTTCTATCCCCGTAAATCCCACTGTTGTTCTATACTGATTTGAAAGCTTAACTCCCTGCGGTTTTGCACATAACACAGAGGTACTCGCCCCTGTATCTATCAAAAATCTCACAGGAGTTCCATATTTGCCAATTGTCAATGTAATAAAGGGTTCCCTTGTGTCTAATCTGAAAATCATTCCCTCTTCCTGACACTGGTCTGCTTCCAGTCAATAGCATTGGTCTGGAGTATTCTGCCAAGTTGGAAAAGCATTTACAGTACCCTGTCTCTGTACTGCCGCTCCTGGTCCCTGTGATTGCGTCGCCGGCTGCTGTATTGCAGTCTGCGGGGCACTCGCAGGTATCCCTACTACTTGTGGCATTAATCCTTGCTGCGTCTGCATTTGTACTTGGGGCATTCCTGCATTCTGATAACATTCTGAGGCATAGTGACCAAATTGCTGACATCCCCAACATTGTACATGTGCCCTTCTATTAGGTGATAGTCCTGATCCTTGCATCCCTCGACCTCTACCCCTGCCTCTAACCATGCCTCGTCCCCTTGGTTGGTACGGCCGGCTATATCCCGGTTGTACATAGTAAATGACCTGTGGAGGTGAGGCAGAGGGCATCACCATTGTTTCCTGTTTTTTATTTCTATACTGTTCCTTACTTTCCAAATCTTTTAACTGCATAGTCATTAACTTAGAAGTTAATTTTGCCTGTTCTTTCTGAGGGTTTCTATCATTTTCCGATGCACATTGCTAAAATGCATCAAAGTCTGTCTTATTTCTGGCCATGGTTTTGAAGACAGAGCAATAACAGCATCCAAATTTTTACGCATATTACCAGGCAAGGTAGACATAAAAAGATGCAAAAACACGGCAACATTATGAGCTACATCCGCATCCTGCCCTGTCTGTGCTTTATACAAGGTCAAACACTGCGTTAAGTGGGCTGCAAAATCAGTCTTTGGATCCCACTTACTACCGGTAATGGCTGAAAAATCAATTGGGGTTGGGTACATAATATGCAACGCTGCAGAAAGCTGCGCCTTAATTTGTCCCGCGTAGATATCCCCGTCGGCCGTATATGACGGCAGGCGCGGATATCCACATTGTACTGCCAATTGAGAAATATTAATGCCCGAGGCTGCACACAAAGCTTTAAAATCACCTATAGTCAATAGAGTGCCTGCTGTAACCTGTTCTATCCCTTCTAACCACATGCGGGCTCCTTTCACAACACTAGGAATTTTGGAAATCAACATTGTAACATCTACAGGAGTATATGGTTTATAATGCTGCATGCGGTTTCCTCCTGCATCTATTCGTGTCATGACTGGGAAGGCTGATTGATTACATGCCCCCTCCATCAGCCCTTCCTTTCCTTTTTCCAATTTAGATGAGGAATGTAAGGAATGGGCAGCGTCCTCAGCCTCCATTTTGGCCAGAATCTTAAACCAATTATCCCAGTATTCTAAGCCTTCCCTTACGAAGGAATCTTTTCCTAAACCTGAACCATGGCGCAGTACTGCTGAGGCAAGGACTTCAATATCCTGTAATGTTCCAGGACCTCCCTGGTGGCATGGCATTTCAATACGGCGCGAATCAAAAAAATATTTTGTTGCCCCCCACCAGTCCTCACCATATTTAGTGCAGCCTGTGTCAGCCATTTCTTTCTTAACATTCTCTTTCCGGAAGATAACAGGAACAGATTTATCTGTTACTTTGTCAACCTTACCAGGGAATATGTCCTTTTCTGGAGAGCATACTCGAATTTTACCCTCAATTTGGAACTGCGTTGCCAAATCATATTGTTCTGATGTAATTAGAGTTTTCAAATCAGGGTAAGTGCCTGATTCTGCACTAGATTTTCCTTTTTCTTTCTGTCTCACCCGTTTTTTTTTCCTTTTTCTGTTCCCCAGTCCCCACATCACTGTCCTCATTATCCCCTCCCTTTTCACTTTCTGAATCACTGGGGGGGTCATCAAGAGCCGAATACCCAGCGCATGGCACAGGGCGCTTTGACTTTGATTCCTTCATTTTATCAGTCGCCCTTATGGGGCACAACGTGTCCCTGCTAGATTCATACGACGGGGGATTATTTCTTTCTGCCTCTTTTTGTATCCTATCTACATCAGCATGAAACAGATCTGCTGCTAAAGAAAATAAATTCCAAATTGTAAGATGCTTCTCTAAGCTTTTCTTCTGCCTAGTTTTATTTTTATTTTCTTGTAAATAGCTCAGGAGAGATAATAATTTTGGACGATCAAACGATCCATCCTGAGACCAGCTCAAAACAGAATCTTTTGCATCATATTTGATCCATTTCTCATGTATCTTTTCAATCTGTTTTTTTTCTAATGGGAATAATTCTATGACATGCTGCAAAGGGGAGCATTTTTTTGAACTATCTAAATCTAAATACATAGCATATACAGGAGGCTTTTCTTTCTTATCTGCCCCTTTCCCTTTCATTGTATTCTGACTATTACAATTTCTCCTATAAAGCCACAATCTACAAAAATATACTAATGCACTTAAACAAAGAAAATATACAAAAAAGAAAACTACAAAGCTAAACAAATATATCGGTAATAAGGCCACAGTGTAAGCTTACTCACGCGTCTTCTTATTTCTCTTTTTAGCAAGCCCAGGAGTTATCACCTGTATGTCCACGTCAGTAGTTTGATCAATCCCACATCAATGGAGCACAGAAATCATCAGGTTTAAACAACGCTTGCTTTGCTTTCAATCCTGTAAAAAACTTCATTAACAACAACTTAATTTGTCCTTCGTCTCGCCTTCTCTTTTCCGTGTGCGGCCTACTCCTGGCTGGCTCGCCACTTTTGTATAAAAGGATGCCGCCACTTTTGTAGAGAACGCCAGACGAATTTCATATTTAATATAAACAGTTTATTTACAATTGTTCTGAATAGCTCAATGGGCTATTGCAGGAAGCATTTCTTGATAAGCAATATACAAGCCAGAATGAATGATCAAAACAAAGCAATGTAAAGCAAAGAAATCAGGATGCTATATACAGACAAAGAAATCAGAGTGCTTAAAGCAAATCAAAAATGCTTACTTATTTCTTTGTTCCACTCTCCTTATAATCTTCTCCTGATATCACGTGCTTGCAGGCTGTACCATACCATAAATCCTACAGCAGAACATATGCTGCATCTGGTTCCCATTATCCCACAGACTTTCTCTTACAGACACTCAGGCGCCTTGCCTTTGCCCGTTCTGCAGCACTCTCTCTCAAGACATGGGGGGGAGGTTGCATTAATCAATCACTGTCAGCACTTTCCTGCTGCTGTGAACTTTTTTCAACTCTTTTCACGTTATATTTCTTACAATGGTTTATATACAATACTGTTATTCTCCAGTACTTCAATTGTCACACACACTGTATAAGTTGAATGCAGAAAAATGGGTTGACATTTCTAACGCGATCTGCTTATACCGCAATGCGATTCCTTGAACCCCAAGCACCATGGAATAACGGGGTTGAGCTATATTCCAGTAATGAAAACATCCAACATGCTGGAAGACTCTCTCGGTCAACGACCACCCAAAACTGGCTTTTACTTCACTGTGGAAATGATCAAAAGATACACACAACTTTCCACAGCCTCAATAAAGTAAATCTATTGGTCTCAATTATGCACAGCAAGATTTACAACACTAACCCTATTCTAGGGGTGGAGATAAAGAGATGACGTAACTTGATGAGTGGGTTTAGAAGTGAAAGTTAAAAAAAAAAAGAAAGCAGCCACCATCTTAACTAGGTTTACCAGACATCTGGCTTCTAAATTTAAGGTCTGATGATTTTTTTGAATTTAGAATGCATGGGTGAAAGTATTAATGGACTACTTTTTCCTTGCATTATGGGGAAGATAAAACAACAAGGCAGACCTTGTAAAAAAAAAAAACCCCCCACAGTTTTTATTAATAGATTAAAAGCTCCCAGGCTCAGAGGCGTAGCTAGGTTTTAAGGTCAGGGGGAGCAGACTTTTGTAAAATTAGGCGCCAGCAACGATCACACAACTGAACTAGCAGAAGTCAAGTTGGAAACCACAGGAAACAGTATGAGTATGTGTCTACTTCCCTGGTAGTGGAGAAACGCATTGCACAATAGAAAAATTGATATTATTTTTGTTATGGTTAGTTAGCTGATAGTCATCTAAGAATGCTGCTCGGTAACACATTATGAATTGCCCAAACATTTTTCACTGAATTTTTCCTGAACTATGAAGCAAAGTATTTCCAGTCATTTACCATTCACACGCTTAACTTAGAGCATCCTCACCCCACATTGGCTCTTTAGCACTTAGCTGCACTTCATACTATGTCAACCAGGAGTGCTCGTGCGGCTAGTGTTGTCGTGATCATGACTGAAGAGTGCAGTGCTGGTGCCACTGGCGCTGGCCCTTCCTCTGTGGTCCTGGAGAACCAACACTCCATTCTTCAGCCATGAGTCTGGTGACACCATTAGCAGGAATGCCCCTGTACTCTACCGAGGAACAGCTGTACCTGTAATACAAAGCCTACAAAAGTCACTCAAAATCTATATAATCTACTTGACCATAACACCACTGATTTACAGAAGTAACACAACAAAGACCTTATCTAGAAAAATGCAACACAGGAAATACTACAGTAGGAACTAGAACATCAATATGCCCATTAGAAAACTGGAACAAGTTGAATTCTTACAGATGCTTAAACAGAAACTAGGTGCAAACAGAGTACCTGGCCTCAGTCACAAACACTGAACACCCTTGCCAGGTACAGAATAAATTACCACAAAGTTCAAATATGAATAATGTAGACTAAACTTAAAACCCAAGAAGCCACACTGCAACACTAGAGAAAGAGAAATCAAAACAGCACTCTGCAAAATATAAAGAAAGCAGTGTAAACTTACTGTAAAACTGACATTTTCCATTCAGTGAATTAAAAATAATTTTTTTCTTTCTACCTTTGTTGTTTGGTCATTTTGTTTTCTTTTTCCCATCATGTTTGTCTCAGTCTCCAGTTTCTGGCTTTTCTTAACTTTCTTCACATGATCTCCAGTTCATCTGCCACTTCTTCTCTCCCTTCCTGCCTTCTTCACTTTCTCTCCTCTGAACTGATCTTTTCCTTTCAGCTTTCCTTCATTTAGTTTTCTGCCTCTTAGACTTCATTCATTTTTACTACTTAGTCTTCAATCTTCCTTTTTATTTTTAACCACATCTGCCTACAGTTTTCATCTCCCTTACTCCAGCCCTCCCATTCTTCATCCTATTTCATATTTTTTTTTTGCTATCCCCTCTCTTCCATCACCGTCTCTTTCCTCTCTACTGTACAGCACCCTTTTTCTATTTTTACTCCTCTGACCGGTATATTCTCTTTCGTTTTCTCTTACCCCCTCCGTCCAGGATGTCCTCTTTCCCTCACCTCCATCCAGCATCTCTTCCTCAGTAACTGTCTCTTCCCTGACACCCTACTCCCCCTTCGTATGCAGCATTCCTCCTTGTCCTTCTCTCCTTACCATGTCAGCATTTCCCCTTTATCCCTACTCCTCCCATGTGCAGCATACCCCTTCTTGGTCCTCATCCCTGTGTAATGTCCAGTACCCCCCTCTGTTTTTTTTATTCCCCCTTGTCCAGCATCTCCCCCGTCTTCCTACTCACCTCATGTCTAGCATCCTCCAATATTCCCTCCCTCTTCCAAGCCAGCAATTGCCCTCACTCAACCCCTTTAGAGGCCTATCCCCTTCCTTCCAGCTGGATGGAGTGTTAGGGAGAGATGCTGGAGGGGGTGAGAGAAAACAAGAGAGAATATATTGGGTAGAGGAGTGAAAATAGAAAGAAGGTGCTGTACAGTAGGGAGGAAAGAGAAGGTGCTGGAAAAGGGGGGAGAGTTAGCAAAAAACACTGTGAAATAATAGGATGCCCCTCTCTCCCCCCTTTCCATGTAGTGTCTGCCCCCTTTCTCCCTTCTCTCTCCCTATTTTCCAGAGTCTGTCCCCTTCTCTTCCACCTTCCTTTCACCATCTGTCCCCTTTCTAACCCATCTCACTGACTCTTCCTTCTAGCACCTGCCCCTTCGCTCTGACCATTCCTTCTAGTATTTTCCCCTCTCTTCCTCCTTCCAACCAGCATGTGTCCCTTCCCTTTCTCACTCTGACCCTCCCATCCAGCTCCCTGCTGTCTTCCCCTTTCCTTCCAGCTAGATTACAAATTGGCTTCACCCTCTCTTCTGCCGGCGCTCTCCCGTCTGTGGTCACTTTTACTTCCCGATGCGCCTCCCTCCTGCGCCGGCGATTATCAGTCAGCCTGCCAGCGTCAGGGCTTCTGCTGCTTCTCCTCCTCAGGCGCGCGTCCCGCCTACTCTAAGCAACTTCCTGTTTTGCGCAGAGGTGGGACGCACGCCTGAGAGGAGGAGAAGCAGCAGAAGCCCCAATGCTGGCAGGCTGACTGATAATCGCCGGCGCAGGAGGGAGATGCATCGGGAAGTAAAAGTGACCGCGCCGACAGGAGAGCAGCGGCAGAAGAAGAGGGAGCAGAAAAAAAAGATTTATCGGGTTGAGGCGCATAGGCACCACTTTTTAAAACAGCTGCTTAGGGGAGCGACCGCTCCCCCTGCGCCCCACCTGGCTACGCTTCTGCCCAGGCTATTGGAATTTGATATCAGCTGGTTTTAACTGCTTTTAACTCCTAACCCTTATTCACTTGTTCAGAATTCTTATTTTATCATCCTCACTTTAATATTCCCTTATCTCTTGTTTGTCCTGTTTGTCCTAATTAAATTGTAAGCTCTGTCGAGCAGGGACTGTCTCTTCATGTTCAAGTGTACAGCGCTGCATACATCTAGTAGCACTATAGAAATGATAAGTAGTAGTAGTAGTCTTTGGAATTCCAGAATCTTGCTACTCTTTGGGATTCCGGAATCTTGCTACTCTTTATCCTTATTATTATTATTATTATTACATTTGTACCTCGCGCTTTCCCACTCAAAGCAGGTTCAATGCGGCTTACATAGTAATAGGGATTACAGGATATTGAGAAAGAAAATAAAAGTTAAGTATAGCAGAATAACAAAAGTGATAGGTAGGTAGAGAAGGTTAGGGGTAAAGGGAGTAGAAGAGGTGTGAGCAAGGGTAGAAGAGGCAGGAGGGGAATGGGTTACAGGATAAGCATAGAGAGTTTTGGTGGGAAAGATGTCCCTTATTTGCTACTCTTTGGAATTCCGGAATCTTGCTGCTCTTTGGGATTCCAGAAAGTTGCTACTCTTTGTCCTTTTCCCTTATTTGCTCCTCTTTGGGATTCCGGAATGTTGCTACTCTTTAGAATTCTGCTTGGAATCTTGCTACCCTTTGTCCTTATCCCTTATTTGTCCTATTTGGCTGTCCTAATTAGATTGTAAGCTCTGTCGAGCAGGGACTGTCTCTTCATGTCCGAGTATACAGCGCTGCGTACGTCTAGTAGCGCTATAGAAATGATAAGTAGTAGTAGTAGCTTGTGACCCACTGTCCCCGATGCAGCCATTAGATATTGGCAAAACATGGCTATGTCGGGCATTTTATGTTAAGTTTCTGGGAACTTTTAATCTATTAATAAAAACTGTGGGGTTTTTTTTTTTTTACAAGGCCTGCCCTATTGTTTTATCTTCCATATTGGATTTAGCAGAGCACTGCGTTGCTGTTTTTCGACTCTGGCATTATAGGGGATGTATCCTTGACACAGCTTATGCGACATATGAATCATGTCGGATTAATGGTCCCCGATCCGACAGTATTCCTAATAATAACGTCAGATGAGTATTTTATTTTCAGGTTCTAGGAATATTTATATTATAAAGAAGAATAGATGGTTAAATGGAGATATTTTAAGAAAATTGATAAAAAGAGTAAAATGTGGAGACTTTTGAGCTCATTTTCAAAAGAGAAAAACATCCAAAAACTGGCATAAATCTGCATTTGGACGTTTTTCTCACAAAAACATCCAAATTAGTATTTTGAAAACCAATTTTTAGACGTTTTTCTATGAAGTCCGTCAGAAGTGCGTTCAAATCACAAGGGGGTGTGTTAAGGGGGGGATCTGGGCATTCCTAACACTTGGACGTTTTTCATCTGTAATGGAACAAAACAAAAATGTCCAGGACTAAAACTAAGATGTTTTCAGCTAGACCTATTTTTATAACGAATAAGACACAAAAAGGTGTCCTGAATGACCAGATGACCACTGGATGGAATCAGGGATGACCACTCCTTACTCCCCCAGTGGTCATTAACCCACTACTACTTAACATTTCTAGAGCGCTACTAGGGTTACGCAGCGCTGTACAAGTTAACAAAGAAGGACGGTCCCTGCTCATTAACCCCCTCCCATCCCCTAAAATGTGATTTAAAACATTACTTTTGCCAGCCTCAGATGTAATACTCAGGTCCATTAGACCAACATGCAGGTCCCTGGAGTAGTCTAGTGGTGGGTGAGGTGCACTGCAGACAGGTGGACCCAGGCTCCTACCTCCCCCTACCTGTTACATTTGTGGAGGAAACTGTGAGCTCTCCAAAACTCACTGTACCCACATGTAGGTGCTCCCTTCACCCTTAAGAGCTATGGTAGTGGTGTACAGTTGGGGTTGTGGGTTTTGGGGGGCTCAGCAGAGAAGGTAAGGGAGCAATGATCATATGTATACCTGGGAGCATTTTATGAAGTCCACTGCAGTGCCCCCTATGGTGCTCGACTGCTTTCCTCATATGTCTGGGGGACCAGTCTACTAAAAATGCTGGTTCCTCCTACATCCCAATGGCTTGATTTTGTGCGGGGTTTTTTTTTCCCAAAAATGGACCAAAAAACAAAACAGCCAAATCACAAAACCTTGTTTATTTATTTATTTATTGCACTTGTAGCCCACATTTTCCCACCTATTTGCAGGCTCAATGTGGCTTACAAAGATCTGTTATGGCATCGCCATTACAGGGTAATAGATACAATTGGTGTTACATATAGAGATCAAGGATGTCATAAAAGAATTAGCAAACAGTTATAGAAGGATGTCATTCAGAGTGGAGTGGTGATGTGTGATAGTTATACTACGGATTCTCGTGGTAGGCCTTATTGAAGAGATAGGTTTTCAGGGATTTGCGAAAGTTGGTTATTTCTTTAATTGTTTTCAATTTTGTTGGTAATGCATTCCACAGTTGTGTGCTCATGTAGGAAAAGCTGGTCGCATGTATTAGTTTGTATTTTAATCCTTTACAGCTAGGGAAGTGTAGATTAAGAAATGTGCGGTATTTTTGAAAACAAAAAAATATATAAGTTTTTCTCTTTTGAAAATGGCCTTCTTTCCCATTCAAATTTTGGATGTTTTGTTGCAAAACGTCCACAATTGAACTTAGATGTCATATTGAAAATGCCCCTCTTTATCTACTGGTCAATGAGGAGGTGGGTGTTGTAAATCTCGCTGTGCATAATTGAGTCACTAGCATGTTAAACCGCTGAGACCAATAGATTTACTTTCTTCACGCTGTGGGAAGACTATTGGAGGTCCTTTCACTAAGGCGTGTAGGCACCTACGCGTGTCCAATGTGCGTCAATTTGGAACTACTGCCTGCCCTCGGCGGTAATTCCATTTTTTGCACACGGCCGATATGCGCAGCAGAAAATATTTTTTTATTCTCTACCGTGTGGTGCTAACCGGGCGGTAATCGGCAGTGTACCCATGCCTATTACTGCCTGGTTCACGCACGAGACCTTACCGCTAAATCAGTGGGTGGCGGTTAAAGTCTCAGGCCCAAAATGGACAAGCGCCAATTTTTAATTTTGCCGCACGTCCATTTTCAGCCAAAAAAAGGCCTTTTTGCAGGTGTGCTGAAAAATGGACCTGCGCACGTCCAATACATGCGCAGGCCATTTCTCAACACACCTTAGTAAAAAGGACCTCTTGGTGACCTACAAGAACTGAGGGGGGGGGGGGGGGGGGGGGGAAGACCGCAGCAGCCATTTATATTTTTTTCTTAATGAAAGCACTTGAGTATTCAGGCAACTTCCTAATTATTAGTCTCAATAAAACTTTCTGTGATAGAGCTTTAATAATGCGATATATAAATTAATTTGAAACTTATTCAATCTGTAGGAACGTTTATCCAAAGTTTGTTTTGTCCAAACCAAGGGCCTCTTGTTTTATTTTCAGGTTTCACCAGGGGCTTTAGTTAGAACCATCAGACTTTAAAAATACTTCTGCTGAAAACTAAAGCATGTCACAAAATAGCAATACTGCTAAAATTTTCACTCACTATGACCCAACCACATTCTTTACATCGTGTCTGAAGCATCTGTTTACACTTTCCAAAAATACTAGGACTAGAGGGCACGAGATGAAGCTAAATTTAAAACAAATCGGAGAAAATGTTTTGTCACTCAACGTGTAATTAAACTCTGGAATTTGTTGCCAGAGAATGTGGTAAAGGCAGTTAGCTTAGCGGAGTTTTAAAAAGGTTTGGCCGGCTTCCTAAAGGAAAAGTCCATAGACCATTATTAAAATGGACTTGGGGAAAATCCACTGCTTATTTCTGGGATAAGCAGCATAAAATGTATTGAACTTTTTTGGGGATCTTGCCAGGTATTTGTGACCTGGATCAGCCACTGTTGGAAACAGGATGCTAGGCTTGATGGACCTTTGGTCTTTCCCAGTATGGCAATACTTATGTTCTTATTTTAAAGAATAGCACTGCTTAATTTATAGCAATGCTGTACTTCCAAAATCACCCGTCAACTTGGCCCATCCAAGCTGAAAAAAAAATAAATCTTGCTCCAGATTGGTTCATTCCTATATTCTTATCAAAGTATGTAAATGTCTTATTTAATACACCAAAGAGGAGTAAACCAAGGGGCTTAGAACCAGGGAGACTGGGATTCAAATTGCACTGCTGCCCTTTGTGACCCTGGGCAAGTCAGTTAATCTTCCATTGTCTCAGATACAAACTTGGCCCTCCAGGGATAGGGAAATACCCAGGGTACATGAATATACATCATCTTGAGCTACTACTGAGAAAGGCATGAGCTAGAATCCAAAGCAGTCTTTACATAAAACCTTCCAGTCAATGCTCATATTACATTCATCCAGCTCAAAAGATCTATTTCCGCTCCATTTCCGATCTGACGAAGAAGGGCAACCTTCGAAAGCTAATCAAGAAATGTATTAAGTTATGTCCAATAAAAAAGGTATCATCTTATTTTCTTTTCCATGTTTTATTTTGTTTGATTTCTATTGATAACCTTTAAGAGTGGACTAACATGGCTACCACACTCCGCTCCATTGAAGCAATTTTCTCTGTCCCTTCCTCTCTTATGTGTAGAACCTGAACCAGATGGTTGTAGTAATGCAGTACAACAGACCACTCGGTTAGAACGGAGGCTACGGCCACCTTCTAACCTCTACAAGATATTAGTAAAACATAACAGTTCAACAACATCACGGTGTTAAACCAGACAAAAGGGCAGGTTTGCTCTGGAGTACCCCCTGGTGATCTGCCTCCAGTACACACAGACAAATCCACATGTGTTACACACATGCACAGACATAACACTGGCTAGCGCATATGGACATACTGAGTACTTTTCCCCCAGCCATAGCTATACACGTGTACCAGTTTCTCTTTATTGACCATTCCAACCTTATTGGCATAAAGTCAGGAAAACCTGTGGAACACAAATGAAAATGTATTTCATGCACACAAAACTGGAGTGTGTGAATAAAATGGGGAAAATGACTTCAAAGAAGCATAGCAAGATGAAGTGATTGGCCCAAAGTCACATGCAAAGACCCAATCTGTGGCAGAGAGAAGATGGAAAATTAATTTCAGATTTGCTTCTTACAGTTAGCTTCATCTCTATGCTTACTATATACAATTCTGGAGACCACACTTGAAAAATATATGAACACGATGGAGTCGGTCCAGGGGGCAGCTGTTAAAATGGACAATAATCTTTGTCCGAAAGCACATGGGGACAAATGTAAAGATCTCAATATGTGTACTTTTGAAGAAAGGCAGAAGGGGGGAGATACGACTGAGATAGTTAGATACCTCTGTGGTATAAAATGCACAGGAGGTGAGTCTCTTTCCATGGAAAGGAAGCTCTGGAATGAGGGGGTGTAGAAATGAAGATGAAAGAGGATAAATGCAGGAGTTATCTAAGGAAATACTTCTTCACAAAAGGATGGTGGATGTGTGGAACGGCCTCCCAGTAGACATTGTGAAGACGAAAACCGTATCTGAATTTGAGAATACATGGGATAAGCATGTAGGATCAAGAGAGAGGAAGGGATAGTAGATGGTATGGATGGGCCGACTGGATAGGCCATATGGTCTTTTTCTGCCATCATTTCATTAGATCTGTTGTACCATGAGGAAGACCCAGGCTATTTGGGTTAGAAAGGAGCATTTGGTAATCCTAGGTGTCATCGTTGACGATACGTTGAAACCCTCTGCTCAGTGTGCAGCGGCGGCTAAGAAAGCAAATAGAATGTTAGGTATTATTAGGAAAGGAATGGAAAACAAAAAATGAGGACATTATAATGTATTTGTATCGCACCTCAAATACTGTGTGCAGTTCTGGTCACCGCATCTCGAAAAAGATATGGTGGAATTAGAAAAGGTACAGAGCAGGGGGAGGAAAATGATAAAGGGGATGGGACGATTTCCCTTTGAGGAAAGGCTAAAGCAGCTAGGGCTCTTCAGCTTGGAGAAAAGGCGGCTGAGGGGAGATATGATAGAGGTCTATAAAATAACGAGTGGAGTTAAACAGGTAGACGTGAAGCGTCTGTTTACGCTTTCCAAAAATACTAGGACTAGGGGGCATGCGATGAAGCTACAATGTAGTAAATTTAAAACGAATCGGAGAAAATGTTTCTTCACTCAACATGTAGTTAAACTCTGGAATTCATTGCCACAGAATGTGGTAAAAGGAATTGGCTTAGCAGGGTTTAAAAAAAGGTTTGGCTAGCTTCCTAAAAAAAAAAAAAAGTCCATAAGCCATTATTAAGATGGCCTTGCGAAAAATTCACTACTTAAGCAGCGTAAAACATATTGTACTGTTTTGGGATCTTGCCAGGTTCTTGTAACCTGGATTGGCTACTGTTGGAAACAGGATACTGGGTTTGATGGACCTTCAGTCTGACCCAGTATGGCAACACTTACGTACTTATAAATGTATTTCCTCCTGTACTGAGCAAAATTCAAAGAGAGAAGAGACATTTCCCAAAGAAAAGAGAAGAACACAGAATAAGAGACCACAAATTAGAACAAGAAATGTGCAGACATACACTGAGCAGGAAACAAGAAGATGAGAGAGTCTGTTTGTAGTGTAAGAAGATCAAACATCATATGATTGTAGAAACAGACTTAGGGACAATTAAAAAACTGACAGATAAAGGGGACATTTGCTCAGGATGCACGTTATAGTTAGTAGAAGGGGATTAAGAGACATTCCAAGACTAGGCGAGGATTAAGAAAGGGGGAAGGAAGGGGATAGATGGGGGGGGGGGGGGGAGGGGGTCTTAAGGTATGAAGAGACCAGTGGCCTGAAGGAACCACAGGGTATTGGAAGTCTGAGTAAAATATATCTTACAGACAACAACTGAGACAGGGAATAAGGGGAACGATGGAAGAGAGGCAGGGAGGAGGTAGAATACATAGGATGGGGTGGGGGATTAGTTGTGGATACTCATTCCACTGATAAAATGTTGCTTGTAACATAGTAACATAGTAAATGACGGCAGATAAAGCCCTGAACGGTCCATCCAGTCTGCCCAACATTGTTATTATCGAATGAGAAAAGACTTTTGTTAGGAATTTGAAAACAGAAAATGTTCACAAAAATTTCACGATGAAAAAATAAAATAAACAAAAAGAGCAGGCCAGAGCTGGAAAATCTACGGTATCCCGAAAAGGATCACAAACGGGACAATCCGGACCAGCAAAGAACTTAGAAACCTTCCCTCTTACTGTCCATTTCTGCATTCTGTTGGTTTATTTTAACATTGTTTTCATTATTAATGTACATTTTTCCTAGTATTTTCTTTTTTTAACCACTTCTATGTAATAATTTGGTATTACAAGGTCATAGTGTACAGTTGAGGATCTGAATCCTAGAGCCAGACTGACCAGAAGGCAGGAAGGGATGAGAGGAGTGAGGAATGTGAAAACATGAGAATTCACATCCAAGCTACAAAATGTTAAAACCTGAGCCCCCACCTCCACCCCTTTCACAAGGCTCCCTCCCCGCTGGTAGGGGCTGTACAACTAATACAAACTCACCGGGTGGGTCGGTCACTGCCAGTTGCTGTTCCATTAACTGTATTTATTTTTTTTTTAAATAAATTCCAGATTTACTCACCGGATGAGGGTGGAGACCAGTGCCCACGTGGGGGTGGGAGGTGGAACTGGCACAGCCACATTTCGGCAGGAGATGGTTCTTCTTGCCCAGGCATTCACACATTCTCTTTTCTCTCTGCTTCCCCCCTCTAAAACCTCCCCAGGCTGATGGGGGTAAATGGGGGAGACACACATGGACAGCTCTGTGAACTTCACAGATGGCGATGACGACTATGACCCCATGGTGACCTCGGCTGTTGGCGCTGTCCTTCTCTCCCTTCTGGGTGTGGTTGGCGTTGCGGGCAACCTTTATACACTGGCAATAGTCCATGCTTCCAGTGGGGCCACCTCTGCCTCCATATGTGTCCATGTTGCCAACCTGGCCCTGGCCGACCTGCTCTACCTCACCACCATCCCCTTTGTGGTCCACAACAGCCTGGCGGGAGACTGGCACTTTGGAGAAGCCGGCTGTCGGGTGCTGCTCACCCTCGATTTGCTGACCATGCATACCAGCAGCTTCACACTGACTGCCATGAGCGCCGAGCGCTACCTTGCCGTGGCCAAGCCCTTCCATGCCCTTCGGAGGGCTCATGGCAACTACCGCAAGACCCTAGCCTTGGCCAGTTGGCTACTTGCCTTCTTCCTCACTCTACCCATGATGTCAATGATCCAACAGGAAGAGAGGTGGTTAGAGGACGGTGGCAGACGAAGGCTTTGTACCCCTTCCTGGAGTCATGAACAGTACAAGGCCTACCTGACGGTCCTGTTTGCCACCAGCATCCTGTTACCAGGGCTCGCCATTGGCTACCTCTACGCCAAGTTGGCCAGAGCTTACTGGATCTCCCAGACCAAGAGTCTTCTCAACAAGGAACTCCGGCGCGCCCCCAGGCACAAAGTGGTCCTGACTACCTTCGTCATTGTCCTGGCTTTCTGGGCTTGCTTCTTGCCCTTCTGGGCTTGGCAGTTGGTGCCCCTTTACAGCCACCACCTGGCAGCAATATCTGAGCGAACG
Source organism: Microcaecilia unicolor (assembly GCF_901765095.1). NCBI lineage: Eukaryota > Metazoa > Chordata > Amphibia > Gymnophiona > Siphonopidae > Microcaecilia > Microcaecilia unicolor. Next base: position 250,319,902 of record NC_044033.1, read on the forward strand.
GAGGTTTGCATCAACAGCTTGGTAACCTGCTTGACCTACGGCAACAGCTGTATCAACCCCTTCCTGTACACTCTCCTGAGCAGAAACTACCAGGAATATCGGCGAAAGCGGCAGAGGGGCTCAGGTCCATGGCCCCCGGGGGTCCAGCACTGCACAGAGACGGGCATCGTCAGTCAGCTGTGAGAACCCAGGGTAAGAGTGACGTTGAGTAAGAAATCCTAGAAACATGGTAAAAATGCTCAGCCATGAAGCTTCGGGGAGAGCATGAGAGGGACAGAGACAGCCAGCCCAGGGGAGACTGACAGCATGAGACACGGCAAGGCTGTGAGACAGAGAGAGAATGAGTGAGACAGAGAGGCAGAAAAAAAGAGGGCAAACAGGGGGACAGTGAGAAAGTCTGTCAGTGATAGAGAAGGTCTCGCATCCTTAAAGGCTTCAAGATGCAAACTTAAAACTCCCAGGGCAAATCTCACCCTTCAAACTAAAGGAAATGTTATGAAGTATCCCTACCTCTCCTCTCTCATTTCTCCCTACACTCCTCCCCGTCAACTCCGCTCTCTGAACAAATCTCTCTTGTCGTCCCCCTTCTCCTCCACCGCTAACTCCAGACTTCGTTCCTTTTATCTTGCGGCACCTTATGCCTGGAACCGTCTTCCTGACCCATACGTCTAGCTCCATCTCTACCTGTTTTTAAATCTATATTGAAAACTCACCTTTTCACTACTGCCTTTGGCCCCTAACCATTACATTTGCCCTCCTCCTTCCCTGTTCCTCTTTACCCTGTAATTCCCTTGCCCGTAATGTCTTGTCTGCCTGTTTTACTTAGATTGTAAGCTCTTTGATGTCGTGTTCAGTGCTGCATGTGGCTGGTAGCGCTATATAAATGTTAATAGTAGTAGTAGTAGTAGTAGTAAAAGAGATTATTTATAAGGGCAGACAGCCTGAAAAGGACAGGTAGAGACAGACGGACACACAGACATATGGACAGACAGTTTAACTCACTGATCCATGAAATTTGTCAAATATTGGGGGGATTTGATTCGAAAGAATTCTTTCATGGCCGAGGACTGGGAATTATAGGGTCTTTTGCTAAGCACAGAGTAACGAGTCGGTGTCTGGGGAGGAGGTCATGGCTAAAAAAAATTAAATCTCCAATGCTGCCACTCTAGCGACCATTCTGGTATCCGAGTCCTGTGGCTTTTTACTTAAATGGAGAGTCTGGCTGGGGAGGGGGGAAGGAGATTAAAATATCTCCCCTGCCCCCAAATCCCACCTCCTGCAGGTTCCATTCATGTTCCCTGTCCCAGGGGCGAGAGACAGAACTGAATTTAGACTTCATCCGATATATTGTCTCTTCCTGCACAAATATTGTGTAGGTTATACAGTCCTGGTGCATGTCTAGAAGATGGGGGTGGGGGGATCCTCTTGTCACAGCTCAGAGACCCTCCATATTCCAGTCTCTTGTGATACAATAACAACAAGGATGTGAGGGGTAAAGCGGAGGGGCACAGAGGATCGTCAGTGGTGGGGAAGTGAGGGGGTAAGAGCCTGGGACGGGAACAGAAGATCCTCAGCGGTGGTGGAGTGAAGAGATAAAGCCTGGGAGGGGCACAGAGGATCCTCAGTGGTGGTGGAGGAAATGAGGGGTAAAGCTTGGGAGGGGCACAGAGGATGCTCATTGGTGGGGAAGTGAGGGGGTAAAGCCTGGGAGGGGCACAGAGGATCCTCAGTGGTGGTGGCGGGAGTGAGGGGTAAAGCTTGGGAGGGGCACAAAGGATCCTCAGTAGTACGGGAGTGAGGGGTAAAGCCTGGGATGGGCACAGAGGATCCTCAGTGGTGGTGGAGGGAGTGAGGATTAAAGCTTGGGAGGGGCACAGAGGATCCTCAGTGGTGGGAGTGAGGCGGTAAAGCCTGGGAGGGGCACAGAGTGGTGAAGGAGTAAGGGGTAAAGCCTAGAAGGAGCACAGAGGATCATCAGTGGTGGGGAAGTGAGGAGGTAAAGCCTGGGAGGGGCATAGAGGATGCTCAGTGGTGGGGAAGTGAGGGGGGTAAAGCCTGGGAGGGGCACAGAGGATGCTCAGTGGTGGAGGAGTGAGGGGGTAAAGCCTGGGAGGGGCACAGAGGATGCTCAGTGGTAGGGAAGTGAGGGGGTAAAGCCTGGGAGGGGCACAGAGGATCCTCAGTGGTGGTGGAGGGAGTGAGGGGTAAAGATTGGGAGGCACAGAGTGGTGAAGGAGTGAGGGGTAAAGCCTGGGAGGGGCACATCCTCAGTGGTGGTGGAGGGAGTGAGGGGTAAAGCTTGGGAGGGGCACAAAGGATCCTCAATGGTAGAGGAGTGAGGGGGTAAAGCCTGGGAGGGGCACAGAGGATCCTCAGTGGTGGTGGAGGGAGTGAGGGGTAAAGCTTGGGAGGGGCACAGAGGATCCTCAGTGGTGGGGAAGTGAGGGGGTAAAGCCTGGGAGGGGCACAGAGGATCATCATTAATGGGGGTGAGGGGTAAAGCCTATAATTTTTTGACGAAGGCTGATTCTGCTCTTCTCCTCTGGCTTCTTCTTGCCTAATATGATTCAATGTATGGGAGAGTGAAGCCGTGCAGGAGAGTTGAGAAATGTGCAACCCGTATGTGAAAGCGTTTAAGCAGAGTTCCGAGTCAGTTTCAGGAAAGCATGGGACAATGGGGCAGCTTTACACGGGTCTTTGCCGGCCATTGGGTGGCTGGTGGGGGGGGGGTTTATAGAGTCCACCAATATAAATTTTGCTTTCCTCTTGCAGGCAGCCCCTCATTGAGACCTGCGTACAGTTTGGACAAATGTTGGAAACCACAGCATGGAGACAGAACAAGGACCAGTGGACATGATGGCCAACTGATTTATACTTTCCTTGAAATTCTGGAGCAAAAAAATCCTGGAAAACGAAAAGGGGTGGGGGTTAGGTTTTGGGAGCGGAGTCTATGCAACTGCCGTTCACCTCGTCACAGACATGGCCCCTCACCAACAGGGCCAGCGCCTCTTCCAAAAGGCCACAGGGTCCAGTGAAGCACTTGTGGGGGAAAGGCTGGAACCATGAAATGGTGCGGGGTGGGTGGTAGAAGCTTGCTGTCTTGTAATACGTAACGGGGGGATGCACTTTGGGAAGCTAAAAACTTGTACACAGATTATTTTCAATGTCTATTGCTTGCTATAAGCTCTTTGGGGTAGGCACCATCTCTGATGTATGACTGGACAGAGCTGTTTGTCTCCTAAAGCTATGGAATGATTAGCAGTGGTAATATAGAGTTTCTAACTTGCTATATCTAACTTTCCAAAGCAAACACCTTGAACATTACAGATATATTATCATAAATCCAGAGATTAAAACACTAATGAAGTTATCAGTGCTTGTAGTCTATATTGATGAGTCATTTAGGGTCTGTCCAGGGATGGAAGGAATGAATTCAACACCACAGAAGCAGGGGAAATACATTAAGAATGGTTCCCTGATGAGAGCCTGATGGAAAGAGGTTCTTTGGAAGGCTCGTCATGGGAGCTGGTCAGGGAGATACAGCAGCAGTGAGCAATGGCTTCCTGTAGTGAGTTGGGTGTGAAGGGGTAGGAGAACGGTCTAACTTACGAGAGCTGGATGGGGCGAGAAGAAAATTCTTTAGCCAAAGTTCCAGAGCTGGGCACGAAGAAGTGAGGACAGAGGCCATGTGTGAGGGATGACCGATGACTCCCTGATAACAGCCAGACATGAAGGTGTGAGACCACATACGATGGCTCCCTGATAAGAGCCAGGCATAAAGGCTTAAGGAGAGAGGTCATATGTGATAGCTCCCCGATGAGAATCAGATGGGACAGGATAGAGGAAGCCCTAAACAGTTCTCTGATGAGAGCCAGAAGCCTACAAAGAATCACGCTAAGGAAAAGGAGAGTCTTGTTTCTCGTCAGGAGGGCAGGGAGGGTTACTAAATTATTCACCTGAATTAAAAAAAAAAAAATACAAATGAGCATACCCCGAACCAGAGAAGATGAGTCTGGAGACTGAAAACAGTCAGGTACACCCTAAAAAGTCAACTTTTAAAAAATTGTGCTTTTAAAACTACAAAAATAAGAATACGTTGAACAAAAAATGAGGGCAAACTGAAATACCATGAAAGAAGGCTCTCACTGCCCTCAAAAGTAAAGGAGTTATTACAGGGTCTAGTATCTCTCTGAGTAAGTTTTGTTGTGATTAAGATAAGGGGAAATTCAGAATGATCCTGATTAAAATCACCTTTAGGAAAAGAGAGCGAGACCATACTTTAGCCACAGCACCCTCTGGTGGTGGAGCTGAAGATTGCACCTTGCTCCCTGCTGCTTGAGAATTTTAATTCTTTTATTTTTACCCTCTGTGGAATTTCAGTTGCAGGGGGATCAGGATCACCCACAGTCCCCTGTGACCACAGGAAGTTAAGCAATTTCACTTTTAAAATGAAGAAGGTTGAGCTGGCCAAACTTTTGGAGGGAGGATTTACAGAACTACAGAACAGGACAGCAGATAAAAGTCCCGTGTAATCACTGCTCAATCTCTCGACTTGCACAAGATGCCCTCTACCTGGGGCAAGACCTACCTGCTATCAGGAACTCATACACAAGACATCTCTGGAATACTTTCTCCTGCAGGTCCCATCAAGGGTATCACAGACTGCTAAGATACCAGGATATATTATGAAGACAGGGTTTCAGAAAGGGATAAGGGTGTGTGTGGGGGGACGTGAAGTCTGCTCTTTCAATTGCAGTATGGTTTTTCCATCAAGGATTTTATTTGCGACAGGCACAAAACCAGATTTAACATAACTCTCCAATACCCTACCCTCCCCATCACCATAAAAAATGTTACAGGATATCACAGATTGGATCAGCGCTAGAAAGAAGAGACCAGGACAGGGTGCTCTGTATGTAAACATTTTTACTATTAAGGAACAGGAATTGTTCAGGGGAAGGGGTGGGGGGCAAAACCATTACCAGACTTTCAGCGAAATACAGCAATAATCCTCAGAACCTTGCCCTCTCTTCAGGGCTGCCGGCCTACAACTGGGATGGTCAGTGCGTCTTAATCTGGCTCCGGGTCTCCTTGGCTTTCTCAGAATGTGCCCTTACGTGGTAAGGTTCATCAGTTGTGCTGCACCAGCAAACACTGAGATGAATCCCTGTCCCCCCCTCTCCTTCCCCCTCTGCACCATGAGATGAATCCTTTGCTCCATGAGGTGAATCCTTGACTCTTCCCGCTAACTGAGATGAATTCTTTAGTCCCCTGGTACCATGAGATGAATCCCTGACTCTTCCCTTGCACCATGAGATGAATCTCCAACTCTTCCCTGTCACCATGAGATGAATCTCCAACTCTTCCCTGTCACCTTGAGATGAACCTCCAACTCTTCCCTGTCACCTTGAGATGAACCCGACTGCCACTTGCTCTGGGGGAGAACTCCCTAACCCCCCATCCATGCAAAGAGATGAATCCCTGTCCTGCCCCCCACTCTGGGATGAAGCACCAGGGAGGGAATGAGGCCTCCCAGTGTCTCGCTGCAGATGCGCCAGTAGGCCAGTTAATTAGAGAGTGCCGGAACTCGGGCAGGTGGGCCAATGGGCTCTGCCAAGAGAGCTCAGAAATTAAAACTTGTAATGGGGGGGGGGGGGGGGGGAGAGGAGATGAGGGGGAGAAAGAAGGGAATGTAGGCGGATTCTTGAATGTTAAATTTTAAGAGTGCTCTGGTGAGTCAAGACACCTTGGAGAAGCTGTCAGACTGCAGGGAATGGGGTAGAGGTTGAAAATACACCACAGTCAAACCTCTCCACCAACAGCCCTCCCACTGGAGACACACCTTGCGGCTGGCCCAGATGATGGTAACCTGTGCAAACTCCTCCACCTCTCCCCCCAACATACATATGATAATTTGTAAAGAAAACACAGATTTGTTTTCTTGAACAGTCCAAGATCCATCCCCCCCTCCTTCCGTTCACTCTGCAGACATTAGGGGGTTAAAGCACTGCCCCTCATCTTACTTCCATGAAGGGGAGAGTGAGGTTTCACTGCAATATTAAGGAGGAGGTGTCTTGTTAGCATCCTACCCTCAGCTTGGGGAAGGTGCTGTCTTTTGTCAAGCTAACACAAAAGAGGGGGCCATGAGGAAACCAGTGCTCGGATCATAGTATTGCTGGGGGGAATCCCACACCTTGCCCCAGATTAGTTCAAAGATGTTTCTGCACTGGAATATCAGTTATCAAAAGTGAGGTGGGTCCATTTTCTTTAATAGGAGCTCGTTGTCCTTGGGGCTGGGGGTGGGGGAGGGAGGAAGTCAGGAGAGGGTCCCACTCCCTCCCACGATCATCCTGGCCTCGTCACTGCGGCTGCTCTGGCTGATGGTTGGAGGCCGTCTCTCCCTCTGTCTCTTCCGGCTCTTCATCTGAAACCCCTTCCAGGCGGTACGTCTGCCGAATTGTGCGTGTGAACTGGAGAGGGGCCCGCCTGGGACCAGGTGAGGAGAGAAAAGAAATAATAATCAGTAATAAGAATCATTACATAAGTACATAAGTGTCGCCATACTGGGACAGACCAAAGGTCCATCAAGCCCAGCATCCTGTTTCCAACAATGGCCAATCCAGGTCACAAATACCTGGCAAGATCCCAAAAAAGTACAAAACATTTTATACTGCTTATCCCAGAAAAAGTGGATTTTCCCCAATTTAATAAAGGTCTATGGACTTTTCCTTTAAGCAGCCGTCCAAACCTTTTTTAAACTCTGCTAAGCTAACCACCTTTACCACGTTCTCGGGCAACGAATTCCAGAGTTTAATAATAATAAATGTGCTTCTTCTGCATCATTCCCTACAGTGCCTCCTGCTGGGCGAGGCTCAGACTGCAAGAACTGTGAGCTCTCCCACATCCATTGCTCCTGCACCATTCCCTACAGTGCCTCCTGCTGGGAGAGGCTGAGACTACAGGAGCTGTGATATTTCCCCTTCCCTATTACTGTCCTACTCATAAACATCCCCTGCTAGAATTCTGTACAGGGCTTACAATTGAGACAGTTAATTCCCCATCTGACACACTGCTTTTTCAGCTAAATATTAAGAACTCAGCAGCCAAGGGGTACATAAGCTCACCCCCCTCTCTTCACACCCAGCTCGCTGCTTCAAAGGGCCAGCAACCTGGAAGCCAGGAGTAGGTGACTGGGCACAGCAACATGAGAGAGCCCCACCAACAGCAGGGGAGAGACAGACAGACAAGGCTCACTCTGTGCCGTGGCCTGTTCGCCAACACCTGGCACTGGTTCCATCTGCTGGACACAACAAGCAGAGCAGGGCACCACAGCAGACGTGCAGACAAAGCGAGCATCGAGACAGTGCTCACAGAAGCCTCTTCCAAGAGAGGAAAAAGATTAATAAGCTAGATGCAACCTGTTAAATCAGCCCTGTATCCTTCACCCCCTTTCTTTTCATTCCCTGTGCTTTGGAAGGGAGAGGGGGGGGGGGGGCCCACGAGTCATTGTCCCTCATCGGCAGTGGCGTACCAAGGGTGGGGCAGTCTGCCCCGGGTGCACGCTGCAAGGAGCAGCCGCGTGGCTGTCCACTCCGCCGGTTCCCTGCTCCTTCTGACGTTACTTCCTGTTCCGGGGCAAGGAACCGACGGAGCCGACAGCCGTGTGACTGCTCCCTGCACCCCTAGGATGCACTGGGGGGAGGGGGGAGGTGTGCAGCAGTGAGCCGACATAGGAATGTGAGCCACAGACCCTGTCCACTCCTGGCCCATGAGGACTCTCCAAATGCACAGTCGGTTTCAAGTCCTGATCGAAAGGGATGCAGGAAGGGTTATGTCATCCTCCGCATCTTTGTCCATCAACGCTTCCCTCCCACCCTTAAGGCTCACAAAGCAATGGCCACAAAGAGAACATCAGACCACACTAGGTCAGTGCCACACCATGCTAAAAGCCAGGCCAAACATACTTGTCCTGGAGTCGCTGCAGTTTCCTGTATAGGAAAAAGCAAAGGATGAGTGAAAGAGAAAGAGAGGTGGGGGGAGGGGGGCACACGTGGGTAGCTGTGACATTGCAGTGCCAGCTTTCATGTGAATTCTTCCTTGTGATAAAGTTTCTTGTGGGCATAAATCTATTTTAGACAGCAGAGGCCAAAAACGGCAACTGAAATAATAAGAATGAACAAAAATTTGGTTGCCCAAAAGGAGAGAGGCGGCAGGGAAATAAGAGAGATAGTCAAATATTTCAGAGGTATAAATCGGGGCACAAGGAGCAGAGGGAAGACTGTTCTAGAAAAAAAAAAGGGTTACAGGATGAGGCTTGAAGAGAACAGAAATCAGAAAGGGTGCTGGGTGTATGGAACGGCTGTTACCTGAGACGGTTTCGCAGTGTGTTCACTTCCCGGTTCATGGACTCTGCTGATTCTGTTACGTCCTCCAGATCCCTCTGCAACCGGCGCCGGCTGGAGTTGGCCCGTGATGCTTCCTCTTCAGCCTCCTCCAGCTGCCGTTTCAACTGCTTCAAACGGATTTGACTTTTCTCCATCTGTAAGGTGCAGAAGAGAGAGAGAAAGCTTTGCCAGGAGCTGCTGACCTCTACAAGTCAAGACAATCCAATCCAACACTCAAAACAGCAGGCACTGACCATTACAAGCCAACCCAACCCAATGCTCAACCAGCAAGCACTGACCACTACAAGCCAGTCCAACAATTAACCTGTGGAGAATGACTTCTACAAGCCAAGCCAACGCTCAGCCAGAAAGCAGTGACCATTACAATCCAATCCAACCCAACACAATGCTCAACCAGCAAGACCTGACACTACAAGCCAACTGAACAAACACTGATCACTGCAATCCAACCCAAACTTAAACAGTAAATACTAACCACTACAAGCCAAGATAAAATGCAACCAGCGAGCATACAATATAAAATTCTATCACTGGAACTCTACTGAGCAGACACAAAGCCAGCACCAATGTAAATCTACAAAGGACCATGGAGCACTGACACACAGCATCACACTCCCTTCAATAAAGACCAAGGGAATCCAGCAAAATCTACACTTGATTGGTCAGAACAAGCCTAGGATCAAGTATTTGCTGGCTTTAATGGGTCAGAAGAAGCCACTTCCATACCTGATCTTTGAATTGATCGGCGTTTCTCCGCTCCTCATCCACTTGCAAGAAGACTTCTTTCAGCTTCTTCTCCGCACGGCGCACCAACTTGTTGGATATGACACGATCCCTGACCAAAGACGGAAGGGCAGAGAAGCAGGTGTACAGCCAACGTTTTATATCCCTGCGTTCTTCCCCATCCTCCCCCCCCCCCCCCAGCAGCTCGGCAGGATCAATCCCCCACGCGAGGATGGAGGATGGGAATGGAGTGAGGGAGGAATCAGATACTGACTTTTATCATCCCACAAATAACCTGTGAATTCGAGTCAAGTTCTCCCTTCCCCCGTATGTGCAGGAGTAGCCAGATGACGCTGGACAAGTCACTTAACCCTCCATTGCAGGTACAAAATAAGTGCCTGTATATAATTTATAAACTGCTTTGATGTGGGTATATCAAAACCCACCATCCTTCCCTTACTCCCTGCCTCAGGCTGGATTATGTCTCCAGGCCTTGGCCTATCTAACATGGGCAGGATTATTCCTGCTGTTCCCTCCATCCACCCTATGACTCAACAGTTCCTCCCCCCCCCCCCCCCCCCCCCCCACTTCCCTCTCTGAAGAAAGCATTCCACAAGTGAATTTTAAGCAGCTAGAAGCAGCCACTTCACGACACACTGCTGCTCTCACCTGGATTCCTGCTCCAGCTGTTCCTCGAGTTGTGCTATCTTGGCTTCCAAGGAAGCTATGGCGATCTTATACTTGGAGCGGATGGAAGAGTCCAACTCATTAAGTTTCACCTTCAGCTCCTTGTTCTGTCGCTCCATCTGCTGCCGGGCATTCTCTGTTTTCTGAGAGAAGCTACGCTCAGCCGCCAGCTCTGTGGTCATCGTCTCTACCTGCAGAAGGGAGGGAAAGTGTGATTACAGAGTCCCCATGCTCAAGGGTCCCGAGTCCCCACCTCCTTCATCACATTCCTCCCCAGGATGCTGTCAGCCCATCCCTGGTCCTATGATAGGCAGATGTGGGGGTGGTGAGGGGTCTGTTGGATTACGATTTAAAGAGGTTGATCAACACGGAGAAAAGAGAGTCTCTCCGTCTGCTGGGAAAGAGGACCAGGCGGGGCTGGCCCAAAGTTATTTGACACCGTAGGTGAACCTTCAGATGTATGTCCCCTAGTCTTCCCCCCCCCCCCCCCCCCCCCCCCCGTGATCTGGGCACGGTTTTACCTGTAAGGCATATTTGCGGTATCTGTCATTTATCAGCTCCATGTTGCTCTGCTCCTCATCCAGATCCTCTTCCAGCTGAGCAATCCGGGCCTCCAGGGTTCGTTTCTCTTCCAGAAGTGCTGACCTTAAAAATGGAGGGAAGGAGAGGGAGCTACATTGAAGAATAAAATCCACTGTGTATCCCAAAACAAGGACAGTGCTGGGGAGGGGGGAGGGACTGACGCCCCTCTGTGTATTCCAGGACAGGGACAGTGCTGGGAAGGGGGAGGGACTGAAGCCCCCTGTGTATCCCCAGGACAGGGACTGACAGGAGAAGGGCGAGGGGCCGAGGGATCATTCCCTGTAAAATCCCAATTTGTGTCTTTTTCCTTCACTTACTTGCCACTGAGGCCATTGGCTATTTCGTCCGCTAGGTCATCCCGCTCCTGCTGGGCCTGCCTCTTTGCCCTTTCAGATGCAGCCAGGTCCTGTGTAGTATGACACAGTTATTCTCATACAACCATGAAGTAGCTTCCAAACCCCAGCACACATGGGATTCCTTACTTAGCAACATACACCCCGCCCCCTCCAAAGCACAAAACGTTCGGCGAAATCTATTGGAAATTACTGGCAACATCTTAAACTTCAAATCTCCTGACACTTTCATAAGTGGCTGCCTTGGTCTCCCAAACTATTTTACGACACTGGGTGCAGAATAAATGGTTAACAAAATATTTGGAAGGGTTAAGCCTCTTAACGTACCAAATCTATTGCCCAGATGTTATCTATGAGCTTTCAGCTGCCTCCCGGGTTCTTTCGCCTACATCTTTCTGGGATCTGCAGTATTGTCCTCCTGTCCTCACATGCTCCCTCCTTTTCCCCTAACAACATACCTCCTGGAGCTGCAGCAGCTCTGCCTCTAGGCTCTTCAACCGCTTCTCGTTCTCCCGGGACTGGAGGAAGAGCTCCTCACGGGATGCTCGGGACTCTTCCACTTCTCGCCACAGTTCTTTCATCTGGAGCTGCAAAAAATGAAGTTGCCGAAGTTAATGGCATAAAGCTATATATCACCTAAAACAATAGGTAGACGTGGCCAACAGGTTATCACCCTCACAAGATAGATGAACCAATATCCCTCAAGAGAGAAAGGAGAGGAAAATACCAACAACAACAAAAAAACTATTTCCAAGGACTTAATCTACAAGGAGATTCAGAAGAAGCAGCAGCTGGGGAGAGGATGGTGGAGGTGGCTCCATCCTTAAGCAGTGGCGTACCTAGGGTAGTTGACACCCGGGGCCGGTCATTTTTTAACACCCCCTCCCCCCCAAATCCAGTACTAGGCATGCCGAGAATACAAAACAGTCAGGACCTATAGAGCAATTCTACCATACCATAAACAGTCATTTGTACGAGTCACACAAGGAAAAGGAAAGCATCTTAAACACTACAGTGAGCACTAGAACATCAATTCACCTATTGTAAAACGAAACCAGACAGAATAATACAGATCGTAGATCCTGCACAGTCAATGCCAACTGAAAGCCATGTCTTTTTCACAAACACAGATACACCCTAATCCACTATAGAATAAGTAATCATAAACTTTCTATTTAGACAAAAATTAAACTGAACCCCCAAGATGCCAGACACTGCATACAACGCAACACCACAGAAACAGAAACTGTCCCCTAGTACTGTGCAAAATATAAAGACAGCAGATGTAAATTTGAAAAAAACTAACAAGTACCAATCACCACTTTACAAATTAACAAATAGAAATAAAACAAATATAGAAAGTAAAATAATACCATTTTATTGGACTAATACATTTAGCTTTCAGAGGCCAAAATCTCTGTCCTCGGGTCAGCACAGTATAGTGCTGTTACAGTATCCTATCCTGACCTGAGGAAGGGGGTTTTGTTCTCCGAAAGTTAGTCAAAATGTATTAAAATTAGTCCAATAAAAAGATTACCTTATTTACATGTTCTATTATAAACATTTAACACATCTACAATACTTTATCCTAAAGCAAAAAAAATAAAAAAATATATTTTATTTACAGTTTGTTGTCTCTGGTTTCTGCTTTCCTCATCTTCTTTTCACTGTCTTCCTTCCATCCAGCATCTGTCTTCACTCTCTCTCTCTCTCTGCCATCCAGTGTCTGCCCTCTCTGCCGTCCCTTCCATCCACTGCCTGCCCTTTCTCTCTGCCCCTTCAATCCACCATTTGCCCTCCCTCTCCCATCCATCCAGGGTCTGCCCTCCCTCTCGCTCCCCCTTCCATCTAGGATCTGTCCCCTCTCTCTCTCTATGCCTCTTTTTTCAGCCCCCAGTTCCAGCCCCCTTCTCCCCTCCCCTTCTCCTGTCTGAGACCCCCACCCCAGTCCCCTTCTCCCCTCCCCTGTCTGAGACCCCCACCCCAGTCCCCTTCTCTCCTCTGAACACCCCCACCCCAGTCCCCTTCTCCCCTTCCCTTCTCCCCTCTGAGATCCCCACCCCAGTCCCCTTCTCCCCTCCCCTTTTCCCCTCTGAACACCCCCACCTCAGTCCCCTTCTCCCCTCCCCTGTCTGAGATCCCCACCCCAGTCCCCTTCTCCCCTCCCCTTCTCCCCTCTGAGATCCCCACCCCAGTCTCCTTCTCCCCTCCCAACACCCCCACCCCAGTCCCCTTCTCCCCTCTGAGATCCCCACCCCAGTCCCCTTCTCCCCTCCCCTGTCTGAGACCTCCACCCCAGTCCCCTTCTCCCCTCTGAACACCCCCACCCGAGTCCCTTTCGCCCCTCTCCTTCCCCACCTCAGTCCCGTTAAAACCGGCGAAGCAGCGTCGCAGGCAGCGCCTCGTGCCCTGCTTGTAAAAAAAAAAAATCAAATCTCCTTCCTTCTCGTCTTGACGTCGACTCGTCGATGTCAAGACGAGGAGGAGAAGGAAGGAGATTTTATTTTTTTTTTACAAGCAGGGCGCGAGGCGCTGCCTGCGACGCTGCTTCGCCGGTTTTTTTAATGTGCGGCGCCGCGGGAACAGCCACGGGAGGCGGCGGGAGCGGAGCACCCCCCACCCACTGGCACCCGGGGCGGACCGCCCCCACCGCCCCCCCCTTGGTACGCCACTGTCCTTAAGACTAGGGTGCTATCAATGACAGGTGTGCATGCAATGGAAGGTCCAAGCTGACCCTAGCTAAGACCATATTCCAAACATAGCAAGTTTCTCGGCCTTCCTGCTGGCTTGGGAAAATGGAGGAAATCCTGTTCTGTGATTATAAAGCCCAACTAGGGTGTGGCAGAACTAGACATACAACAATCAAGCATGATGAAATGGAGCAATGGAAAGGGAAGTAGTAACCTCTACAGCCACACACGCCAAGACAGGAAGGGCCAACCAACTCAAAACTGACCCACTACACCTTCTGGACCCTTACCTGTAACTTCTTCAGCTGTTTCAGGGCTTCTTCCCTGCCTTTGTTGGCAGCGTCTATCTGGCTCTCTAAGTCCTGCAGGTCCATTTCGAGCTTCTTCTTGACAGCGATGGCTTGGTTCTTCTGCTTGCGCTCATCTTCCAACTCGACCTCCAAGTCCCGTACCTGCCGAGAAGAAGGAAGGCCAAACTAGCTGTAAGCAGGGCACAAGGATGAACGGGCTGCAAATTTCAAATTTAGCTCTGGGTACACAACAGACCAGGCCTGCAACACAGAAAAAAGCTTAAACCACCCTTGTAAGAGAAACTAAGATGGGGTCAGTAGGTGGGATAGACAGGGAGGGAAGGGGAGGCAGAAGGGCTCCGAGGGATATGGTCAGAATCAAGAGGAAGGCAAGGAAAATGACTGCCCAATTCTTTACAGACCATGGTGGTTTGGTCTTTTACCATCTTGTATGAAATACTACATAACCTCTACTGTGTATGTGTGGTTTCATCAACTATCACCATGTGTTGTCTCTGTTCCCAGCCTCTCTTCGCACCTGTTTGAAGAGCAGCCTTTTCTTCTCATCATTGGAGTCATCCCGGTTCTGGAGGTCCCTTTCAAACTGGGCCTTCATGGCCTGCATGTTCACCTCCAGCCTCAACTTCCCATCTTCTATGCCTTGCAGTTCATCCTCCAGCTCCTCCATCTGGGCCTTCATCTCCTGGACCTGCTGTTCCAAGGCACGTTTGGCCCTCTCCAGCTCATGGACCTAGAAATGCGAGAAGGTTGGTTACCAGCAAAGCCAAGGCGTGGTGTAGACTCATGAAAACCCTGCAGAACCAGAGCATATCTAGAACATCATAGCCTCGATCCCAGTTTAGAAGACCTTATGCAACCAGAGCATATCTAGAACTTGCTATTCTAGATCCCAGAGCACAAAGACCATTTCTGAGCCCAACCTTAGAAAGAGAACTTATTTTGGGATCTGGGACATAACCAGGAGATGAAGATTTACCCAAACCTTTCCCATATTTAGAGCTTCTATGAATGAAGCCTGTGGAGTATGTTTATACTGAACTGAAAGTAATTTGGCAGCAGAAGTCCTCAGGAACTACCATTTGCTCAGTCACTCTCTTTCATTGAGTTTCCGCACACATTTAGTTGAATTAAATAATAGCTCTCTCGTTCTGTTTGTGGACAAGCTTTCCGCCACCAGCACACTGAACAGGCTATGGAATGATATTTCTGGTCTTCCTTCATGACTGCGTGTTATAGATTCAACTCGATCCTGGTTCCTAGACCTGCAAGAGAAGCCCAGGTATCAGTAGGAGGTCTCTTACGTTCTTGCCCACATCATCCTTGGAGCTGACCAGGTCATCCATCTCAGCACGAAGCTGCTTGTTGTGTCTCTCCAGCTCATCCTTGTGCTCCAATGCCTCCTCCAGGGCCCGGCTCAGAGACAGCGCCTTGGTCTCCTTCTCCCGTGCTTCAGCCTCTGCCCGGTCTCGCTCATCGGCATAGCGGGAGGAGATGTTCTTTTCCTCTGCCAGCATCTGTATATGCAAAAAGAGAGTTAGGAGGAGGTAGAAAGTTCCATGGTGGAGACCCTGGTCTCTCCCCACTGTGGCTTCTAACGTAAATTTGTCAAACAGCAAAAAAAAATAGGAACCACCTTTAAAATATTGAGTGAAAAATATCATGCATACGAGTTTGGTAGAAACAGGTATCGGTGGCACAGTATTTACATGGTTCAACATGGTTCAAATCCTATTTGTCAGACAGACAACAATCAGTTCTGTTCAGCAACAGCACATCATTACCTTGGACACAACGCTGCGTTTCGGCCTAAAAGGCCTGCATAAGAAATCTTCGCAAATGAAAGGATTTCTAAATCTTCAGACCAGATTTGTACGTTCATGTTGTCCATCACAAAGGTCTTTCTCAAGACCATCTGACTGATTTATTTTGAATATACCGATTCTGAAGATTTAGAAATCCTTTTATTAAGAAGTCTCCCGATGCAGGCCTTTTAGGCCGAAACACAAGGTTGTGTCGAGTCTTTGATCGATAAATCTCCCTAAGTACAAGATTGTCCTTTCCGTCTCTGGAGTCCGTGGTCATTCTCTCACTTCTTTCTTCTGTTCCTGAAGCACAGTGCCACCTAGTTGTTGGATGATGTACAGCCACTCAAAACAGAGGCAACTGCTGAAAATGTGCTCATCGATCTTTTTGTGGCCTGACCTCATCATCACGGCCCAATAAAGCTGTGTGACACCCCTCCCCCTCGATGGTACAGACTGATGATGCACTTAGCCAGATTCCACCCAGGTCATGACCCCAAGCACAGGTTATGTGACCATATTTGGGGTCCCCCAGTTTCTGATTAAGGGCCCTAGTTTCAGCCGAATATATGGCCTAAGTTTTCAGTAGAAAGTTCACCCTAATTTAGGAGTCTAAAAGTCACACTTATTAATTTAGGCCTGAAATTCATTGGCCTAGATTTATGAGCCTATTGCTGGATATCAGTACTAAGCTCATAACTTCTTTTCCTGCCCTAAATCTTCCTCTGTTGCCACTTTTTAGGCTTCGAAATTTAGGAGTTTAGTGACATTTTGAATAAAACTTTAGGCCTTCAGTTCTTGTAAATTTTCAAAGAGGCCAATTTAAGAGCCTAACTCACAAAGTTAGAAGCATAAATTCTTTAAATATTGGGCCCTGAGAGAGAGAGACAGCAGCATGAAGAGAACCTCGTAGGGATGCCGCTTTTAAAAAGGCTTTTTATCGTTTTTACTCCAACTACAAAATCAAAGGGATGCCCAAAGTACAACCCTAGATTAAGGATCTCCACTTTTATTTCCACCCCACCTCCCATTACTGCCCCGGCGTGTCCATGCAATGGCCTACCTGGTCAAATTTCTTCTGCTTCTTCTCCAGGTTGGAGACGATTTGCCGTTGATTGTCTAAGTCGACTGTCAAATCATCCAGCTCCTGCTGCAGCCGGTTCCGGGTCTTCTCCAGCTTGTCGTTAACTTGGGCCTTCTCATCCATGCGCTGGACCAGCAGCTCCACCTCCTTGGCCGTCTTCTTCTTGGCCTCTTCCAGGGTCTCCACCAGGCCACTATCATCCTCCATCTTCTTCTTCGTTTCCAGGAGCTAGAGGGGGGTAACCAGATGGATGTCAGTTCTGTCTACAAAGTGCGGAATTGGATTGACTTGCTCCAGAGATGGCCTCGGGCAGTTTCGTAGGTTGAAGACACTTAGGGGGGCAGTTCTATACAGAGCATTAAAAATTAGACACCCCAAATTGAGGCGCTAAGCTAGCATTTCTATGAAGGCAAATATGTGCATTGAATTCGTTATAAAATACTAGTTAGGCATGACCACTTATGCGTCCTCTGCAGCAGGTGTAAAAGGGCGTGCCTACCTGCAGCAGTTATGCCCCTCCCATGTGATACCACCTTTACATTAACGCACTAGAACACTTAGGGGTTGATATTCAGTGCGATTTAACCATCTCCTTACCGGGGAAATCACCCGTTTATGTTTTAAGTTTTTTGTTTTTTAATTTTTATGAAGTCTTTATTGGTAAATAATACACAAATTATGAAACAGGACATATCATTCAATTCATGATACAGTCAATGAAATAGCACTCAACTCCAGTGCTTTATGTTTTACGTTTTATTAAGACTTGCTATACTGCTCAACTGCCAAGGCAGAGCAGAGCGGTTTACGTAAAAATTATAACAGAGATAATTTTTTTTAAAGGAAAGGAACGCTGTACAAAAAAAAAAATTTGAAAAGCCGATTCATTCACACTTAAGAGACTAGGACAACAGAAAGCTGGTCGCTCAGCCTGTTTGGGGATAACCGGTCATTTTCAGTGGCACTTAACTGGTTAGCGTTGAACTCAAGACTGGCTATTCTGGGCGTGTTCTGGGGACGGAGTAAGCATTTGGCCAGGTTAACTGCATAAAAAAGTCTGTCCTATGTTTACGTGACAATCCATACCCGATTAAGCGCTGAATATCAGACTTAACAAGCTCCGCTGGAGCCTGGATGTGGCCTGGCGCAATAATTTAACCAGTTCTACGGCTGGTACAGGTGGACAGGCCTAAATAAGAGGTGTGCATGCCAAGCGCCCTGGTAGCAATGACTGAAAGTAGCAGGCCTGGCCGCCTTTACCTGTTGCTGTAAGGCCTGGATTTGCCGGCTGAGCTGGGCCTTGGCTGCTTCCTCGTCCTCCAGCTGTTCTACCAGGCCGCTCTTCTCCTCTTCCATCTGCCGCACCCGGGAGCTGAAGTTCAGCTTCTGTCGCGTCTCCTCCTGCAGCAGCTCCTGCCAGAGAGAAAGCCAGGCCACTCGGTCAACACATGCTGCTCCTCACACTGACGAGGCCTCCTCCTCCTCCTCCCCCCCCCCCCCCAACACACTTAGGGGTAGATGCATCAAGCAAACGTAAAAAAATCAAAATCGTTAAAGGCCCTAACGATTTTTAAAAAACGAAGAATGCACCAAAAAAAAAAAGTCACACATGCTCAGATCGGTATAGAAACGTACAATGTATCAAAGAATCACAATACACATCGTTAATCGGCCCCCAAATCATGCGCAGAGCAGCCAAGCGTTATGTTAGCTGCTCTGCGCATGCCACAAACAGTCAAAACACAGTCAAATCACAAGCACATGGCTCCCAAATCAAAACAAAAAGAAAAAAAAAGGGTCGGGAGGGGGCAAGGGCGCTCATCAGGAGCGTCCTGTACGGACGGCCTTGCCCCCCCCCCCCCGCTGCTCCCCACTTTC
Source organism: Microcaecilia unicolor (assembly GCF_901765095.1). Lineage (NCBI taxonomy): Eukaryota > Metazoa > Chordata > Amphibia > Gymnophiona > Siphonopidae > Microcaecilia > Microcaecilia unicolor. The sequence continues at coordinate 250,338,417 of NC_044033.1, forward strand.
CGCCGCTCCCCCCACCCCGAAAAAGCAAAATTCGAGCAGCCCCTGCCCCCCTCCCTTCCTCACTACTCTCTCACCTCAACTCCGCCTCCCGACATCCTCCGTCCTGTGCCCCGCCCCCTTTTGGGGTCGTCGCCGCCATTCCCCTCCTCCATCGGGCCCCCTCCCTCTTACCGGGCCCGTGCAGCGCCTCTCTCCTCTGTCCGAAGGCGCTGCACGGGCAAGAAGAAAGCCTGATGCCTGCCTTCGCCCAGCTTCGATGGCGCGTCTTTCTCCTGCTGGGCCCGCCCCTGTCTGACGTCGGTTACCTACGTAGTTACTGACGTCAGACAGGGGCGGGCCCAGCAGGAGAAAGACGCGCCATCGAAGCTGGGCGAAGGCAGGCATCAGGCTTTCTTCTTGCCCGTGCAGCGCCTTCGGACAGAGGAGAGAGGCGCTGCACGGGCCCGGTAAGAGGGAGGGGGCCCGATGGAGGAGGGGAATGGCGGCGACGACCCCAAAAGGGGGCGGGGCACAGGACGGAGGATGTCGGGAGGCGGAGCTGAGGTGAGAGAGTAGTGAGGAAGGGCGGGGGGCAGGGGCTGCTCGAATTTTGCTTTTTCGGGGTGGGGGGAGCGGCGGAAAGTGGGGAGCAGCGGGGGGGGGGGCAAGGCCGTCCGTACAGGACGCTCCTGATGAGCGCCCTTGCCCCCTCCCGACCCTTTTTTTTATTTTTATTTATTTATGTTTTTCTGACGTCCTTTGGACCAATCACAGCGCTTTTAGCTCTGCTAATGCGCTGGGATTGGCTCAAAGTTTGTTTATTTTTTCTCTTAATGATTTTTCCTGGCACAGAGCTGTCCTAACGAGTGGTCCAGACCTGTCGTTAGTTTTCCTGCCTTTTTCCTGCGTAAAGGCAATCGGAAAAGGTTAGTGCATGTCGTTTCAATGGGGTTTTCACACTAATTGCTCATCTCCATTCCGTTTTCGTTAGCTGCTGGCTTCCTCGGTAAAAGCCCTTTGATGCATGCAACGGATCAAATTTTCCTCGTTGGAGAGTCATTAAAGGCTCATTTAGCTTTAGTGCATCTGCCCCTTATTCCTTTGCAGCATCACCTCCTCAGGCAACTAAAGAGAACTCGAAATTTCTCACCAGCTTTAACATATCAAGAACTTTGATGTCAAATTTCAGAGGAGGAAGAAGAAACCACAAAGTGTGTGTGTGTGGGGGGGGGGGGTGGGGGGGGGGTGGCTGTGAAAGGATGATGTTAGAGATGAGTACCTGAGTATCCTGTAGATGTGACTGGATGCTGGACAGCTCCTTGGACAACTTGAGAGACTTTGATTCTGTGGATCCCAGTGTTCCTGAGACGCTGTCCAACTCTGTCTGCAGAAAGAGACAAATCGAGGCTGGTTAGAGGGGGCTATCTCAGGCTCTCAGTGGGTACGAGCCCTACTCGTTCGCTTAACATACAACTCCATTGGTTAAACTTCCTTCCCATGTAACCCCCTGCTGACCTGCAGATCTCAAAGTGACACCTACCCTGAGATACAGTAGCCCCTTGTTGGAATTCACCACACCCAACTCAAAATAGCCTTTCTCCGAACTCACAGGCATCCCTAAAGCCTCCCCTCCATCCTGTTGACATTTCTTTTGCTCCCAAAACTTGATCCCCATGATACAAAGAAGTTTTCACCAGTACCACTGAGTGACGCAAACCCCACTCCTTCATCTATCACACACCCTCTTTTCTCTGCAAGGTCACTTCTACGATGCCATGAGACATTTCTTCACGATGCCATGAGACATTTATTATATTTGTATCCCGCACTTTCCCACTAAAAGTAGGCTCAATGCGGCTTACATAGTAATAGGTAACACAGAATTCTGTTATGTAAAGTAGGAAATTAAGTATATGGCACATTGTTGACATAAGACCCTGTCCAGCACCTTGGATGAAGCCAGGCCTCATGCCTTCTCCAAGCATGTATCTCGCTTTTCTCCAGCAGGGGCCGGATAACTGAGCCACCTTGTCAGCACTCACCTGTAGTTTCTGCAGCTTGTCAGCCAGCTCGGTCTTAGCCCGCTCGCTCTCGACAGAGCGGGTCTGCAGCTCCGACACCTGCCCCTCCAGCTTCTTGCGTCGCTGCTCGGACTCCAACTTGGAGGACTGCAGGGACTTCACCTCCTTCACCAGGTCAACGTTCTCGGTCTCCAGGGCCTGCTTCACCTTCTCTAGGTTCACCTTGAACTGCAGAGAGAGGAAGAAGCCTGCTAAGTACTCGGCACAAGGCGGAAAGAACCTCACTGGAGCTCAGATGTTACACAGACAATATTTAGCACCACTCAATCTGTGGCATAAATGCACAGGAGACACATCTCTTTCAACTGAAACAAAGCTCTGGGATGAGGGGACATAGGTTGAAGGTGAAAGAAGAAATCTTAAGGAAATATTTCTTTAGGGAAAGGGTGGTGATGTGTGGAACAGGATCCTGGTGGAAGCAGCAGAGATGAAAACTGAGTCTGAATTCATGAAAGAATGGGACAGGCATAGGATCTCTGAGGGAGAGGAAGGGGACAGTGGAGGAGTAGCCTAATAGTCAGTGCAGGAGACTTTGATCCTGGGGAACTGGGTTCGATTCCCACTGCTGCTCCTTGTGACTCTGTGACTTAACCCTCCATTGCCCTAGGTACAAATAAGTACATGTATATACTATGTAAACCACTTTCATTGTAACCAAGACAGGCAGTATATCAAGTCCCATCCCCTTTCCCCTAGCTGGTATGGCTGGAAAGACCGGATGGGCCAAATGATCTTTATCTGTATCATTTTCTATGTTTAGAGGATCTCTGAGGAAGAGGAAGGGATTTGTAGAGATTAGTAGTTGGTGTAGATGGACAGACTGGATAGGCCGTATGGTCTTTATCTGTGTCATTTTCTATGGTTCTATGTACAGAGGATCTCTGAGGGAGAGGAAGGGAATGTAGAGATTAGTAGTTGGTGTGGATGGACAGAATGGATAGGCTGTATGAACTTATTTGTCATCATTTTCTATGGTTCTAGTGCCTTGGTTTTGATCCCCAGAAATTCTGTATTCGTTATTATTCCTCCACTGGAAACCCATGTGGGGGTCTCTGCCTGCAGGTTAAAACCACAGCACACCAGCTTCTCAAGTGCCCACAGGGGACATCCACAGGGAGGTCCACGTTCCACCAGTGTCACAGCCTTCTGACAGAAGCTGGACTTTGCCCTTATCCACCTAACCACCACCAAATTAGTAGCTTGTAGAGCCAGTCTCTGCTTTTGGGCTCCCCTGTACCCCCCCCCCCCCCCAGTGCCTCTATGAACTTGTGATTCCATAACCAAGAATCAAGTTTGCATGTCTACAAAAACGTGTAGATCACAAAACAATAAATCCCCAACCCTATCAGAATCCTCACCTTCCCCTCCCCCAACATGTCCTGAAAATTTCCTGCGAATCAACCCAAGCTGCAAATTATGAGTATGGGATGTAGACACAAAGCAATCCCAGGTGTCTCCTTCCCTTCAGAAAGCAAGCCAAGCCTTGCTAACAATATGGGATTAACTCAATCCTGGCCCTTTATGATACAGGGCTGGTTGGCAGCCCTTGCTTACCCTACGTGACTGCTCCAGCTGGTCTGAGAGCTCGTCCAAAGCAGTACTGTGCCGTTGTCGCATCTCCAGCACCTGAGCCTCATGAACTTTGACCTCATCTTCCATAACCTTCTTCAGTTGGGTCACTTCTTGCTCTCTTTTCGTCCTGCAGATGGGAGTCAAAATGGGTTATTACTGGACTGTCGATGTATAAACAACCCCCCCCTCCCAAATCTCCACAAGGTACACAATGTGCAGCAAGGCACCAAAGATGACACAAGGATGAGCAGACGACGTTCCGATCAGTAAAAAGCAGTAAGGTTTTTCAAGACCAGAGCATACGCTTCATTACTCCTTTACATTGTGACGGACAATTCAACAAGTGGATGACCCTATTTGATACATGAGACTCCTGATGCAGCCTAGTCGGCTGAAACACAGCTGTGTCGAGTTCAGAACAATCTGTAATAAACTGTTTTTACTGATTGGAACGTCATCCGCTCATCCTTGTATAATCTTCACTGTCTTGCTTCATATTATTAATGGACTGTCCCACTCCTCCACCCCTGCTTCCTTCCACATATTGGGGGAGGGGGGGAAGGGGGTTTCCAATAGATGCGTTGCCCACCTGAGCTCCTGTTGTGTTGCTGTAGAATCCAAGGTGTCCTCCAGCTCCGTCTTCAGCGCCTCCAGCTCTTCACCCAGGTCACGGCGCTGCTTTTCCGCCTTGGCGCGAGAGGCCTTCTCCGACTCCACATCCTCCTGCAGCTCTGCCAGCTGGGCCTGCAGCTCCCGGAGGGTCTTCAGGACACTGTTCTTCTGCCCAGCTTCATCTTCCACTCTGAGCCGGGAGAAGGGGAGAGGGAGAAGTGGACAGGAAGTGAAGAGAGGGAGAGAGGGTTAGAATGACATGAGAGAGAACATCTTTCAATGTCTAGGATCACACAAGGTCCTCGTAATCAGTCAAGGTGACCTCTGAAAGGGTTCTGTGTAGTCTCAGAAACTCACACACCTCTTCATCTCTAGATAAATGGCATGAGCTTCCGAAACTGCACAACTCCCTTCTTCCAACATGATAAATATGAAAATGTAGGGATGAGGGGGTGGTGGGTTTAGGAAAAGGGTCTGACTTTCACCTAAGTTTTAGCTCACTGTTGCAAAATGACCAGAAGATGGAAGCATAAACACCTGAAGGGCAGCTCTCTTTCAATTCAAAGGAAATTTTGGAATGATGGGGCATAGGATGAAGGTGAAAAGGCATCAAGTCAGGAGGAATCTAAGGAAATAATTCTTTATGGAAAGAATGATGGAGGTGTGGAACAATCTCCCAATGGAGGTGGTGGAGACAAGGACTGTATCTGAATTCAAGAAAGCTTGGGACAAGTACTCGGAATCTCTCAGGAAGAGGAAGGGATTGAAGAGATTAGTAGGCTAAACCGGTAGTGCAACCAAAACACTGAAAAGGGGCTGCATTTTGAATGACACAAATGGAATTCGCTGCCACAGAATGTAGTAAAAGTGGTTAGCTTAGCGGGGTTTAAAAAAAGATTTGGATGGCTTCCTAAAGGAAAAGTCCATAAGCCATTATTAAAATGGACTTGGGGAAAATCCACTGCTTATTTCTAGGATAAGCAGCATAAAATGTATTGCACTTTTTTGGGATCTTGCCAGGTATTTGTGGCCTGGGTTGGCCACTGTTGGACACGGGATGCTGGGCTTGATGGACCTTCAGTCTGTCCCAGTATGGCAATACTTATGTAAGCTGTCTGTTACCCTTAATGGGGGTACCAGGGTACAGCACATCATGACAACAGAGACTGGACGCTCTCGTCATGTGTTGTCCACAAGAAAAATCAGCCTCAGCTAGAATCGAGCGAAGCTGCCACTGCCAAAGACAATACATTTCAAGTTAATCCTCAGTCTGAAATCTCCCCTCCTTATCCACAACCTCTAGTCCAGATCCTTAGGGGTGATAAAGGTTCCCTTCTGCCCTTCAGTATGAGTGATTAGTGAGCCAAGATAGAGACAGAGAGACCCTGGAGGACTGGCCTGGCCCCAACCCATTTCCACCTGCTTGACGCACCTGGCAAGAGCGGCCTGCAGTTCTTCCTCTTTGGCCGCCAACTGCTGCTTCAGTTCTTCGATCTGCTGCTGGAGCTCCAGGAGCTGGTCTTGCAGGTCCGTGGTTTCACCGTCAAGCTTCCGTTTCATCTTCTCCATCTCCTGCCTGCCTTTCTCCTCTTTCTTCAGCCGGTCTGAAGAACAGGATCGAACAGCCTCGAGCTTAGTTAAGATGCTACCCATGTTAGGCTACAAGTTGAAACCCTTCCAGGCCACAAACGTATTAGTAACTCCCCATCGGGACTGCAATTCCCTCTACAGTTCATGCCTGACAACCATAGGCATGGGTTGGGGGTTATGCCCCCATCACAAACGTTCAAGGTAGTTAGGTTGTATTTTCTCTCCCCACCAATGTTATGTCCTTAGCTCTAAACAGGAAAAGCTAGGCCCGTGCTACCAACTTAATTTGACACTAGGCAGCATGAAAGGATATGATGTCATTATGCTCAAGTAATATGAACCCTTCCTCTGCCACCATGGAAACCAGGTGACCCTCGTGGCCTTCTTGTAAACACCCTTCCCCCCATCACTGCCATCAACACACAAAGTTCCTTGCATGTCCTGTGTTGAAGCCTGGCCTCACCTTCCATGTCGGCGATTATCGCCTCATACTTGTTCCGAAGCTTGCTGAGACTCTTCACCTTCTCCTCCTCCTCTGTCATGTGCATGGTGAACTCGTTAATCCGGTCCTCCATCAGCTTTCTCTCCTGCATAGGAGGTGAGAAGGAAGAGAGGTGGGTGTAAGCCAAGCAAACGTCAATCACTGCGTAAAATGTTCCCAACCCCTCTCCCCACCTTAACCACTAATGAAGAGAGGTGTTGGGAGCAGAGGGTACCTCAGACAGGATCTCCTCTGTTGCAGCCTGTTGAAGCAGCCCAGCTTCCTCTCTTACCTTGCCAAGCTTGGAGTTCTGATCTTCCAGAAGCAGGATGTCTTCCTCCATCTTCTTCAGCTTGGCCTCAGTGGTCACTTTCTCCAGTTGGAGCTTCTGCCGAGCGGCTTCCTCTTCTTCCAGCTGCTCCTCCAGGTCCTGAGAGAGGTGGTGGTGGGGGGGGGGGGGGGGGGGGGGAGAACAAAAGGCAGGAAACAAATATGATAAAACCAATACAAATTACAACAGGCCAGTAAACCATCATGTTGGTCATCATGATGTGTTAACATGAGACTCCAAGCAACAAGTTAACTCTTCGTGGCTTCCTTTCTTAACACTCTATAAAATGCTGCTATAAAACTGGTCATACCTGGGCCTAGGATCTGAGAAGCTATCTGTACAGCCCCCCTCTCCACCAGCATGTGGTTTAAGTCGTAGCCTGCAGCACCCGTCCTCCCTACCACCAAGCCCCTCTACCTTGCCCTACCTGAACGTGCTGCTGCATTTTCTTCTTCTCATTCTGGAACTGTTGACTGCGCTCCTCCTCCTCCTCCACGCGAGATTCCAGGTCGTGTAAGATGTCCTCCAGTTCTTGCTTCTTGGTGGCCAGCCGGGAGCGCATCTCCTCTGCTTCGGCGAAGAGCTCAGTCTCCGCTTGGAGTTGCTCGGCCAAGATGGACTTCTCCTCCATCAGCTGAGGGAAGGGAGCAGAGGATGGTGAGAGAGAACATCACTAGGCATCTCCTCTGCTCTCCCTAACTTCCGTCCCCCACCTGCTTACTCTTGCCCTAGATGTTCACAGTCTTCTGCTCTCGGCCAGACTCCAATCCATCCTTCCTCACCTGCTGATATTTGTGTTCCATGTCCTTTAGGTCCATCTCGGTCTTTAAGTGACTGTCTTTCACTTTCTCAAGCTCCTTCACCTTTGACTGCATCACCTCATCCTGACGGGTCACCTGCAGCAGCGGCTTCACCTGCGGTGGGGCGAGAGGAACAAGATCCTTACCACACTTTCCTGCGCCACCCAGATCACCAGAGGCAGTGGAAACCCAAGGTACAGACAGCGGAACCAACTTCCGTTTCAAATGGTAACATAGTAACATAGTAGATGACAGCAGAAAAAGACCTGCATGGTCCATCCAGTCTGCCCAAGACAAACTCATATGTGTATACCTTACCTTGAATTTGTACCTGTCCTTTTCAGGGCACAGACCATATAAGTCTGCCCAGCAGTATTTCCCACCTCCCAACCACCAGTCCCGCCTCCCATCACCGGCTCTGGTACAGACCGTATAAGTCTGCCCTCCCCTATCCTCGCCTCCCAACCACCACCCCCTCTTCCCCCCCTCTGGATGTGTCTACGGACACCTTATGGAGGCGTTAGAAGAGTATGTCGAACAGATCGTTACTATCTACCTAGCTTGCAGAACTGCCAACCACCCTAACTTACCTTGGTGAAGAGTCTCCACCACTGCCAGTGTCTGAGTTTGAGGTAGGCCGCGCAATTCCGCTGCATCACCTTCAGAGCGCTCATCTGTTGCTGCTTCTTTACGAATGCCCTTGATGGGTAAGATTAGAAAAGAGAGAGAAGATGGTAGTTATAGTAGGTTTCTATCCTGGGACTCACCAATAGCCCTGAATGTTGAGATATACAGCAGCTGTGTGATTATGAGGCTTATTTTCAAAGCACTTAGCCTCCCAAAGTTCCATAGAAACCTATGGAACTTAGCCTCCCAAAGTGCTTTGAAAATATGCCTCAAAGTCTACTATACTGAACGTGCAATCTACCACACAGCCACCTGATGGCACTGTTTCATTTTAGGTGTTGCTCTTTGTGCAATTTAGAGTTTTACTTACTTTGTGGCGACACTTCTCACTCCCTCTCTCAAGCTACAATAAGATATAAACCCTGGTCTACTAAATAAAATCCTGTTTCAGATTCCTACACTGGATTTATTTGCTCAAGACGGTTTGGCCTCAGGGTTTGAATCAGAAGATAGAATGGTTTGCGTTTGTTTTTTTTTTAAGTGGGTGGAGTCGCTTTCCAGAAGTGACACCGGATGTGGATATAACAGTGTTTTTTGGAGTCCGGGAGCCATGTTTGGTGACACTTTTGTTAGAAGTTTTTTCTTTCCCCTGAAGCAGCCAGAAGATCTGGCGAAACATGGATCCTTATTGGGACTATGCCTATGTTTGTGTGATTATGACAATTCTTGCAAGGTGGAAGCTGACCCTGGGACTGTTCCTGGAGTTTTGCCATTTTGGATTTTACAAGTGCGATTTTCGATAAGAAGAAAAGAGCAGAAAAGTGTTTTTCCTAGTGCACAATATGTTTAATATCTCAGAATGGTTTTTCCACTATTAATTCCCCTTTTAGTCTGATCTGTTGGATGGAGTTTTTTTTTTTTTAAGCCGATAAGATTTACAGCAGCCATTGAACTGTGAAGCTACTACGTAAACTTGAGGCATTTTTCGCCATTTATTTTCTTTTCGATATTAAGGTGTTGCAGTGACACCATTCTTGAGAATGCTTTATGGCAATAGTAATTGAAGGGCATCCCGACATAATAGCCCGACAAAACAGCCTTGTAACGAAATAGCCTTTGACAAATCAGCCCCTAACAAAATAAGTACATAAGCATGTAAGTATTGCCATACTGGGAAAGACCAAAGGTCCATCAAACCCAGCATCCTGTTTCCAACAGTGGCCAATCCAGGTCAAAAAAAGTACAAAACATTTTATACTGCTTATCCCAGAAATAGTGGTTTAAAAAAAAGATTTGGATGGCTTCCTAAAGGAAAAGTCCATAGACCATTATTAAAATGGACTTGGGGAAACTCCACTGCTTATTTCTGGGATAAGCAGCATAAAATGTATTGAGCTTTTTTGGGATCTTGCAGGTATTTGTGACCTGGATTGGCCACTGTTGGAAACAGGATGCTGGGCTTGATGGACCTTTGGTCTGTCCCAGTATGGCAATACTTACGCACTTATGGCTATATTGTGGGCAGGCCTTTTTGACAGTGGCTGTTATGATGCAAGCTTTTTTGTCGGGGCTATTTTGTGTGGGGGCTTTTTAAAATCGGGGCCATTTTGTCAGGGCTTTTTTTGACGGTGCTATTTTGACCAGATATCGTAACTGAAGTGAGCGGTGCTGCAGGTTATGGGATTCATAGTAGATAGTAGATGACGGCAGAAAAAGACCTGCACAGTCCATCCAGTCTGCCCAACAAGATAACTCATATTTGCTACTTTTTGTGTATACCCTACTTTGATTTGTACCTGTGCTCTTCAGGGCACAGACTGTATAAGTCTGCCCAGCACTATCCCCGCCTCCCAACCACCAGCTCCGTTTCCCAACCACCGGCTCTGGCACAGACCGTACAAGTCTGCCCAGCACTATCCTCGCCTCCCAACCACCGGCTCTGGCACAGACCGTACAAGTCTGCCCAGCACTATCCTCGCCTCCCAACCACCAGTCCCACTTCCCACCACCGGCTCTGGCACAGACCGTATAAGTCTGCTCAGCACTATCCCCGCCTCCCAACCAGCAGCCCCGCCTCCCGATCTTGACTAAGCTCCTGAGGATCCATTCCTTCGGCACAGGATTCCTTTATGCTTATCCCACGCATGTTTGAATTCCGTTACCGTTTTCATTTCCACCACCTCTCGCGGGAGGGCATTCCAAGCATCCACTACTCTCTCCGTGAAAAAATACTTCCTGACATTTTTCTTGAGTCTGCCCCCCTTCAATCTCATTTCATGTCCTCTCGTTCTACCATCTTCCCATCTCCGGAAAAGGTTCGTTTGCTGATTAATACCTTTCAAATATTCCCCAGATGTTGTTTCCAAGTTACTTTTGATGTTCTTTAGAACACTGACCTCCTCTCCCCTCCACCACATCACTTACTTCCTAGCCAGGTAGCCTCGGGCCGCTGCCTGAAACAGGATAATGATGTCTGTGATCTTCAAGTCCCGCTCCTCTTCCAGGTGGGCCAGCACCCCAGCTCGGAAGAAGATCTTACTCTGCCCGATCCGGAACAGGTTTGGGTTCAGTTCCAGCGCTTTGATCTGTGGGGGGAAAAGACGAGGGGGGTTAAACGCATGTCCAACCCCCTCAATGCTGTCTGAAGCCCAACCGGATCCCCGGAATAATGTTACACAGCATGATTTAAATAGCTTTCAGATTATAGAGACAGAGAAAGTACCTGTATGTAATAGTAAACAATGTTGGTTGTACCACAGACAGGTTGTACAAGAATCTAAGGAATAGCATACTGAGAAGCAGAGGGTAATAAATAGAAATAAAGCAAAACATAGCTGCAGGGCCATTCTTAGGCTGGGGTAACAGGGCAGTTGCACAGGGCCCCACGCTTCCAGGGGTCCTCCCGGCACATACCTAAAGCCACCCTGGTGGTCTAGTGGAGTCTTCTGGGCAGGAAAGACGGGGGAGTCTTTCCTGCCCACTGCTGGTGCTGACAGCCACATCACTCTTTAAAAATGGCTGCCGAGACTTCCCGGGGCGGTCTTGCGAGACTTCCGTTGAAGTCTTGTGAGGCGGCAGGTGGACGTCTCGGCAGCCATTTTAAAGAAGATGTGACAGCAAGAGGGTCAGCACCAGCAGCGGGCAGGAAAGATGGGGGAATCTTTCCTGCCCTGAAGACTTCACTAGACCACCAGGGTGGCCTCAGGTATGTGCCAGGAGGGCGCCCTGTGGCTCAATGTGAAAAAAATAAAAACAAAAATAAATCTGCTGATGTGCTGCATGGAAATGGAAATACACATATCAACATCCCGTGAAATGGGGACAAGAGGGATGATTTCTTTTTTAAATTTCTACAAAAGCTATTTTTAAAAACCCCAAGCAAAAACTCAAAGCAGAACGTGGTAACTGATTCTGCATTCAAAGGACCTATGACCACACCAGAACCCTACAGTCCTTGACCAACATCTGGTTCTCACCACACAGGTTAACCCTGGTTACATTTACACACCAGGCTATCCCAGGGGGTTTAAGAGTCAAGGAACTCCCACCACACCTAATAACCCCTCCGCCAAAACTTTCTTATCCTTGCTCACAACCACACATGACCCCCCCCCCCCCCCCAAGTCACCTACCATCAACTCGCAAGCCTGCTTTCCATCCATAAATCCTTTGGGAATGGCGTTTGGTGTCAGAATTTCATACCTGCACAAGAAGCAGAAGAAAATGAGTAGCAGGAGGGGAGCTGGGGGTTTGGGAGAAACGTGCGTCTTCAGGAAAGAAGGCACCCGTCTGAGAAGAGGGAGACCCTCTGTCTTGCTTTCTCCTATCACAGACCTACATAATGTCGCATACTAGGAATCACATCCAGCTTGTAGACAGGAGAATTTCTACCAGCAGTATTCAGGAGTTCCACTTAGTATGGGCCCTGTCAGTGTGCCCCCGCCGCTCACTATATACCCTTTGTACAGGGCCTTGCAAACACCTTTGGATCTCCAGCAGGGGCACAAGAAAGACTATCTGAACCTCGCTTTTCAATAAAGACCTTAATTGTACACACGTCTCCCTCGTTGTTTGGAAAGAGTCGGCCTACCCTGCTCCTCTTTGGCTTGCTTCCTCATTCCAACACCCCAGCGTCCTGATAGAGGGGGTATGGGGGGAAAGGACTTCAAAGTCAGACCAGTAATCTATCAAATGTGAAACTCTACTAACTTAAGAGTTCTAATCTTCCCTGAGAAGTACAACCAAAAATGGTGCCAGAATTCAAAGGGAGTGGAATAAGCAAAGGGCTCGATATTCCAAAAGCTTTAACTGCTGAATATCCTCCCTTTCCATCAAATGAGTAACCAACTAGGTAAGGGGCGGTCCAGGGGCGGAGAGTAGGAAGAGCAACATTTGAGGCCCTCTCCATCATTCTAGAGCCTGGGAGTGATTATAGCGTTACCTCTGTCTGAACTCCTGGAAGATGATACGATTAGGAAAGCCCTGGCGACAAATCCTGATGCCTTCTAGGACGCCATTACAGCGCAGCTGGTCCAGGACCAGGTGCGGTTCCAGTTTCCCAGCCTGCAAAGCAAATGCACAGGAGTTAGGCAGACAGCAGGGCCTTCAGAATAACAATGTTTACTTTGGATTGGATTGATTGATTTGTACAAGGTGGGGAAATGGGCTAAGGAGAGGAGGGAGCAAGAAGAAAGGGAAAGGAGATGGAAACTTGTGCAACCCCCACTATGAACAAGAGCATGGTACTGCTTCAAGGGCGACCATTTTGTCTCAGCTCATAGGCCGGCTGACCAGCGAGTGGGAGAGGCCAAGATGGCACCATCATCAAGGTACTCACTCTTTTCTCGTGATTGGGGATAATGCAGCGGACGAAGTTGGGGTTGGTGTTCCTCAAGGTGGACATCAGCTTGGACAGCGATTCCTTGTAAAGTTGCCCAACTGTCCGGAACATTCCTTTCTTAGTCTTGTACGAGGAGCCAAAGGACATGTCGCCCATTCCACTCACCTGGTCCAGGCCCACAATGCGGTCCACTGTGAGAAGGAAGGCAGGTCATGAGATTGCCACAAATTTCTCCCTCCACTCCTATCCCTGTATTATCGGGAAAGGCCAAGACTAAAACCTTAGCACACCCAGTGGACCTACTCATTCTTTACAGCACCTCCTGCTAGGAGAGGCCTCATTTCTCTAGCTCTGGTCAGTTTAAATCCTCTCAACAGCAAGTGAAGTTTGTTTCAAGCCTCATCCCGTCTTCCTCTGTGATTATCTCACAAGGAAGTACCAAGGGCCTGAAACAGCCATAGTTACCTCCTTCGTAACATTCAATACTTGTAAGAAACTATTCAGCCAAACCCCTTGAAGCCAGTACAGATGACTTCAAAGCAAAGGGATGTAGTTATTTTATTTTGGAGGGGAGGGAGAAATTAGAAGTGGCGCCTCCTGGGTCAATGATATTGGAGGCCACCATTCACAGCTATCTGGGGTTCACATTCCCATTTTTTAAAGCCACTTCCCAGTTATCCCAGTTCTCAGCAAGGGCCCACAGCTCCTCTTGGAACACTTTCCTGGTGTGGTTAGTGGATGTGACTGTTGAGTGATGGCTGGGAAGACGACCACCCTCCACCTCCCCCAAGCAAGCCAGCTTTTGAAGAACCAGCAATGGTGAACAAAACATGAACAAAGACAGGGCAATGAATGGAAAAGGCAAAAGAGTGTAGGAGGGACTTAGCGAATCATAACTCTGCTAAATAAATAAATAAATGGACGCTTCACAACAGGCATGAAGGAGCGAAAGTGGCAGAAGCATAGAAAAGGACAGTGGGTAAAGCCAGTCACAGCCTGGTTAGCTACAAAGCAGAGAATGGAGATGCTGAGTGGACAGAGAACGAAGCCACATACTTTCACCTGGACCCTGGGACAGCACGGCGTAGGTGTCATAGAAATAGACCTTCTGAATATTCTGGATCTCTGGAGACAGGAGGAGGAGAAGACGGAGAGAGGAAGGAAGAACGAAGCTCAAAGGAGAGAGTATGAAAGAGACGCAGAGGAATGAAGAGTTGGAAGTTAGTTATGAGATATCGCCCAGAAAAAAATGAAGTGGGGGGGGGAAGAGAGTGGGGGGGGGGAGATGCAGGAAATGGGCAGGAGGGGTGAGGGAGAAAAGATGAAGAGAGAAGAGGAGGAAGAAGATAGGAAACACCCAACAGATTAGTAAAGGACATGCAAAGACAGGATAAGACTGGACAAAATTAGAGAAAACGGGGCCTCTTTTTCACTCAGCAACAACGAGAAGTGCCATTTTGGTTCTCAGAAGACTCAAATCATTTAAGTCATAGAACCACCACAGAAATTACCAGAGATTTTGTAAATGAGCTGCTGTGAACAAACCTGGACACATCTGGTGACAGAACCTGTGTCTGCTCAACATTATTATTGGGTCATTCTTGGGTTGGTTCAACAATTAAGGGTTAAATGGCTGCAGTGTGAGCAGGAAGGTAACATCTGCCTCAGGGGAACACTCAGGAAGTGTCTCAAGGCCCTAAGCCTTCTGGGAATTGTAGTTCTCCTTCCCTCCTGCACTCCACTATGATAGGAGGTTGGAAACCTTACCAGGGGGTTCATTTGCATCAGACAACTAAACGCCCTCCAGTACTTCAACCAACGAAGGGGAAATTCATGTGAAAATCAGATCCCCCTCCAGGACGACTCCAGGCTGATGACCTGAGGTAAGACTTAACCACTATCAGAAGGGTTGACATTTAATCTTGGGTGCATCTCCCACCACTTCTGTCGTTTAGACCACCCTACTTAAATATCTATGAAGCTGGCAAGGCTAGACAAACAATACAGAGGCTCCCCCTTGGGCAGTTTCTGTGCATGGGTGAGTGAAATTTCCAGGCCTAGACCCTCACCATCTTTCCACAGCTCAGCGGTGAACCTGTCGGTGCTCTGGTGCAGGAGGGTGGCCACATTGTCATTCAGCGGGTCCATATTTTTCATCAGCCACTCATCTGCTTTGTAATCCACCTGGGCAAAGTGAACAGATCAAGGATATGTCAACAGACCTGGAAAGGTGAGGGATTCAATCGCAGATTCAACTAATACTTCCCCCTAGTGTCCTAAGATCTTAAGAGAAGACGTGGCCTAATTGACCGAGCAATGGATTGAGAAGAGGAAGCGGGCAAGTCACCATCTCTCCCACTGCTTTGGATCCCTCAATGGATTATATGCTCTCTGGGGCAGGGACACAGGGGTAATTCTGTACAAGGCACCTGAAGCGTGTGCACTAAGTGGAAACTCTACAACGATAATTAATCAGGAAACTCTACAACGATAATTAATCACTTAATTACCGTCGCAGAACACAAGGATAAGTCCGCACTAGAGGTGCAAGCACTTATGCTAGCTCAACGGTAGGAGCAAACGCATGCCTGTATGTGGCAATTATGCATATAACTGCCGGCATTCTAAAAGCTTACCACTGGATTCTATTTATATGGTGCTCAAAAATCGGCGCTCAACTTTGCATGCGCGTAAAAACATTGAATAAAGAGCGCTGGAACATCACTAATTGGGCACTAATGACCAATTATCGATGTTAATTGGCATTTGCACACACATCTCGCTGCTTGCTATAAGGCACAGCACCTAACTTAATTTGCACAGATCTGAAAAGGGGGTGTTCGCAGATTTGCTTGCGGATTTATCGAATTTGCCCTAAGTGCGCCTTACTCAGGTGTCGGCTTGTATTTATTTATTTAGATTTTGCTCACACCTTTTTCAGTAGTAGCTCAAGGTGAGTTACATTCAGGTACACTGGATATTTCTCTGTCCCAGGAGGGCTCACAATCTAAGTTTGTACCTGAGGCAATGGAGAGTTAAGTGACTTGCCCAAGATCACAAGGAGCAGCAGTGGGATTTGAACCGGCCACTTCTGGATTGCAAGACCAGTGCTCTAACCACTAGGCTACTCCTCCACTCCACTCCACACATATCTAACCCTTCCTCTCTGCCTCTTCAACACTTTCCTCATACGCGTCATTTCTCGTTGTACCCAATGTCTCACCTTGCCGGCATAGTGAATAATGCAGAAATCTGCTTTATCTCGCAGCTGCCGGGGTTTTTGGAATTTTGGGTGCGTCCCCTGCTCCTGAGTCACCTTCTCCACAAAGCTTTTGTCGGTGGCTTTGGGAAACCAGCACTCCTCATCAAGGAGGGCCAGGACACCAGGAGGATTGGCCTGGGGCACAAAAGATAACAGGGAGGGAGAGAAAGAGAGAGAGAGAGAGAGAAAGGCAGTTATAATTAACACAAACTCTTGAGGTCCACTCTGTTTGTTTCTCAAGTTTCCATGATATCCTGAGATACCCCCCCCCCCCCCCCCCAGCCTCATCTTTCTCTGATTCTAGAAGATCTCCTGATATCCCTCCCAACCCCGTCTTTCTCTATCCTAGATTATCTCCCGAGGTCTCTCCCAACCTTATCTTTCTCAGATTCTAAATGATCCCCTCAGGACCCTCCCTCCATCTTTCTATGATTCGATACGATCCCCTGAGGACCCTCCCAGCTCCATCTTTCTATGATTCTAGATGATCCCCTGAGGGCCCTCCCAGTGCCATCTTTCTCTCTTGATGATCTCCTGAGGTCTCTCCTAGCCCTATCTTTCTCTGACTCTTAATGATCTCCTGAGGTCTCTCCCAGCCCCATCCATCTTCCTTTGATTCTAGATAATCTCCTGAGGTCTCTCCCAGCCCCATCTTTCTCGGATCCTAGATGATCTCCTGAGGTGTCTCCCAGCCCCATCTTTCTCTGGTTCTAGATGATCTTCTTTGGACTCTTCTATGCTTGTGGTTGACTGAGGTCCTCTTCAAGACTTAGTGACTTTATTGCCCCTTTCCTGCTCACCGGTCTCTCAATCAGATCAATGCAGGGTTGTAGATCCAGGCCAAAGTCAATGAAGTTCCACTCAATGCCCTCGCGCTGATACTCTTCCTGCTCCAGAATGAACATGGTGTGGTTGAAGAGCTGCTGTAGCTTCTCGTTGGTGTAATTAATGCAGAGCTGCTCAAACGAGTTCAGCTGTGGGCAGATAAGGAAGTGAAAAAGAGGAAAGAGAACACAGATCGAACAACCAAGAGCAACAGAGGAAAAAAAAGAAAGAAGAGAATTAGGAAAGAAAAAGAAATACAAGAGGGAACGAGAAGAAATTCAGAGACAGAGGAAGCCAGTGAGCAAAGATAAGAAAGGAAATTCAGGAAGTGAAAGATAGAGGGAGCCAGTAAACAAGGTAAGAGAGAATAGGAGGAAAAAGCAAGATGAAATTCAGAGGACCCAGTGAGCAGGATAACAGAATAAGAGGAAAGAATGAAAACGTGAAGGAAGAAAATGAATGGAGACAGAGAAGTCAGATCAAAAGGCAAGGTGTGGAGAAGAAGAGATTATCAGAGAGAAACAGAGAAAGAAGGAGTAGGAAGAATGGAAATGCGGAGACAGAAAAAATGTAGATAAAAAAAAAAGAAAAGAAAAAAATGTTTAAAAAAAAATCAAAGGCTTACAAGGCCACAATCTGCCATCAGTACCTGGTGGTTATTGCATTATTTTAGCCTTCTGGGCTAGCTGAGGATACCAAGATGAGGAATGTACCCTGAGACGCATGTTGACGGGAGAGGCATCACATCTTCCAGCTCTGTCCCCAACCTCTCCGGTTCTTACCTCAAAGATCTCGAAGCCGGCGATGTCCAAGATACCGATGAAGGAGGCGCCCTGCCGTTTGGTCCTATCCAGGGCCCTGTTAATGCGATGCACCAGCCAGCGGAAAAGGCGCTCATATAGCGCCTTCGCCAGTGCCTCCACCGCAAAGTCCGCCTGGAGAATGCAGCGGGGATAAAACAGAAAACCCCCGGTCAGTGATTTGAGTCAGATTCAGGATGACAGACAAGAGGGGTCATGACTGACAAGAGGGGTCATTGTTAACACAACCAGCCTACTGTGCGGCTCTAGAGAAGGAGACATAATGCTGATATTCAACTGACAGTAGTTGGCGTTTCTTCAACGCTGAATGCCGCTGGCTAAATCAGATCATATCTGGGTTGTTTGGTGGCACCTGGAAGCTATCTTGGTACAGCCGAAATTCAGTGCTGTAAACAGATAGCTAAATGACACCCTGTGTGCAGCTCAACATGTCCGGTTCGCTGCCTGACACTGAACTGAATATCTGCTGTCCTCACATATCTTCCGAGTCCATCCCTGGCTCAGAACAAATATTAACCATAGAGTGCTGTCGAAATACTGCTGCACACCTGCTCTACAGCAGGCCAGTTTGACTTCACTGGGCAGGACTTGGTTAAAACATTTTAAATAAGGGCCCCATGCTCTTTATGTAAATTAGTTTTTATTGATTTACAAATGAGAAGACAGCAACCACAACAAAAATCTAATGCATGTGTATTTGTAACAATATAGCAAAACTATGCAGATGAATAATTAGAGAAAGGTTCAAAGCCCATCTGTTATTTCTCACCTCCCTCCCCACCTCTCCCCCCCCCCCCCAATATACAGAATGCCATCAAGCAGCAGGGTCATAAAAAATTTTTTTAAATAACCCTCCCATCCCCCCTTCCTCCCTCTGATATACTACAAATTATCATCAGGAGAATGGACTTTATTTCTCCTAACAACAGATTTAACCTCAAGAGAAATCCTGATGGGGCCCCATACAACAGTGAGCTTTAAAATCCTCTCACCTCTATAAGCAACACCCACTGCAGCCACTGTGTGGCATTCAACCAGTCACTCCCATGCTTCATGCTCAACCCGTGTCACCTTCTTTTTTTTCATGGAGAAAACACCTTTTTGTATTGGGTTGGGGCCCCTTCTCCTCCTTTCTTTATTCCTGACTTGCTTGCTTCTTGACCTGTTGGGGCCCAGTTCCCTACCCCACTCATATATATGTGTGCTTGGTATAAATGGCTCAGTGCCAACGGCCCCAGGCCCAACCTTCAACCTTGTTGTGTCCCCTCCCTTGCTCACCTGTTCCTTCGTTTGTGCCTTTTGGACGAAGTCCCTCCCAACTTTGATCCTTGGCATGAGAATGGCACGGGAAAACTCGGTGACGTTCAAGCCCAGGAGATGGCAGAGCTTCTGGGCGGCTGCAGAGATTTAAAAATAAAATGAATGGATATGATTATTTCCAGTATAAATTCACATAAAACTGGGAGGAAGGGGAGGGAGACGAGAGCTGGTATGGGGGCCTGCTACATCTGGTGAAACTCACACTCTCCTCACTGCCTCACCCCTGCCAGCTCTGGAACATTCTATCATGGCTGATAAAGCTAGAACATAGTGAATCAAAGCAAGGAGATGCCAGACTTGAAAATGCAAGGAACGTCAAGAAACTCATTAGAACATAAGTGTTGCCATACTGGGACAAACCAAAGGTCCATCAAGCCCAGTATCCTGTTTCCAACAGTGGCGAATCCAGGTCACAAGTACCTGGCAAGATCCCAAAAAAGTAACACAGATTTTATATTGCTTACCCTAGAAATAAGCAGTGGATTTTCCCAAGTCCACCTTAATAATGGCTTACGGACTTTTCTTTTAGGAAATTATCCAAACATTTTTAAACCCTACTATACTAACAATAACTCTGCAAATTCATTTTTCAATTCTATCAGTATTCTGGGATGTGTACCATCTGGTCCAGATGATTTGCTACTCTTCAATTTGAGAAATTGTCCCGTTACATTTTGTAGGTTTACAGAGATTTGTTCAGTTTCTCTGACTCGTCAGCATTGAATACCATTTCTGGCCCTGGTATCTCTCCCACATCTTCCTCGGTGAAGACCGAAGGAATTAATTTAATGTCTTCACTAAGGCCCTGTCTTCTCTGACTACCCCTTTTAACTCAACTTTAAACAGGCATGGAAATAACCATTTCTGCAATTTCAGCAACTCTTCCCCCTTACCCATCCCAGCCCACCCCCCACTTACCTGTATTGTCTGGCATGGATGCCTGGTCCGTGTTCCTCTCTTTCCGAAATACGATGTTTCCGAACTGAAGAACAGCCGACACCATCCGCAGCATGCCTATGGGAAATGGAGAAGGAGGGGCAAAAATTAAAACTCACGGAGAACCCTGTCTGGTAGGGGGGAAACTCAGAGGAGCCCAAGGGCATAAAGAATGTATCCAACATCCTTCAAGGTGGGCACCCTAGTGGGCTCCATGATAAACATATCTCTATATAATAATTGGTCAATCTGCCTCCCTGGATGGATGGCTGGGTTCGTAACCGTATGCAAATGAGCTGACGTCAGCTCGCCTCCAGTGTTCCCTTCCCTCTCAGTGTCCCGCCCTCGCGGAAAGACGAAATGATGTCAGAGGAGGGCGGGACACTGAGAGGGAAGAAAAGGGAAGGCTGGAGGTGACGCAAGCCAATCCTGCTGCATTCACTGCTGCTGCTGTGACCTGAGGTAAAATGAAAGGTTTAAAGGCAGGGCGGCAGGAAGGACAAGAGGGCTGTTGTGGAAGATGACGGCGGACAGGTGAGGGCTGGGGTTCAACTCGACCTTGGGTGCTTAAAAGGGAGGCAGGTGGGGGCTGGGGCAACTCACTGGACAGGGAAGGGAGGGGAGGGGAGGGGAATCGCTGGACATCGAGATGGGATGGAAGGGGAGAATCACTCGACATGGAGAGGAGGGCAGGGGAGAGTGGAGAAAATCGCTTAGACGTGAGTCACTGGCCATGGATAAGAGGGGATGGGAGAAGAGAATCGCTGGACATGGATGGGATGGGAGAAGAGAATCGCTGGACATGGATGGGATGGGATGGGAGAAGAGAATCGCTGGACATGGAGGGGAGGGCAGGGGAGAGAGGAGAAATCGCTTAGACGACAGCCTTCCTAGGGACCGTTTCACTTTTCGTGAAACGGGCTTTTTTGCTTGTACCTAAACTTCTATTAAAGATGTTTTCTCCTCCAGTAAGAACACCTATCTTACTCAATAAAATGGATGAGCCTAGCATGAGGCCTAGCAGCCCTACAATCTCCCCATCACCTCTCCCCCTACTCTGAGAAATCCGGATCCTTGGCTGTGTTTTTTTGATTAACCTCAAAAGTTATCCCAAGGTGCCGGAGCAGATAAGATTTGAAGACTACCAGATACTTGAAAGGGACCTATCTGCACCTCTCAAAAGCCCTGGGTACCTCGTGATCTTTGAAGACGCCTGGCATTAGTCTAACACCCGAACTGACTGCCTCAATGACCCCATTCTCCCCGGCAGCATCGGGCACCATGACAGAATGGAAGTCTACGCACAAGTGACCCTGAGTTTGGATGTGACTCACACATGATTTCCTCGTGGGAGAACCCCATGATATTCATGGATTCCAGGGTCTCCTGGTAGATTTCCTGATCTTGCTGGCCGGGTATGGGGAGGAATCTGTTGGACAGGAAACGGTACTGGTCAAAGGACTCCAAGAGCAGGTCAGCTGAAAGAAAAACACAAGGCACAATTGTCACTCCTCGGTTATCCCCCACCTCCACCACTTTCTATTACCATCTCTTGCTCCATGCTCAGCCCCGCTCTACCTCTGTGCTGTCTGTTGCTCTCCCCCCTACCCATCCATACAAGAAGGGTGAAGCCCATCAGAGAAGGAGAGAGGAGGAGGGGCTGACAGAGAGGAAGAAGATGTGATTAGCAATGATGACTACGGAGGAGAAAGTGAGAGGAGCATGTGAATAGTAAGGAGCAAGAGGGAAGGAAGAGACAGAAGAGGGGATAGAAGAAAGAAGAGGGGGGTTGTCAGGACAGGTGAGGACTGGGAGAAGAAGAGGGTGGTGGTGGTGGCAGAGAGGAACGTAGGACGTACTTTTGACATGCTCTCCAGATCCCACCAGCAGCTGGTAAAAAATGTGGAAGGTTCTCTCATCTTTTGCCTGACGTATAGCCCGAGACTTCTCCAGGAGATCTGAGCCACCAAATCAAGGAGAAGAAACCACAGAGCAGGCACCGTGATCTTGAACCTTGGGCATTGCCCCATATACAACAGTACCCTTTCCCAGAACAGCTCCAGATTTCCCTCTGGCTGGCGTCTAACAGGAAGTGAGAAGCCTCTTGTATACCCTGGCTCTCCCCAGACAGGTGTCTTTCAGACACATGTGTAGCCCTTCTCTGGAAGAAGTCCGTTCTTCAGCTTGGTCAACCTCATTCCACCACTTCACACCAAGCCAGGTGCAGATTTCTACCATGTTCAGAGTTAGGGAGGGAGGCAACATTCCTTCTCTCCAGAAAACTCCTTTCCATGCCACATCCCAAGGTCTCCGTCTGGTACAACTGCCAACACAATGAAGACGAGACCAATATCCACCAAAGTGTAACGATGGGAGTGCCAAGGTCCCCCAAAACCAGGAAAGCATCCACGGAACACTTTGTTGGAAAAAAAATCATCATGAAACCTGATGCAGCCACGTTTCAGCACACTGCCTGCTTCAGGAGTATAAAAAATGCCTTCAGTGGTGCCTCCACTATATTTCACCGAAGGAAAAAAAAATCAATTCTCCAAGCTGCATTCATAGAAACACAGAAATAACGAAGACAGATAAAGACCATGTGGCCTATCCAATCTGCTCTTCCATGCCATCTACTCTCCCTTTCACTCCCTTAGAGATCCTATGGGCTTGTCCCAAGCTTTCTTGAATTCAGATACTCTTTTTATCTCCACCACCTCCACTGGGAGGCTGTTCCATGATTTTGCCACCCTTTTTGTGAAGAAGTTAATTCCTCAGATTACTTCTGAGCCTATCCCCTTTCACCTTCATCCTATGTCCCCTCATTCCAGAGCTTTCTTTCAATTGAGACTCGCCGCCTATGCATTTATGCAAAACTGTATCTTCGTAAGCAGAGGAGATACCACATTGACTGTTGCTCTATCTCAAACTCTGCAAGAACCTCATGGGGTTTTTTTTTCCCCAATAATGTGTTCCGTCGATGCCAACTGCCAATAAACTCCAAGCTACTCAGGACAGAACAAGCCAGTCCTGCATTCCCCCTCCCGATGAACTTTTACTCCCATCTCTTTGGGATTACAGGTCCAAGCAGGCGCCGGGGATAAATCCATAGCTGGATCAGCCGGGGCCAGCCGACTTAGATCTTCTTGACGACCTAGAGGCTGCTGTGTGCACCTCACCAGGAACAACTGTGATGCTCACTGATTCAGGGAAAGAAAGACCTTTCCCTTGCCAGTCAGGAACCTGAGGCCCTGATACTTAAAACCCACAATTTATTAATTTAAAACATTCATAGACATTGCCATAAGTCCCAAACAACAAGCACAATAAGATATTAGACAGTGCATAATTAATAATAAAACAATACAATACTAAAACAAACAAAAAAAAAACAGGGAAAACAAAACTGAAACATGAAAATCCACTACTTCCCCAGACTCTTCCCCAACCAGAAGCAAAAACTTTGCAGGATACAGGTCTCGATATTGGCTCCAACAATGTAGCCTGAAACGTCAAAATTAATCCGGATAAATTTGCCCTGGAGAGAGAAGACAAGAACAAAAGGATGGGGAGAAAGAATCAGAGAAAATCAAAGTCAGTATTCATTGTTCATTCTAACTACTACCCTGTTCCTCTTAAAGAAATGAGGAGCCCTAACCATGCCTGTGTAAAATGAGCCCAACGCACTCCAGTTCTGCCACTGATTTTGGATTTCAACCCAAATGAGGCCATTCTGAGAGCTCACAATTCTTTCCAGAGCTCTTCCCAGGTGTGGGAGCGAAGGGGAGGAACGTTACACTCAAAGGTTTTCATGAACTGCAATGCCACTGAATGAAAAAGGGTCTGTAAAAGACTCCGAGACCCTAACAGAGCATTTTAACCAATGAGCACAATGAAGGTGTGTGTGTGTGGGGGGGGGGGGGGGGGGGGGGGAATAGTGTCACCCAGGCAGCACAAAGAGTTGTGGCAAAGGGGTCTATTTCTTCAACGCCCTGCTTTGGAGCCCTAAAAATGGAGAGGGTGCAGAGGGAGGATGGTGTAAGCCATGTTAGGTCAAAGTTTAACGTACAAGACTTGGTGGGTGTTGGGTGAGGGACAGCGGTCCTGATCTTTGCCCTTAGGGACTACGGAACTCCTGGAAGAAATGCTGGTCAGGGAAAGGACAAGATACCCCAATTGTCAAAAGGCAAAACATTCAAAGATTGCCCCCATTTTGTCGGTCAGATTGAAGGGAACAGGTGGCAAGGCTTCTAGGAGAAGCAGAAGGTGGAGGGCAGGAAGATGTGGTGAAAGACTCAGGAGCAGGGGAGAAGGCTGCTTCCTGGTGTGACCCAAGCCCCAACATCTTCAATGTACAAGCTCTAGGACACGCAACCAGTTGAAGTTGTCACTTACGAATCTAGAGGAGTTATCGTTCTTCACTGTCTTAGCATTACCAAAGGCTTCCAGGATGGGGTTGGCCTGTAGCAGTTGCTGCTCGAGCTCTCCCTGTTAAAGGAACAAGTCAAAGTGAACAGGAAATAAGGAAGAGGTCACTTCAAGGGCAAAACAGAAGAAATCCAAGTTTCCTACCATCAAGTCAAACCCAATAGGATGGATGTTCAGGATCAATTATTTCATGGGAGAAGCACTGAGCAAAATTAATGCCACCTTTCACGGCCGGAGGTGCTGTAGGGAATGGTGCAGGGGAGCTGCAATTCCAGCCTCTCCCAGCAGGAGGCGGTGTTGGGAATAGTACAGAAGCACTTGACAGAGGGGAGCTCACAGATCCTGCTATCCCAGCCTCACTCAGTAGGATGTGCTATGGGGCATGATGCAGCAGCACTGGGTGTGATGTAATTTCACAGCTTCTGCAGTCCCAGTCACACCCAGCAGAAGGCACTGTAGGGAATGATGCAGGAGCTCGGGGGGGGGGGGGGGGGGGGGAGTAGTCTCAGCTCCTGCAGTCCCAGCCTTTCCCTGCTGGCGGTGCTGTTAGGAATGGTGCAGAAGCACTGTGCACACAGGGGGAGCTCAAAGATCCTGCAGTTCCATTCTCTCCCAGCAAAAGGCACTGTAGGAGCCATTTATACAGGAAAAATTAAAACAGACACAAACAAAAGATTAAATGAATTAAACCTCAAATATGACAGATCAAAATTTACAGCCATCAAATTACTTACGTAAGAAACAGAGGTGGAGGAAGACGACTGTGATGACAGATGGCAAACAGCACAGCAGACAGACACGCATGAAACAAAAAATATGTCAGGAATTAAATCAAATTAAAAACAGATGAATGGGAACATCGGGATCGGTATTCGGCAGCGGGAGAGCCAGGAAAGAGAACCAGGCACGGGTCTGAGTTAACATTAAGTGACTGCTCAAGGACTATTGGTCAATTTTCAACAGGGCATCGGGATGTAAATGTTTAGGTTAGGTGTATTTTCAACAATACCACTAAAAATACACACCTACTTCTATGAGCAGATACTGGATGCCTATACGTCTAAGAAGCTCCCCTGGTTTTGGCATGTCCGCTAGACCAACAGTGCATTTTGTTTGCGATGGGGGGGGGGGGGGAGGCCACTGGGCCACCAGGACTTTTTAATTTTTTTTTAAATATTGGGGGAAGGGGGCAGCGAGTCAGAAGGGAGGGTTGGGGGAGGCCGATGCTCAAAAATTATGGATCGAGTCAGGAGGGGGAGACAATCGATCATGAGGGGTTGTTTTTTTTTTTTTATATTAGAGGAAGGGGGGGGAGGCTGGGGCCAGAACAGGAAGCAGTCCGGGGTGGGGTGGTTGGGTTGGAAGGAGAGGAGTGTCGCTAGATACCTCTCCTCTCAACCAACCCTTTTAGACTGCTCCATACCTTGTGAAACGCTAGCATAGCTACGGGGTAAATGTTTTTTAAATGAGGTCTTTGGTAATGGTTTCAGCACCAGTTAATACCCGTGCAGAAACCATTTGAGCAGCTGGCACTCAATAACCTGTACGCAAACCTGGCATATTCGTGTGTTAAACACTGGTGGGAGTTTTGAGCATTGGCCTCAGGATACTTTAAGTTACGCGTGTCCCTGCCGTATTTATCCGCCAGCATTTATTGGCGTATAACAGCACATTTAATGCGGCAGGGATTCGGGTTACTTACAGATGCCACTTAGGCGCATTGCAGCCACTCGTGCACAAATGGAGGTATTATGTAAATTAAAGCGGGCGAATGGTGCTCAAATTTAGGCAAATAAGTGGACCCTGTCTCCACAAAGCCCATTTTTCAATGCAGCGCCGAACGCCTAAGCTCCATCTGAAAATGAACCTTTATATAGTCCGGTGGTATTTACCAATTGCCCTTGAGGGCTGCAAAAGTATCACATTTTAAACATACCCTAATGAATATGCATGACATAGATTAGCAAGCAACAGAGGTAGCATGCATGGAAATATATCTCACGGGATATTCATTAGGTTTATCCTGAAACCCCCCCCAACTTGTCTGTGACCCTCGAGGATTGGGACTGAAGGCCGCTGCTATAACAAGTTCAGTCAGGTCGATGGAAATCGCTGTGTAAAGTTAACAAAAATAACTTATCCGGTTATGTTTAGGCCAACCCAATTCCCAAACAGGCTTCACCAGTTAACTTAACCGGCTAGCACTCACACTCCTCCCCCTCTTGAGCAAGATAAATTTTGGATGAACATGGCGTCATTGGGGCAGCAGATTCAAAAATAAAGATTTTGAGTACTCAACTCTCAAAGTTGACCTGTTCAATGGCTTGAATATCGAACCTGATAATGCTTAAAACAACAAGGGAGGCAGGATGGAGGGGGGGGGGGGTGTACACGACAATTTAAAACAAAGGGGAAGGGGAAACAATGAAAGCAATGAGGGGGAAAGGCTCTTATGTCTGACCCTTAGACAGTAATTCCAGATCTAATTTTGCCTCTTTCTGCTCCTGCGGGAAGCAGGTATTTCTCAACACATCATTGGATTTGGTTCGATCTCTTTAGATTGGATTCACATGAGTTAGTGACCCTGTTTGGAAGATTAGCTATAAGGAAAAAATCATTCAGGATCCTTAAAAAAAAGGATAAGCCATTTTCTCTGTACTGGGCCATATTCAGGGCTGGGCCCCCTTGCCACAGAGGGCCTCAAGATGAAGAGGACACAGCCTACAGGTGGCCTTTCCGCCTCCTTGTCAAAATGGGTTAGGTAAGCAACCTATTTTAGGCCTAGTAGGGCAAGACTTTTTTTTGAACACCTCGCTCAAACCAAAAACAGTGCATCTAACATCAAGTCATCTAATGGGGGAAGAAGGCAGCCATCTTGTTTTTTCAACAACTCTCAAGATGCACTGCAGCTACACAAGCAGCCAACATGACTGTCGTGCGAAGCACAGGATACAAGTTTCATGTGGCAACTGTGACAGAAAACCTTAACCATTGGGGGGGGAGGGGGGGGCGGGGGACATCCAGTAGGCCGAACTAACAGAGAATTAATTGTTTATTTTTACAATGTAATTGTCCGTAATCCAGGTGCTCATTAGAGAGGCCCTTTTCTCTGTAACTTTTTGTTTCTGAAGTTACAGAAAGATAAATCGTTTTTGTTGTTTTTTTTTGGGGGGGGGAGGGGGGGGAAGAGATATACAAATATTAACAGGTACTCCTGAAATACTGTCCGGTATGCAGGGACCATGAGGCCCTACTCAGTGCTGACAGCAGCCAATGAGAAGAGGCATTTTTTAAAAAGAACAAAATTTTTTTTAATTAAAACAAATTATAAAAAGAAACAAAATTCTTAATTAAAAAAAAAAAAAAAGATGCAAAAAGGCAAAATGAACTACCTCACTTGTATACTGGGAAAACATATCCTTTAAAATGCACTTGGTTGAATTTTAAAGTTTGCTCTCCCATCCACCCTCACGGGACTAACGATTTATTAACTCGAGACTTTTCACCTTCTTTGGAATATTCTTTGCTGCTGGATAGAAAAGGAACGGAGGGCAAAGCAAAGGAGGGGATTTGGGTTCTTAAGAAATGCCAGGACAGAGATGAAGGTGGCACTGGGGGACCAGCTGAAAGCATGATGTGGAGAAGCCACCCAGCCCCAGTACCCACGCATGCATGAAGGCACCCCGGCTCCACTTGCCTGGAGTTTGTAAGACTTGGGTGATTCCGGCTGTCAGTAAAGGGTATGATACATACCTGTAGCAGTTGTTCTCCGAGGACAGCAGGCTGATTGTTCTCACGACTGGGTGACGTCCGCGGCAGCCCCCACCAACCGGAAAGAAGCTTCGCGGGACGGTCGGCACGCAGGGCACGCCCACCGCGCATGCGCGGCCGTCTTCCCGCCCGTGCGCGACCGCTCCCGCCAGTTGAATGACTAGCAAAAAGATGAAACACACAACTCCAAAGGGGAGGAGGGAGGGTAGGTGAGAACAATCAGCCTGCTGTCCTCGGAGAACAACTGCTACAGGTATGTATCATACCCTTTCTCCGAGGACAAGCAGGCTGCTTGTTCTCACGACTGGGGTATCCCTAGCTCTCAGGCTCACTCAAAACAAGAACCCAGGTCAATGGAACCTCGCAACGGCGAGGGTATAACAGAGATTGACCTACGAAGAACAACTAACTGAGAGTGCAGCCTGACCAGAATAAATTCGGGTCCTGGAGGGTGGAGTTGGATTTACACCCCAAACAGATTCTGCAGCACCGACTGCCCGAACCGACTGTCGCGTCGGGTATCCTGCTGGAGGCAGTAATGAGATGTGAATGTGTGGACAGATGACCACGTCGCAGCCTTGCAGATCTCTTCAATAGTGGCTGACTTCAAGTGGGCCACCGACGCTGCCATGGCTCTGACACTATGAGCCGTGACATGACCCTCAAGAGTCAGCCCAGCCTGGGCGTAAGTGAAGGAAATGCAATCTGCTAGCCAATTGGAGATGGTGCGTTTCCCGACAGCGACCCCTAGCCTGTTAGGGTCGAAAGAAATAAACAATTGGGCGGACTGTCTGTTGGGCTGTGTCCGCTCCAAGTAGAAGGCCAATGCTCTCTTGCAGTCCAATGTGTGCAACTGACGTTCAGCAGGGCGGGTATGCGGCCTGGGGAAGAATGTTGGCAAGACAATTGACTGGTTAAGATGGAACTCCGACACCACCTTCGGCAGGAACTTTGGGTGGGTGCGGAGCACTACTCTGTTGTGATGAAATTTGGTATATGGAGCATGAGCTACCAGGGCTTGAAGCTCACTGACCCTACGAGCTGAAGTAACTGCCACCAAGAAAATGACCTTCCAGGTCAAGTACTTCAGATGGCAGGTATTCAGTGGCTCAAAAGGAGGTTTCATCAGCTGGGTGAGGACGACGTTGAGATCCCATGACACTGTAGGAGGCTTGATAGGGGGCTTTGACAAAAGCAAGCCTCTCATGAATCGAACTACTAAAGGCTCTCCAGAGATGGCTTTACCTTCCACACGATAATGGTAAGCACTAATCGCACTAAGGTGATTCCTTACTGAGTTGGTCTTGAGGCCAGACTCTGATAAGTGCAGAAGGTATTCAAGCAGGTTCTGTGCAGGGCAAGAACGAGGTTCTAGGGCCATGCTCTCACACCACACGACAAACCTCCTCCACTTGAAAAAGTAACTCTTTTTAGTGGAATCCTTCCTAGAGGCAAGCAGGACCCGGGAGACACCCTCAGACAGACCCAACGCAGTGAAGTCTACGCCCTCAACATCCAGGCCGTGAGAGCCAGAGACTGAAGGTTGGGGTGCAGCAACGCTCCGTCGTTCTGCGAAATGAGAGTCGGAAAACACTCCAATCTCCACGGTTCTTTGGAGGACAACTCCAGAAGAAGAGGGAACCAGATCTGACGGGCCCAAAAGGGCGCGATCAGAATCATGGTGCCGCGGTCTTGCTTGAGCTTCAGTAAGGTCTTCCCCACCAAAGGTATGGGAGGATAAGCATACAGGAGGCCGGTCCCCCAATGGAGGAGAAAGGCATCCGACGCTAGCCTGCCGTGTGCCTGAAGTCTG
Organism: Microcaecilia unicolor; assembly: GCF_901765095.1. Taxonomy (NCBI): domain Eukaryota; kingdom Metazoa; phylum Chordata; class Amphibia; order Gymnophiona; family Siphonopidae; genus Microcaecilia; species Microcaecilia unicolor. Next base: position 250,368,503 of record NC_044033.1, read on the forward strand.
GAACAGAACAGAGGCAGCTTGTGGTTGGTCTGAGAGGCGAAAAGGTCCACCGAGGGGGTGCCCCACGCTCGGAAGATCTTGCGTACCACTCTGGCATGGAGCGACCACTCGTGCGGTTGCATGACTCTGCTCAGTCTGTCGGCCAGACTGTTGTTTACGCCTGCCAGGTACGTGGCTTGGAGGAGCATGCCGAACCGACACGCCCAACGCCACATCCCGACGGCCTCCTGGCACAGGGGGCGAGATCCGGTGCCCCCCTGCTTGTTGACGTAATACATTGCAACCTGATTGTCTGTCCGAATTTGGATAATTTGGCAGGACAGCCGATCTCTGAAAGCCTTCAGTGCGTTCCAGACCGCTCGGAGCTCCAGGAGGTTGATCTGCAGATCCTTTTCCTGGAGGGACCACAGACCCTGGGTGTGAAGCCCATCGACATGGGCTCCCCACCCCAGGCGAGATGCATCCGTCGTCAGCACTTTCGTGGGCTGCGGAATTTGGAATGGACGTCCCAGGGTCAAATTGGTCCGGATGGTCCACCAGAGCAGTGAAGTGCGGCAACTGGTGGAGAGGCGGATGACATCTTCTAGATTCCCGGTGGCTTGGAACCACTGGGAAGCTAGGGTCCATTGAGCAGATCTCATGTGAAGACGAGCCATGGGAGTCACATGAACTGTGGAGGCCATATGACCCAGAAGTCTCAACATCTGCCGAGCTGTGATCTGCTGAGACGCTCTGGTCTGCGAAGCCAGGGCCAAGAGATTGGTGGCCCTCGCTTCGGGAAGGTAGGCCTGAGCCGTCTGGGAATTCAGCAGCGCTCCTATGAATTCCAGGGACTGAGTTGGCTGGAGATGGGACTTTGGGTAATTTATCACAAACCCCAGCAGCTCCAGAAGTTGAATAGTGCACTGCATGGACCGGAGGGCTCCTGCCTCCGAGGTGTTCTTGACCAGCCAATCGTCGAGATATGGGAACACGTGCACTCCCAGCTTGCGTAGGTAGGCCGCTACCACCACGAGGCACTTTGTAAACACTCGTGGGGCAGAGGCGAGCCCAAAGGGCAGCACACAATACTGAAAGTGCCGTGCGCCCAGGCGGAATCTGAGATACTGTCTGTGAGCTGGCAGTATCGGGATGTGAGTGTATGCGTCCTTTAAATCCAGGGAACATAGCCAATCGTTTTTCTGAATCATTGGCAGAAGGGTGCCCAAGGAAAGCATCCTGAACTTTTCTTTGACCAGGAATTTGTTCAGGCCTCTCAGGTCTAGGATGGGACGCATCCCCCCTGTTTTCTTTTCCACAAGGAAGTACCTGGAATAGAATCCCTGCCCTTCCTGCCCGGGTGGTACGGGCTCGACCGCATTGGCGCTGAGAAGGGCGGAGAGTTCCTCTGCAAGTACCTGCTTGTGATGGGAGCTGAAAGACTGAGCTCCCGGAGGACAATTTGGAGGCAGGGAGGCCAAATTCAGGGCGTATCCGCACCGCACTATTTGGAGAACCCACTGGTCGGAGGTTATGAGAGGCCACCTTTGGTGAAAGAATTTTAACCTCCCTCCTACCGGCAGGTCGTCCGGTACGGACACTTGTAGGGCGGCTATGTTCCCATGGATCCAGTCAAAAGCCCGTCCCCGGCTTTTGCTGTGGAGGCGCAGGGGGCTGCTTAGGCGCACGCTGTTGACGAGAACGAGCGCGCTGGGGCTGTCCCTGTGCCTGACGAGGCCTTCGGGCCGGCTGGTTGTACCTACGCTTTGCAAAAGAATAGGGTGCAGCCTGCCGGGCCCGGGAAAAACGCCCGCCCGTGGGGGCGGGTGCTGAAGGCGCCCGGTGGGAGAGCTTGTCGAGAGCGGTTTCCCGCTGATGCAGTTGGTCAACCATCTGCTCGACCTTCTCACCAAAAATGTTATCCCCCCGGCAAGGGACGTCAGCCAGTCTCTGCTGGGTGCGGTTGTCCAGGTCAGAGGCATGCAGCCATGAGAGCCTGCGCATCACTATACCTTGGGCCGCAGCACGAGATGCCACGTCACAGGTGTCAAAAATCCCCCTGGACAGGAACTTTCTGCACGCCTTCAGCTGCCTGACCACCTCCTGATAAGGCCTGGACTGCTCCGGCGGGAGCTTGTCGACCAGGTCCGCCAGCTGTTGCACATTGGTCCGCATGTGGATGCTCATATAGAGCAGGTAGGATTGGATGCGGGTCACGAGCATGGAGGATTGGTAGGCCTTCCTCCCAAACGAGTCCAGAGTGCGAGACTCCCGCCCCGGGGGCGCCGAGGCGGTATCCCTCGAACTCCGTGCCCTCTTGAGAGCAGAATCCACGACCGCTGAGTCATGGGGCAACTGGGGCCGCATGAGCTCTGGGTCAGAGTGGATCCTGTACTGGGACTCTGCTTTCTTGGGAATGGTGGGGTTAGTTAATGGTCGCACCCAGTTCCGAAGCAGCGTCTCCTTCAGGACATTGTGCAGCGGTACCGTGGAGGACTCTCTAGGTGGTGATGGATAGTCGAGGACCTCGAGCATCTCGGCCCTCGGCTCTTCCACAGAGACCACGGGAAAGGGAATGCTGATAGACATATCCCGCACAAAGGAGGCAAAGGAGAGACTCTCAGGAGGTGAGAGCTTCCTCTCCGGTGACGGCGTGGGGTCCGAGGGAAGGCCCGTAGACTCCTCGGAGGAGAAATATCTAGGGTCCTCCTCTTCCCCCCACGAGTCCTCGTCCTCGGTATCAGACATTAGCTCATGTAGCTGAGTCCGGTACCGGGCCCGGCTCGACGTCGAGGCACCGAGGTCTCGGTGTCGTCGAGCGGTGGACTCCCGCGCCGGCGGGGACGGAGCTCCCTCCATCGACGTCGACGGGGACTCCACCTGCGTGGCGGTCGAGACCGGCACCGCAAGCGGCGGCGGTGTCGACAGCCCCGGCGCCGGGCTAGAGCTCGCCGGCGCCACAGTCATCGGCACCAGCCTGGCGCATCAGCCCTTCCAGGATCCCCGGAAGGATGGCTCTGAGGCACTCGTCCAGGCCCGCTGCCGGGAAAGGCGGTGGGGCCGGTAAGGGTGTCGGTGCCAGAAGCTGTTGGGAGCCAGGAGACGGCACCGAGGTGCCGGAACCCCGACGCGTCGGTACCTCCACAACCGACGGAGACCTCTCCTCTCGATGACGACGCTTTGGCGTCGACTCCTCTTCAGGATGCACCGAGGGCGTCCGGTGACGGCGCTTCTTATCCTTTTTCCGATGCACGTCACCGGCGCCGGAGGGCATGGAGGAGGAGGAGGTCGATCCCCCTCGGTCTCGAGGTACCGGGTCAGACAGGGTTCGGTCCCGTGGCTCACGAGCTGAGGGAGTGACCGGGGCCGACTGCCCACGCGGCCTCTCAACCCCACTCTCACCGGCGGACCGGCGGGCCGACGGGACCTGTTCTCCTGGGGTCGCTGCCATCGGTGCCGATGTCTCGGGCATCGATACCGGTACCGAAGAACCGGCCTTCGATACCGATGCCGTCGAGGTCGACGTCGAGGGGCCGGCGCAAGTTCCAAAAAGACGGTCCTGCAGAACTTGCCTCGCAACCTGAGTCCGTTTCCGGAGACCGAGACACAAAGCACACGACTTGAGATTGTGCTCCGGCCCGAGGCACTGGAGGCACCAAGCGTGGGTGTCGGTCTGCGAGATCGGCCGGCCGCAGCGACCACACTTTTTAAAACCACTCGGGACCTTCGAGGACATCGACGGAAAAATCGCGTCGGCGAAGTCAAAGTCGGCAATGGTGGCTAAAATCACACCACGAAAAAATTAACCGACCGAGCGGCCACTAGGCCGCAACGTGGCGTCCCCGCTAGAAGCGAGGGAAAAGGGGAGCGCGTGCTCCACACGCGCAAAATTCTTTTTTTTTTTTTTTTTTTTTTAAAACAATACAAAGAAAAAGAAGGAAACCGAACGGTAATCCAAAAGCGACGATCCGCGTAAACGCGGTCGAAAATCCGGCGGCTGAACAGAGAGAGAGGCAAACGCACAACTCTCTCCAGTCGCGGAAAAAAAGGAACTGGCGGGAGCGGTCGCACACGGGCGGGAAGACGGCCGCGCATGTGCGGTGGGCGTGCCCTGCGTGCCGACCGTCCCGCGAAGCTTCTTTCCGGTTGGTGGGGGCTGCCGCGGACGTCACCCAGTCGTGAGAACAAGCAGCCTGCTTGTCCTCGGAGAACAAAAGACACACACAAAGTATGCAACGGTTAGTTATGAGAGATCATTTTAGGGTGAGGATGGGCACAGAGGATCCTCAGTCATGGGGTAAAGCCTGGGAGGGGCACGGAGGATCCTCAGTGGTGGGGGAATGAGGGGTAATGCCTGGGAGACGCACAGAAGATCCTCAGTGGTGGGGTGTGAGGAGTAAAACCTGGGAGAAGCACAGAGGATCCTCAGTGGTGGGGGAGTGAGGGAGTAAAGGCTGGGAGGGGCACAGAGGATCCTCAGTGGTGGGGGAGGGAGTAAAGCCTGGGAGGGGCACAGAGGATTCTCAGTGGTGGGGAATTGAGGAGGTAAAGCCTAGGAGGGGCACAGAGGATGCTCAGTGGTGGGGGAAGTGAGGGGGTAAAGCCTGGGAGGGGCACAGAGGATCCTCAGTGGTGGGGTGTGAGGAGTAAAACCTGGGAGAGGCACAGAGGATCCTCAGTGGTGGGGGAGTGAGGGAGTAAAGGCTGGGAGGGGCACAGAGGATCCTCAGTGGTAGGGGAGGGGGTAAAGCCTGGGAGGGGCACAGGGGATCCTCAGTGGTCGGGGAGGGAGTAAAGCCTGGGAGGGGCACAGAGGATTCTCAGTGGTGGGGAAGTGAGGGGTAAAGCCATAGATCAGGTAGGAGTTGAAGAACTGTAGCAGGAAGGAAGAAGTGGAAGAGACTGAGCTGAGCCTGGAAGTTTTTAACCTGCAACCAGGCACCAGAACCTAGCGATAATATCTTTCTATTTTCTACTCAAGACATAAGCGCGTCTCCCCCCCCACTAACCTTTTACCCCCTTGCAATAATTAATGAGTAAGCCCAGTCAGTGCACCCCACTTTTTACAGATGGTGTGGACTGAAGTGGGATATAAAACAGAGCTCAGGCAGAATTATCCATTTTGAAAACCTTTCCTCTCTCAAGAATCTAAAATCTACCTCAGGGCAATAAACACCGGATAATCTGAGGAAAAGTCAGAAGCTGTGACTGAAATACCACTTTAATGTAAAAGACACCCCCCCCCCCCCCAAACCTAACAAGACTAAAACCCAAATGAGCCTCCTGGCCTATGCTGAAACCACAACACACAAAACCAGGTTAACAAAACCCCCATCGGGGGAGACGGCTGGGGCACAAGCATCAAGACAGGCGGAAGGGCCTCGCCTCCTGCCATCCCTTGCGACTCACCGGTGCGGTGTGTTCCTTGCGGATCTTGTGCGAGGAGGCCACATGCGCCAGATACTGGATGACTTTCTTCGTGTTCTCCGTCTTCCCGGCTCCTGACTCTCCACTGAAAGGGCGGAAAGCGGAGACTGGTAAGAGAATGTTTCCTTCTGAAAACCGTGATTTTTTATTTTAAAAATGAAATTAAATGAAGAAAGAAAAAAAAAAAAAAAAAAAAAGACTATGGGGCGCCAAAAAATGGCCTGCGCTGTTGTAGACGCGTGCATTGGACGTGCGTAGGTCTACTTTTCAGCGTGCCTGCAAAAAAAAGGCCTTTTTTTTTTTTTTTTACTGAAAACGAACATGTGGCAAAATGAAAATTGGCGCGCATCCATTTTGGGCCTGAGACCTTACTGGCACCCATTCACTTAGCGGTAAGTTCTCACGCATTAACCGGGCTGTAATCATCGGCGCCCAGACAATGCCGATTACCGACCGGTCAGCGCTGCATGCCAGAAAATTTCCACGGCACCTACTGCATGCGTGTACAAAATTTAATTACCGCCCGGACCAGGCAATAGCCGGGCGGTAGTTCTGAATTGGCCTGCGTTGGGTACGCGTAGGTTCTTAAGTTAGTAAAAAGGACCCCTAAGCTGGCAACCGCATTGCTCCATCAAAGGTCAATACGAAAGTGCTCAGCAGGCAGAGCCGGATCAAATGACCCAAGGCTGCATCTCAAATCAGGACAGATACCTGTACAGATATGAAAAGGCCTACAGATGCGTTGAATGCGTTAGACATGTCATATTTCAATACAAAGTGTTACGCTGCTTCCCTGCCCCTCTTCTCTCCCATCTCCCGCCAAGAGGCTTCCCTGCTGTGACAGAAGGCCAGTCGAGACGCAGACTAGGACCAGATTTCAGGAATGGTTAAGACGGGACGTGGAGGGGTCCTCGAACCCTTTGCCTGGATCCGAAGATCCCTGCACACAGAGAATTGTATTACGCTAGCAGGCCCCATGTCTCTCAAACCCAATGGTTTCATCACCCCATGAAACGTTACGTCAAAGGAGACTGCAGATGATCCAACATCACATCATATCACCAGTTTCCAGAGGTTCCCGGATCCTGCTACTTACGTGCAAAGGATGGACTGGTCTTCCCGATCTAAATAAGAAAGAAAAACAGAATGGGGGGGGGGGGGGGGGGTCACAAGTCTGGCCTTAAAAAGAAGCTCATCTTCTTGTGCTAATTAAACAGAAGTTCAGCTTGACACTGAGGGATGAGAATATCAGGCTGGGACCTTCTAAACATAAGTAAATTTCCAAGACTTTCTCACTAGAACAAGATAGTTGCGCTTATACCAGAATTTCCTTCCCGAGGGGGTGGTCGGCTATAACAGGGTTCCATGCCCACCTAGGCCACTGCCTCGAAGAAAGGATGTCAGCTAAGATTTCAACCGCTGTGAAGTGGCAGGACATGATGACCACTGTTAACCTAAGAAACTGTAAAAGGTGAGCAGCAGGCCAGGCTACAAGTGTCACACGATGGACACAAATTAATCTGCTCCCGGTTTGTGTAAACAACCCCTCTCAAGCCATGATCCAAGCTTCTCTGTTTCAAGGAAGCCGTGGTTTGTGAAGGCACTGCTTTAGTCCAGTGTAGGCTGTGGTTTGGCGGCCATTTTGGGAAGGTTACCAACAGAAAAGGTGGTCACACAAATCACTGCCAAAACTAAATAGAACCACGTCACCAAAATCTAATCATGTGATTAGGAACTAACTAACATCAAATTATGGAAATAATAAAATAAACGGAGAGGAAAAGCCTCAGACCCTGGTCCGGAACTGCAAACGTTCTCACAGGTATTAAAAAACTCCCCTAACAACTTATCTTCTTTTCTTTGACTTATCTCCTTTTTTAGTTATTAACTTTCTTTCACCTTTTGAATTTTCAATTTTAAAGCTTCTTAATTGTCCAATTTGCTTCATAAAATGAAGATGCAAACAACCTTAACATGTTCTTAATGCAAACTGTACAGAGCAGGGTCCCACCAACAGTGACCAACGTTTCACTAGAAAGCTGCTTCAGGGTGAAAGGAACCAAACAACCATTACAGTGGCTGAACACTCCACGAAAATTAAAAACTTGAAAATGAATAACTAAAAAGATAAGTTATTAGGAGAGGTTTTGATGCCTGTGAGAAGCCCTAGTCAGAGTCTGTGAGAAGGTTTGAAGTTCCGGACCAGGGTCTGAGGCTTTTCTCCTCTGTTTAACTAATCATTTCCACCATTTGATAGTAGTTACTCATGATTAGATTTTGGTAAAATGATTCTATTTTGTTTTGACAAGGTTACTACTTGCCCCTTAAGTTTACAGGGCTTCTTTCCCCTTTCGTGTTGGGTGCTAAACATTTCTGTCCTAAAATTTAACAATGTGTCTATGCTCAAAGTCATCTTTATTGTCAACCCACACATATTTTCAGTGGAGGTAAAACAATAACCGTCAACAGAGCAACGATATCGGTGGGTTAACCATTTGTCACTTAACAGTTCCCCTTTCTTAACACCTTCTATCCCCCCACCCCACCCTCCCTCAATCCCTTGATGTGAAATGTCTAACTTCGGAAGTATTCTGCCGCATGCAGCGGATTGCAAGGTGTCCCAAATTTTCTCCAATATCCGTTGAAAATGTATGCCCCTCTCAGAAGGAATGTCCTGTACAGTATAGGGCTCCATTTTTAGAAGATTGATCATCTGACAGGGCCACATCTCTTAACAACATGTTTAAATATCGGGAAATCGAGCTTTTTCAGACTGAAGCAGGTCCCTACCGCTTTCTACAGGGCGGACCTCAGGGTTATTCGCTCACCACAAGGGGAACACGTGCTCCAGATTCAACTCCGACAACCTCTCATTTCAAGAGCTCCCCAAAGGAAAATGCAGAGACACCAAGGGAGACCCAGCCCAAAGCTGGAGATTTCTCTGGCGGGCCCCGGGCAGGTCTTAAACCAGTTCTAGCATATATACAACCCATAAACTGACATATTCTAATCAATAAATAGAATATAAAATTCATTTTTCTACTTTTGTTGTCTGGTCACTTTATTTTTCTAATCACGTTGGTCACAGTCTCTGGTTTCTGCTTTTCTCTGCCTTTTCTTAACTTTCTTTCCAGGGTTTCCTTTTCCATTTGGTATTTCTTCTCTCTCTCTGTAGCATCATTCATCTTTTCTCTGCATCCCTATTCGTCCTGTCCAGTATCTCCCTTCTTTGTCTCTGCCCCTGTCTTCTTGCTATATAGAGCACCTCCCTTCTCAGTCCTTTTTCTTGTCCTGTTCAAGATCTCCCCTCTGTGTCCCTATCCCTCCCGCTTCATCCAGCATTGCCTCTTGGTGTCCTTATTCCTCCCATGTCCAGCTTCTCCCCTCACTCCTCCTACAACCGCCCCCCCCCCCCCAAGGACACCATCTCTCTACCTTTCCTTCTGCCCACCCCCCTCCCTAGGAGCCAGAATCTCTCTTTCTTCCCTCCTGCACCCCAAACCCCACTCCAGATCCAGCATCTCTCTTTCCCTCCTGACCCCCACTCCCCCTGGGAGCCAAAGTCTCTCTTCCTTCTCTTCTGCCCCCCCTCCACTCCAACATTTGTCTTCCTACTCTCCCCCCCTCCAAACCAGAGGCCAGCCTCTCTTCTATCCCTCCTGTTCCCCCCATCACCACTGCAGGCCAATATCTCTCTCTCTCCCTCTTTTTTGTCTCCCCCCTCCCCCAAGGGCCAGCATCTCAAGACTCAGAATCTGTTCTTCTCCTCCCTGTCACCCTCATGTCCAGCAGCTGTCTCTCCCTCTCCCCCCTCCTCCCCGGTGGGTCCAGCATGCTCTGCCTCCTGCCCTGTCCCCACATCCTTTCCTCCCCTCCTGCAGCCAGCATCTGTACTGGGCCGGAGTGTAGGAGTAGCCTAGTGGTTAGTGCAGTGGACTTTGATCCTGGGGAACTGAGTTCGATTCCCACTGCAGCTCCTTGTGACTCTGGACAAGTCACTTAACCCTCCATTGCCCCTGGTACAAAATAAGTACCTGAATATATGTAAACCGCTTTGAATGTAGTTGCAAAAACCTCAGAAAGGTGGTACATCAAATCCCATTTCCCATCTCTGCCTCCGCCACCCCTTCCGGCCCAGCATGGCACCTCTCCCCCTCCTCCCTAGACAGATTGCAAACCTTCCTGGTATAGCTGCCAGCCTCAAAAGCCACACTGCCTTCAGTGAGCATAGGCACCCTTTCCCCTGCTGTGTCCCGCCTCCTCTGATACAACAGGACAGGGCAGAAGAGTGTCTTTGTAGCTTTGATGCTGGCAGTTACACTGGGAAGGTTTGCGATCTGCTGCGGAGGGGAGTGGGCGAAAGATGCCATGCCAGGCCCAGGGGAGGGGGCAAAAGATGCCATGCCAGGCCCAGGGGAGAGCTAAAGGTAGCGACAGACGGTCCAAAGATGTGGGGAGCAGCCAGCCGCCAATGGATGAGAAAAGGGGCTCTGTGCACGTGAACTAAACGCATGCAACTTGACACGTCTGGAAACGGAAATTCTCTGTTGCTGGTTTTATATATCATTAGTTAGTTTCTCCCCTCCAACCCTCACCCCAGAGCAAAACGAATCTTCTCCCCACCCGCGGCCCTCCGATCCGCCCTGCGCCAGGCTCACCCTGAAGCATGCTCCGGTAGGCGGTTTCTGAGATGGCGTAGATGTGAGGAGGTACCTCATGGCGCTTCTTTCCCCGGTACATCTCCACGATCTGCTCCGTGTAGATGGGCAGGTTCTTGTACGGATTGATGACAACACAGAATAGACCCGAATATGTCTGTGGGAAGGAAAGAGAGAGGGGTAATTAGAAAATGTAACGAGGGTCCAGGAGAAGCGCCTTTACATCAAAGTCAGAGGTGAGGTGTACTGGATTAGCAGGGGGCACTCCATGGCAGGAATGAGGTGCATTGGCAAAGTTGTGCGAGAAATCTCAGTACTGGACCAGCAAAAGGGAGGGGGATGGTTGCATGGCAGGAATGAGATGCACTAGCAGAGCTATGTGATGCAGTCTCAGTCCTGGACTAGCAGGGGGCACTGCATGGCAGGATTGAGGTGCGCTAGCAGAGCTGTGCAAGATGGTCTCAGTGTTAGAGTAGCAGAGGACACTACAATGCAGGAACGAGGTGCATTGGCAAAGTTGTGCGAGAAATCTCAGTACTGGGCAAGCAAAGGGGAGTGGGCCGGCTGCCTGGCAGGAATGAGGTGCACTAACAGTGCTATGTGAGGCAGTCTCAGTCCTGGACTAGCAGGGAGTGCTGCATGGCTGGAAAAACGTGCACTGGCATGACAGTGCGAGTCGGTACTGGTCTAGTAGGGGGTACTGCATAGCACAGGGGTGGCACTGTGTGGCAGGAATGAGGTGCGCGGCTAGAACTGTACGAAATGGCCTCAGACCTGGACTAGCAGGGGGTGCTGCATGGCAAAAATGAGGTGCACTAGTACAACTATGTTTCAGATTCTCAGTACTACTACAGCGCTACAAGGCATAAGTAGCGCTGTACATCATACATGTAAAAACAGTCCCTGCTCAAAGAGCTCACAATCTAAATAGGACAGGCAAACAGACAGAACAACTAAGAGGTAAGGGAATTAAAGAGGTGGGGATAAAAGGGTTCAGGGAAAGTGAGTAGTGGTTAGGAGTCAAAAGCAGCGTTAAAGGGGTGGGCTTTTAGCCTGGATTTGAAAACTGCCAAAGACGGGGCTAGACGTACAGGCTCGGGAAGTCTATTCTAGGCGTGAGGTGCAGCAAGATAAAAGGAACCGAGTATGGAATTAGCAGTAGAGGAGAAGGGGACAGACAAGAGAGATTTATCCACAGAACGGAGTACCCGAGGGGGGGCGTAGGGAGAGACAAGAGTGGAGAGGTACTGGGGAGCGGTAGAGTGAATGCACTTATAGGTCAGTAAGAGAAGTTTGAATTGAATGCGGAAACGAATAGGGAGCCAGTGAAGTGACTTGAGGAGAGGGCTAATGTGAGCATAGCGACTCTGGCGGAAAATGAGTCGTGCAGCAGAGTTTTGGACCGATTGAAGAGGAGAGAGATGGCTAAGTGGGAGGCCGGTGAGAAGCAGGTTGCAATAATCTAGGCGAGAGGTGATAAGAGTGTGGATAAGGGTTCTGGTAGAGTGCTTAGAGAGGAAGGGACGGATTTTGCTGATGTTATAGAGAAAGAAACGACAGGTTTTGGCAATCTGCTGAATGTGAGCAGAGAAGGAGAGAGAGGAGTCAAAGATGACCCAAGGTTACGAGCAGATGAGACAGGGAGAATGAGAGTGCCATCCACAGAAATAGAGAAAGGGGGGGGAGGAGAGGTAGGTTTAGGGGGAAAGATGAGAAGCTCGGTTTTGGCCATGTTAAGTTTCAGATGACGAGACATCCAGGCAGCGATATCAGATAGGCAGGCTGAAACTTTGGTCTGGATGCTGGTTGAGATTTCGGGGGTGGGGGGTGGAGAGGTAGATTTTGGAGTCATCAGCATAGAGATGGTATTGAAAGCCATGGGATGATATCAGAGAGCCAAGGCAGGGAAGAAGTGCAGATGGAGAACAGGAGAGGACCGAGAACAGAACCTTGAGGTACACCGATTGGCAGTGGGATAGAAGTGGAAGAGGATCCACCAGAGTGTACACTAAAGGTGCGAAGCAAGAGGTAGGAGGAGAACCAGGAAAGAATAGAACCCTGGAATCCAAGTGAAGACAACTTATCAAGGAGTAAGCTGTGATCAACAGTGTCAAAAGCGGCGGATAGATCGAGAAGGATGAGGATAGAATAGAGACCTTTAGATTTGGCCAGTAACAGGTCGTTGAAAATTTTTGTAAGTGCAGTTTCAGTTGAATGAAGAGGGCGAAAGCAAGATTGGAATGGGTTAAGAACAGACTGCGATGAAAGAAAAATCAAGACAGTGGCGGTGAACGGAACGTTCAAGTATCTTGGAGAGGAAGGGGAGGAGGGAGCTGGGTCGATAGTTGGAAGGACAAGTAGGGTCAAGTGAAGGCTTCTTAAGGAGTGGTGTGACCACGGCATGTTTGAAGATATCGTGAACGGTCGCAGTGGAAAGTGAAAGATTGAGGATATGACAGATAAAAGGGGTGAGAGTAGAAGAGATGGTGTTAAGAAGGTCGGTAGGAATGGGATCAGAGGAACAGGTAGTTCGTTTTGAGGAGGAGAGAAGATGTGTTTCTCATCAGTGATTTTGGGAAAGGAGTAAAAGGACGGAGGGGTTGGGGAGTTAGGGGAACGGATAAGGGGAGGGAGAGGTGGGGGTCGCTTGGTTGAGAATTCGAGGTTTATTTTCTGAACTTTGTCGTGGAAGAATTCAGCTAGGGTCTGGGGAAATAGTGAGGGGGAAGTTGGAGATGGAGGCACTTTGAGGAGAGAGTTCAGTGTGGCGAAGAGAAGTCAAGGGTTAGAGCCAAGAGAATTAGTCAGCTGGATGTACTAGAATAGCAGAAAGAGGAGGGAGGTGAAGGGAAGGGAATCCAAGCCTCAGACAGAAATCCCTGCTCACAATCATGCTTCCAGTTATTAATTATGTGTGTTCAGTTCCCCTGAGCAGCGACTAGCCTGGTTTATCCTCTGACAGGTCTGCTAAGTGGGCGATTGTTCTTATTATCGGCAGGACAGTCACAGCATCTGCTTACAATTTCTCATCAAGCCAGACAACGCAAAGCAGACACACCCCCTATTACCATAAAATAAACTACTTTAGACCATTAGACCTAAACACGGTGGCTACTGGTGGGGGCTCCCAGCTCCAGACCTGCTCAGCTCAACACGCAGTGTCCCTTTATGCTAACCAGGATGGAAAGGTCGCACCACTCAACTCTCTGGGTATGCAGCTCCAGACCAAGATCAGCACAGGGACGGAGGGTAAATGCATTATGTACGCAATCCGCTGTGGCCTGGGGTGGTGTGTCGTTTCTGCACGTGCCCACATTACACCCATGCATCACCTGAACAGAGATCTTCTGCAATGTCTGGAGCCGGAGGAAGACTTTCAGTATGCTGCAGAACACATCCAGGGCTTTTCAGCCACTGCCACTCTGCAGAATCTCCCATTTGAGCCCAGGGGCAGTCACAAAGGAGATAAGACGACAAACATCACAAGAAAGGTTCATTCCCAGGAGACCTGTTCACTCAAAGGAAACCAGACACTCCTTTACACCCACATAATATTATATTTGGCTGCTATCGAACATATACATTTTTCTAACCTATATTGCACAGGGTTCTTAATTCAGCTCAACCTAAAAGCTGAAATGGATCAAAACTGCTCTGCATCCAGAGTCTTAAAACTAATCTCTGCCATTTACATTAAAAGTAATGTTGCTGAATCTTCTCTACCTATTCTCCTGAAGAGGATTATAAATCTCTCTTTTATAGGCATGTTAGGTTACATTTGATATTCTCTCTGAATTTTATCACTTTCTAAGTCGCTGTTATCTCCCTCCTTTGCCCGGTTGGAGAAGGTGCAGAGAGGTATCCTCCCAGGATCTCTGCTGCCCATCTGCTGAGGTGAGTTTTCTGGATGAAATCCAGGATCGACTTTCCAGGAGAGCCAGGAAGCAAAAAAACCTATAAAAATTATATTTTACCCACCTTCCCCCGGGAAGGGAATAGAGACCACCGTTCCCAACCACAATGCAAAAAAGACAAAGGACTTTTTTGTGAGCAGCCGACTGGGTCTATAGAAAGATTTCCTCTCAAGAAAAAAAGGAATAAAAACATAAAAATCAGATTAGACAAATTCCAGAGATGTCTTAAAACAAGACCCGAGTTATTCTGCCAAGTCCTTAAACCTCTCTCCCCCCCCCCCCCCCCCCCCCCAAAAAAAAAAAAAAAAAAAACTTTCATGGAGGTCTGTGCTCTGCAGTCGAAGAGCAGTGAAGAAAGTGGAGGGAAGGGCGGGTCATGACTCAAAACCCTCCCAGACCACCTCTTCGAGCTGAGGATGCTCAGGGCGGTTACAGGGCTACATCGATCGGGATATGCAGGTTGCCACATCCCTTGCTCATCCGCAGGTCTGATCCGGGGATGATGGGGGTGGAAAAGGGGAAGGGGTACAGCCAATGAGGCAGTGTGTGAGGAGTAAACCTCAGAGGGAGGGGGGAGGTAGAGTAGCAAGAGAAACCTTTGAACCTGCGCTGTCCTGGTTCGTAGAACCTTCTATGGCCATCGGTCACAGCCCCGGGGGTGTTGAGGTGAGGCTAAGGGCAGGGGAGCTTCGCAGACCCCCCCCCCCCCCACCCAGCAGGCCTCTGTATAGAGCTGCCCAGTTACTCCGTCCTGTATAATTATTTGTGGCTGTGCCCTGCACTTAACTTACAAGCCGGTTAATTAGAGGGCAGACCGGGAGAAAAGGTTCTCCTGCTCAACCCTCAGGGCCTGAGCCTGGGTCCTTTCTTCCTGGGGGTTTTGTGTTGCCCTTCCGGGGGCTACTATGTGCCCTTGACCTCTACATAAGTACATAAGTGTTGCCATACTGGGACAGACTAAAGGTCCATCAAGCCCAGCATCCTGTTTCCAACAGTGGCCAATCCAGGTCACAAATACCTGGCAAGATCCCAAAAAAGTACAAAACATTTTATGATGCTTATCCCAGAAATAGTGGATTTTCCCCAAGTCCAATTTAATAATAACAAAGTAGATGATGGCAAAAAAAAGACCTGCACGGTCCATCCAGTCTGCCCAACAAGATAAACTCATATGTGCTACTTTTTGTGTATACTCTACTTTGATTTGTACCCGTCCTCTTCAGGGCACATGGTCTATGGACTTTTCCTTTAGGAAGCTGTCCAAACCTTTTTTAAACTCTGCTAAGCTAACTGCCTTTACCACATTCTCTGGCAACGAATTCCAGAGTTTAATTACATGTTGAGCGAAGAAAAAGTTTCTCCGATTCATTTTAAATTTACTACTTTGTAGCTTCATCGCATGCCCCCTAGTCCTAGTATTTTTGAAAGTGTAAACAGACGCTTCACATCTACCCGTTCCACTCCACTCATTATTTTATAGACCTCTACCATATCTCCCCTCAGCCAAGCTGAAGAGCCCCAGCCGCTTTAGCCTTTCTTCATAGGGAAGTCGTCCCATCCCCTTTATCATTTTCATCGCCCTTCTCTGCACCTTTTCTAATTCCACTATATCTTTTTTGAGACACGGTGACCATAATTGAACACAATATTTGAGGTGCAGTCGCACCATGGAGCGTTACAAAGGCATTATAACGTCCTCATTTTTGTTTTCCATTCCTTTTCTAATGGAGTGGAGTAGCCTAGCGATTAGTGCAGTGGACTTTGATCCTGGGGAACTGAGTTCGATTCCCACTGCAGCTCCTTTTGACTCTGGGCAAGTCACTTAACCCTCCATTGCCCCTGGTACAAAGTAAGTACCTGAATATATGTAAACCGTTTTGAATGTAGTTGCAAAACCCTCAGAAAGGCGGTATATCGTCCCATTTTCCTTTCCCCCCTTTCCCTAATAATACCTAACATTCTATTTGCTTTCTTAGCCGCAGCAGCACACAGAGCCCCTCCTGGCCCACGATATGACCTTGAAGGTTCTCTGGGAAATCCTCTGTCGGTGCTCAGCACCGAGGAAAGGACCTAGAGGTTTCTCTTTCCCGTCGCTCACATCGTCTCCCAGCGCCAAAAGGCCGCAGGCCCCTCGTCCAACATGCACGTCTGCCCGCTGTTTCTGTTAGAAACCGTAAAATCTACGTCCACACAATTTGGTGGGGAAGCACAGGTTCTACGATATAGGGCTCAATGCAAGAAAGTGCGCCAAAAAAATATGGTCGTGACCTGCGTAAATTGCAACCGCAGAACACGAGGTGTATGTCAACATTCAGGCGCGAGCAACTTATGCCGGCCAAATGGCAGGTGAAAATGAGCGCATCTAACTGTCGTAGCTGCACCTGAACTAAACGTTCTATAATCTACGTGTTCAAATGGAAATTAGTGGTCAGAAACGTCAATTAAGGCCCGTCACTGGTACTTACTACTACTACTACTTATTTCTATAGCGCTACTAGACGTACATAATGGTACTAATTCAACAATTACGCACTCAGATTTCTAGAATCCAGGGGATGAGTCTCAGCAACCTCCCACTACTGTCTGTAGGAATTATATACATGAGGTGGATTATAAAGGGGCTGAAATTTGGCATTTCACTATGTGGGATATCAGCCTGGGTGGGGGGAGAGATATTCTGGCTAGCTCCCCTGCTACAGAAATCAAATTTCTGAAGCACAGGTTAGTAAGAGCAGGCAGCTTTCACTCCAGAGCTGATCAGAGGAGCAGGTCTCCTTGACACAGAGCACAGGATCCAACGCCGAGAAGGAAAGGGAAAGGGTAGATGCGAAACGTCTGTTTACTCTTTCCAAAAAATACTAGGACTAGGGGGCATGCGATGAAGCTACAAAGTAGTAAATTTAAAACGAATCGGAGAGAGGTCACGTGACGCTATGCAGGAGGGTGGTCGCAAGTGAGCGATGCTCTGGCCCTTATCCTAATCCCCCGAGAATCGTACTGAATTTTGGTCCCCGCAAAAGCAAACAGTAAGACCGGAACGTAGTGGATATTGTTTCAGCAACTAAAAGGGTGCCGATGGCGACAAAATCTGCCCAGAAAGAGAAGCTCCGCAGCAAACCGCCAGAATCCAAAATGGTGGCTTCCCCGAGTTCCGCAACTTCATCGGTCTCATCGGCTTGGGTGGCCGAGATAACAACGGAAATGACGGCGGTACTGGAGGAGATGTTGGAGCGGCATTTAACACCCATAGGCACCAGATTGGAACAGCTACAAACACGGATGGAAGACCTGACCTGGGAATGTGTCGCATTTCAAACGAGGACAAGTGAGGTGGAAGAAAGAGTGACGGAGGTGGAGGGCACGTAAAAGACTATGCAAAAGAAACTGGAGTCTCTGGAACAAAAAATGGAGGACCTAGAGAACCGTTCCAGGAGGAACAACCTACGCCTGGTGGGGTTCCCTGAAAGTGTGAGAGACAAGGACCTAACAGCAGTGCTTGAGAGCTGGCTAGCAAAGGTCATTGCGTTTACCGCTGATCTGGGACCGGTAAGAGTGGAGAGAGCCCATAGATTAGGGCCCCGCAGGGCTAACGATGATAAACCTAGAGTGATTATCCTGCGTAGGGTTACCATATGGCTCCAGAAAAAGGAGGACGGATTGAGCCAGCCAGGTTTTACTTCCATTGCTTTGCTCATAAGCAATTTATACTGCAGTCCTCCCATACAAACACTTGTCATATGATAACAAGCGGATCCTGTGCTTTCAGGACTATTCGGCTGGAGTTGCAGGACGGAGGCGGGCTTTTTCACCGCTTTGTGCCAAGCTATTTTCATGGAAAATCCGATTTGCCTTAATATACCCAGCTATTTTAAAGCTCACCCACAAGGGCACAGACCATTCTTTTGAAACTGTAATGGAGGCGCAGAGATTTGTGACATAGCTGGAAGAGGAGTGTGCAACCGGCTCGGGATGAGTAAAGCCACATAGAGAAGGTGGCTGAAACTTGGCATCCTCACCGGAGCGAAGACTGGAAGCAATGAGTAGCAAAAAGGAGACCTTTGGAAACAAGTAAAGGGGATTTTGCTCTTGCCCTAGGGGCTGGAGAGGTGGAGGTTGGGGCATGGACATATTCTACTCTACCTCATACCATTCTTATAGGAGGGGTGGGAAGTGTGTTGAAAGTTATTGTTTGCATTGGTTTTGTTGGTAATGGTTAAAAGCACTGTTAAGGCCTAAGGGGCAGCAGTTGGAGAGGGAGGATGGGGACTGTCAATGTGGGCGTGGGAGTATGGGGAGGCTCAAGACTGACAGTTTCCCTGCTGGGAACAGAGGTCAAGGAGAGGCAGGGGGGGCTGTAGAAAGGGAATAACTGAGAGGCTGTCAATGACTATAACAGGGTGTCAACGGGGAGGGTATAAGGGCCGGAAGATAGGAAGACATGGAGGATCAAGGACAGGGATGGATCCAGAGAGGTGCTGGCTGGGAGACCTCTCTGGAGGTGGATTGCAAAGAATCATGACAATTGTTGCCTTTGGTCGGTGGAGCCTATGGTAAAGTTGGTATCCTGGAATGTCGGGGGAATTAGCTCCCCGATAAAAAGATCAAAAATTTTGCAACAATTGCAGAGGTATAAAGTTGACGTAGCTTTACTGCAAGAGACACATCTTACACAGGCAGAACACGCCAAACTAAAAACATGGTGGGTAGGGGACTGTGTAGCTGCAGCGGCCATAGGAAAGAAAGGAGGAGTAGCGGTGTTAGTCCGTGGGGGGGGGGGGGAGCAGCTGCCATTCAGCCAATATTTATTGATCCAGGGGGCAGGTTTATCTTAGTAGAGATGGAAATGCAGGGTCAAAAAAAAATTGTACTCTGTACATATATGCACCCAATCAGTATGACAAAAAGTTTTACACTAGCGTGACAAATCACTTGCTTAACTGCACATGTGCCCACTTGGTGGTGGGGAGACTTTAATACGGTATGGGATCCACAGTTAGACAGTTCACAGGGGACTCATCGAGACTTGGGGGCGTCCAATAGGGGATTGCGCTGCATGGCGAGCTTGTTAGATTTAGTGGACGTGTGGAGGGTACTCCACCCCAGGGAGAAGGATTATACGCATTTATTGAAAGCCCATTCCATGCAAGCAAGGATTGATTATATACTGGTCTCTAAGGGACTGTTTGGAAATGTTCTTAACGCAGACATTGGGGAGTACACAATTTCAGACCGTGCCTGGGTACTCCTGGACTGGTCAGCAGGCTCTAAAATTGGAGGAAGGGGCCGGTGGAGGTTCCCGACGGAACTATATAGAGATACAATCTTTAAAGTGAAAATTGTGGAGTGCTGGTGTAACTATGCAAACCTAAATAGGGAGCAAACAGATGATCCAATTTTATATTGGGATACCGCGAAGGCGGTACTACGGGGAGAAATCATTAGTTACTCGTATTTTGTGAAAGCTGCACGCAATCGGGAGATATTGACACTAAGTGCACAAACATGCAAGGCCCCTAAACAGTTTGGTCAGACACACAGCATGGCTCATAGAACAAACACGCTTAATGGAACTGCAATTGGTGTTAAATGAGCATTTGCATCAGTGAGACTCTAAACCCCAAGCCTACTATAAATACAAGCTATACCTACATGGTAATAAGATGGGCCACCTATTAGCTCGATTGGTGAAGCCCAGAGGAGGAGGGGGAAGGTTGCTTCAGCTAAAGGATAGCCAGGGGGCAGTAGTGCGGAAAAATTAGAATATTTGTAGGGTCTTTCAAAAATTTTACAGCCAGCTATATGACAAACCTCAGGAGCAGGGGCTGCCGGGGCATCTGTACTTGGTAAATCTTAATTTGCCAACCTTAAAGCAGGCAGATTTGGAAAAATTAAATAGGCCAATACAGGAAGAAGAGGTGACTTTGGTGATAGCGAGAGGTCCCCTGTACAAAACTCCGGGTCCGGATGGGCTTAGAATGGAATTTTATAAAAACCCTGGGAGAGGAAATTATACCACCGCTGACCAGATATCTAAATAGATTGGTGGAAGCTGAGAGGTTACCGCCCACTCTATCCTCGGTACAAATAGTTGTCCAGCCAAAGCCGGGTAAAGATCTGACTAGGCCAGAGTCGTACCATCCCAACTCATTACTGAATGTGGAAGCGAAAATACTGGCTAAAATAATGGCAAATCGGGTGGAAGGTGTGTTACCGGGACTGCTACATGAGGCGCAGGTAGGGTTTGTGGAAGGGAGGATGGTAGCAAAAAATTTAAGGAAAATACTGGTGGCATTGGAAAGCCGAAGAAGGAGTAAGACCCCGTCAATGCTTATTAGTTTTGATGCAGAAAAGAATTTGATAAGGTACGCTGGGACTTTATGTTTACCACCATGAAGACATGTGGTTTTGAGGCAGGGTCGCCGAGAGGGGGGGGACCCGGCGCCACCACCGCAGTCTGGCCCACCCGCCCTCCGTCGCTCCCTGGCATTGAATTTAAGCGCCTCACCTTCAAAAGTGCAGCAAGCAGCGGCAGACCATTCCTTCCTTCCGTGTCCCGCCCTCACCTGACGTAACTTCCGCGAGGGCGGGACACAGAAAGAAGGAGTGGTCTGCCGCTGCTTGCTGTGCCTTCGAAGGTGAGGCACTTAAGGTCAGTGCAGAGGGCCTGGGGGTGGAGAGAGGGCCTTGTCCCGGGCCTGGCCCAGTGTCTCAGCGGCTCTGTTCCGAGGGACACTTCATGTCTGTAGTTAAGGCTATCATGCTCCCCAAGCCACAGTTTTGGTAAATGGTCTAGAATCAAAGTACTTTCCTATACTTCAGGGAACGAGACAGGGATGCCCACTGTCACCTTTGTTATTTGTATTAACCCTGGATCCCCTTATTAGGGAAGTGATGGATAACGCTTCAGTGAACGGAGTGAGGGTGGGTGTTCGGGATTTCAAAATTGCGGCATTTGCAGATGATCTACTTGTGCTGTTGACAGACCCACGGGACTCTTTCCTAGCTTTAATAGCGATCCTGAAGGAATATGGGGATTTTGCAGGCCTGCGCATAAACTTGGCTAAGTCATAGGCGTTGGCCTCCTCAGAGGAGGTGAAACAGCTATGGGGTGGAGACTTCCAGTTGAGCTGGGCAGATGGCTCATTTAGATATCTGGGTATTAGGCTGACTCTGGATTTGAAGCAGTTATATAACCTTAATATCACGGCCTTGATAAGAGAAACTAAACTGGAGAACTGCGGGGACCTCCCGCTATCGCTGCGAGGGAGGGTAAGTTTAGTGCAGATGATTATATTCCCCAGGTGGCTCTATGTGCTGCGGTCATTGCCACTTCGACTGATACAGAAAGACCTGAAGAAATTGTATGGGGCTTTTAGTAGATTTTGCTGGGCGAAGAAGCAGCCAAAGCTAAGGTTCTCCTATTTGCTAGGGAGTAGGAAACAGGGGGGGGGTGGGGATTGGGATCCCTGATTTATATATTTATATTGCTGGGCGAAGAAGCAGCCAAAGCTAAGGTTCTCCTATTTGCTAGGGAGTAGGAAACAGGGGGGGGTGGGGATTGGGATCCCTGATTTATATATTTATATTGCTGGGCGAAGAAGCAGCCAAAGCTAAGGTTCTCCTATTTGCTAGGGAGTAGGAAACAGGGGGGGGTGGGGATTGGGATCCCTGATTTATATATTTATATTCAAGCTAGCCTATTACGCCATTTAGGGGATTGGTTTTGTCAGACTAGTGTGTATACCCCGACTGACATGGAGCGGGAGTATTTTGCACCATACGACTTCATTTCTTTGTTGCATATGACTCAGAGACAACTCCCGCGACACCGATGAGGGAGGTGTGGAAGGGACTGGTGAAGAGACTAGGGGGAGCTCCTTTTTACCTACAAATGCACTCAGTCTGCAGCCCTTCATTACCTCTCTACCCTCATCTCCCCTTACATTCCCGCCCGAAACCTCCACTCACAGGACAAATCCCTCCTCTCAGTACCCTTCTCCACCACCGCCAACTCCAGGCTCCACTCATTCTGCCTCGCCTCACCCTATGCTTGGAATAAACTTCCTGAGCCCTTACGCCAAGCCCCCTCCCTACCCATCTTCAAATCCTTGCTCAAAGCCCACCTCTTCAATGTTGCTTTCCGCACCTAACCTTTATACCTTTCAGGAAATCTAGACTGCCCCTATTTGACTGACTGTACATTTGTCCTTTAGATTGTAAGCTCCTTGAGCAGGGACTGTCCTTCTATGTTAAATTGTACAGCGCTGCGTAACCTTAGTAGCACTTTAGAAATGTCAAGTAGTAGTAGTAGTAGTAGCTGTGTCTGACCAATTGGCTATAAGGGGGAATCCAGCTTTCAAACCGGGTAATGATAATCCAGTATTTATAAAATGGGAGAGAGAAGGAATCAGGAGGTTGGAACATCTTCTGGGGAGAGAAGGGGAGTTACTAGGCTATGAAGCCCTGCAGGTACAGATAGGAGTTTCATGGGGGAACCGATTCGCGTATGTCCAAATTAAACACTACATGTCTGCATTAGATCAATCCATGTTGCGACCGAGCCTGGGACAGAGAGTAAGAGATTTTTTTCAAGAAATGGAAATCACGGGGTTGACAGTATCAGCACTCTACAAAGCACTGGTCCGTCGGGGCCTTCCAAAAAATCATGAGGCTATTAAAGATAGATGGGAGCAAGAAGCAGGGATCCCTCTGACGGGCTGGGAAGTTGGAGTTATGTTACAGGGCATCGTAGCTCTCACCACAGATGAAAGGCTGCGAGAGTGCAGCTATCGGACAATCACGCGCGCATGCATGTCAGGGCAACAGTTGTCACACATAGACCTTTCGCAAGGAGCGAGTTGCGTTAAATGTAGTCAAACCCCACACTCACTTTCCCACGCATTTTGGTCATGCCAGGGGGTAAAGGTTAGGAGATTTATGACTCAAGTATTAGGATCACCAGTGACAGGAACTTCGGACCACTTTGTTTTGGACACGAAAAGGGCTTTTAGTACCCATTCGGTGGGGGCACGCATGCTTTGTCGAAATTGAGCTTGGTGGCTCGGAAAACCATTTTGCAGTATTGGACAGTTTCGGAGCCACCAGCAAATTGGCACTGGAGAAATCAGGAACGAACACCTGCTAGCAACATGGGAGGCACGGGAGGCAAAGGGCTCCCCAAAAAGGCATAAACGTTATAAGCAGATATGGGATCCTTATTTGGAGCAGTTAAGCCCTAGAGGATGTAGCCTACTTCTCAACTGGCATAACACGACACCCTAAAATAAATGTGATAGGCATTCCTGAATGCACACAAACATTGAAGCTTACAAACAGCCTTGGGGGGGAGGGAGGAGGGCTCTTTCTGGGCTATCAGAACACAAGCCCGGGAGGAGGATAGGGAAGGGGAAAGGGGAAGGGAGGGAGGACAGATGGGGGAGTGGGGAGGAGGGGAGAAATGGTTAATTCATTGGGTGAAATGTATATCTATCCACCTTTGGTCATATGTAACCTATGGAAATTGCGAAGAATTCGGTGTGAGTCAGTCATGTTAAATGTCATCAATAAAAGGTTAGAATATACTACTGGAAAGGAAGGGAGGGGGAGGTTGGGGATGGGGTAGGATGAAAGAAAAATGTTATGATAAAAAAAGAATAAAATTAGCTCTTAATTGGATGTTTTGACGTTAATGTATGGAATACGGAGCTTGTTGGATGGTTACTTTGTAGAATCATTAATAAAAATGTTGAAACATAAAACAAATCGGAGAAAATGTTTCTTCACTCAACGTGTAATTATACTCTGGAATTCGTTGCCAGAGAATGTGGTAAAGGTAGTTAGCTTAGCGGGGTTTAAAAAAGGTTTGGATGGCTTCCTGAAGGAAAGGTCCATAGACCATTATTAAATTGGACTTGGGAAAAATCCACTATTTCTGGGATAAGCAGCATAAAATGTTTTGTACTTTTTTGGGATCTTGCCAGGAACTTGTGACCTGGATTGGCCACTGTTGGAAACAGGATGCTGGGCTTGATGGACCTTTGATCTGTCCCAGTATGGCAATACTTACGTTCTTAAGGTCTCCATTATACAGAGCACAGGATCACAGCCTGAGCAGGTCTCCTTTATGTGGTGCAGAAGATGATAACTCCAACAAAGGAGCAGGTCTCCTTGAAAGAGCACATGATCACACACCAAGAAGGTCTCCTTTGCATACAGCACAGAATTTCAGCCTGAGCAGACCTCCTTTGCCATCCCAGTCAGAGGAGAAGGCAGGTCTCCTTTAAAAAGTCTGATCCTTTTTTTTTTCTGGATATACCAGCATTCCTAAAAACCAACCCAGCGGTTTTAAACAAAAACAGCAGAAGAGGTATTGTAGCACCAAAACCACAGCGGGGGCCATGCAAAGTGAAGCACTGATCTGAAATAACTTCCGAAGGATGGGGGTTACAGCAACTCTGGAGCCCGGCCCAGCAACCGTCAGCTACTAGCGCCGCTTCCCCCCCCCCCCCCCCCCCATCGGCACTACAAAGCCCCTTGTCCAAGTGACCTGAGGCACCCACTACCAGGAAGCTACCAGAGCTATGACATCTGAAACAGCAACAGTTACTGGAGCCACTGACTCCAGCCAAAAATGATTGGCATACCTTCAAAAGTATCCCCCTTGGTGAGTAATGACCCTGGACAAGAAGGACCACGTCAGGCGCTGTTTGAGTGCCTCGCCTCTATTCTGTGACTCTCAGCTCATATTTGCCTCAGTTTACTATTTTAAAACAGTTTGACAATGGCTCCTTTACTGCAGAGTGGCAGGGGAAGAGGATGCTCAGGATGTGTTTTGCATTGTGATTAACTGTTTCCTTCCCAGCTATAAAAACAACTCCTTCAGGATAGTGAATAACAACATGTCTGAAGACAGCACACATTATAACAAAACATGTTATTCTGCATTTGGATCCTGCAGAGTAGCAATAGATTATAAAGCTCAGGCAGCTGTCCTTGTCATGCTGAGAATCAGCCACTTTCCTGGTACTATTACAAGACACTTGTTCTTTTGTCCTGAGGACAGGCTACCAAGAGGGGCACAGCCTGGGTTTGGCACAGACGAGAAAAAGAAGTAATAACTTCCTAGCAGCCAGAAACAGTGACCAATCGATACACAATGGAAGGGAGGCATGCCACCAAGGCTTCAATTTAAGGCTTGGGCCCCTCTTTAACCATCACCCCACAAAACAGCAGACATAGATTCAGGGGTTTGTAACACCCAATATCTGCGCACTAACCCTGTTTCTATTTGGGTTTCAGAAGCCTCTGAAGTGACCTGTGGCCTGTGAATCGTGGGCCGCCCCATTAGGTAAAATTCACCTTATACATGTTTGAAGCCTGCCCGGGAATATGTTTGGAGGGGGGAGCCTAAGGGGTCATGAAAAGGCAGGAAACAGGCTCCGCTCGCACCCCCCCCCCCCCCCACACTACTCCCCACGTGGGCTTTTGAGACTGAAGGATAAGGAAGTTTTTTGTGTATGAGGAACACAAGTTTCACACCCAGGACTGTTTTCAAGGAAGAATTTCATCACAGCCCCCAGGTTCCTGGCCAAACTGGTTCACCCTGTCTCTTCTGAGAGAGCCCCACCCCGCCCAAAGCCTTGTTCAAGACCTCTGTACATACAAACCTACCGGAAGGCATTTTTGGAATGGAAAACTACCTGTTTTAAGATCTGAATTTAATGCTAAGCTATTATCAGAAGACAATAGTCAGGATCTGGTTGCAGGGGGTCCCAGCAACAGCAAAACTTGGTACGTTTGAAGCTTGTTCACTAACTCGGCTGTCAAAGGCTGGAAACAAAATTTAAAAGATTAAAAGTTCATATGACCCGGTCCCATTAAAATAGGTAAAAATGTCTAGATGTGGGTCTCTTCCATCACTTTAGCTCACGATTAACCAACGTTTGTCCTCAGGTTTAGCTCCAATTTTAAAATTGCCCAAAGCTGATTCTTTGGTTACCCCAAATTATAAGCCTCTCTTCAATTTATGTTTTGCTGGAAAGGTTTTAGAACGATTGCTCGATTTTCTTGGACGGTATAAATGTTCTCCACCCAAGGCAGCTAGGATTTAGGAAAGCAAAGGGGTACATCGCACCGGCTGCTTCACTGGACTTAGCTTCAGCCAGGGCCGCCGAGAGGGGTGGAAAATTTCCCGTGCCTCCAAGGGGGGGGGGCCTGACGCTGGGGTCTCTCTCTGTCTCTAGTACATAAGTACATAAGTATTGCCATACTGGGACAGACCAAAGGTCCATCAAGCCTAGCATCCTGTTTCCAACAGTGGCCAATCCAGGTCACAAATACCTGGCAAGATCCCCAAAAAGTACAAAACATTTTATGCTGCTTATCCCCAGAAATAGTGGATTTTCCCTAAGTCCATTTAATAATGGTCTATGGACTTTTCCTTTAGGAAGCCATCCAAAACATTTTTTAAACCCTGCCAAGCTAACCGCCTTTACCATATTCTCTAGCTTCAAATTCCCGAGTTTAATTACACGTTGAGTGAAGAAAATTTTTCTCCGATTCATTTTAAATTTACTACTTTGTAGCTTCATCGCATGCCCCCTAGTCCTAATATTTTTGGAAAGCGTAAACAGACGCTTCACATCTACCCATTCACTCATTATTTTATAGTCCTCTATCATATCTCCCCTCAGCCGCCTTTTCTCCAAGCTGAAGAGCCCTAGCCGCTTTAGCCTTTCCTCATAGGGAAGTCGTCCCATCCCCTTTATCATTTTCCTCACCCTTCTCTAAGTTAAGCAGTTTAGTGAATTTTAATAAGACAATCAAACAGAGAAAGAAAAGAGACAGGAGTACCCAGACAGACAACCAATCCTCACACAAAACCACTCAAAGAAGAAAGATATGTCTCTGTGTACATCAGCTCTCTCTCATTTTGTCACTCGAAGAGGTCATGATAAAAGATTCAGCTGGTATAGGACAGGTGGAATGCCAGCCCTGCGCTTGACCAGGGGTCTCCCCCCCCGCCCACGATACAGATGGGCACCTTTAACATGATGCCTGGGCACAGGGCTGTGATTACCAGTTGGCACCGGTTCTTTCATTGCAGGACAAGCCAATCTAGGCCTGGTTTTACTCCTTCCCTTCTCCCACTTTCACCCCAGTGCTTGCTGGGAATTTGAGTCTCCTGCACGTATTTTTTTCTAGGGGAGATCCAATCAAGTCCACACAGGGCCACGGAGTAAAAACAGAACCGAATCAGCTTATCACTAGGCATAGGGGATGGGTTGCTTACCCCTAGTGCCAACAGGATCAGGTTGGGCTAGTGCAGCTTCTACTCCTGCTAAATTTCTGGGACTTGAGGATTAACTACACGTCCCACAAAGGCACCCAGAGGTGGTTAGGGGGAAGGGGGAAACCAGGACCTGACCAATCTGACCCTGTTGCTCTGCTAATGCACCTCACACCTGCCCTGTGCCTTCTCCTGCTATTCTAGCACTGAGACCCCCCCCCCCCCACACACACACAGTTCTGCCAATGCACCTCACTCCTGCCCTGCAACAACTCCTGCTATTCCAGTACTGAGACCCTCACACACAACTATACCAATGCACCTCACTCCTGCCCTGCTGCACCCCTGCTATTCCAGTACCGAAACCCTCACACACAGCCAATGCACCTCACTCCTGCCCTGTGCCTTCCCCTGCTATTCTAGCACTGACACCCCCCCACACACACACATTTCTGCCAACGCACCTTACTCCTGCCCTGCTGCACCCCCTGCTATTCCTGTACCAAGACCCTCACACAAAACTATACCAATGCACCTCACTCCTACCTGCATCACCCCCTGCTATTCCAGTACTCAGACCCTCACACACAGCTCTGCCAATGCACCTCACTCCTGCCCTGCTGCACCCCCTGCTATTCCAGTACTGAAACCCTCACACACAGCTCTTCTAGTGCTGAGATTGATCATAAAGAGGTTTGGTATTGTTCTGTCTTCACAAACGTTAATCTGCCTGCTAGACAAGCCTAGACAGGAATCCACCTGTCGGCACACACAAATCTTTCCTGTGAGATCACAGACAGGCAGGTTACCCAAACCCTGCAGTGCAATGCGCGGGCTGCTCTCAGCACAGAACAGTGGCAACAGCAAACCACATCCCCCCTCCCCCCACGCTGTCAATAGCGCCCTCAAGGAGGGCTCTTTTAAGCAGAGACTCTCACCTTACCTCATGACCTCTAGAAAGGGAGAGAAAGTGTAGAGGAGACAGAACCCCCCCCCCCCCTCAGACAATATAAAGAGGTAACAGGAAACTAAAGGACTGTCAGCAGAAAGTGGAGACCAAAGGAAAGAAAGATTAAAAAGATCAGGGGGAGTCAGGGACAATAGAAGACCAAAGGAACTGGAGAAATGGGAAGATCGGAGGAAAGAGATAACATAGAGGACGGGGGACAGCAGAGTGGCCGGGAGGATGGGGGTGAGCAGAGGAGCCAAGAGGACGGGGGAGAGCAGAGGGGCCAGGAGGACAGGGGAGAGCAGAGGAGCCAAGAGGACGGGGGAGAGCAGAGGAGCCAAGAGGACGGGGGAGAGCAGAGGGGCCAGGAGGACGGGGGAGAGCAGAGGGGCCAGGAGGACGGGGGAGAGCAGAGGGGCCAGGAGGACGGGGGAGAGCAGAGGGGCCAGGAGGACGGGGGAGAGCAGAGGGTCCGGGAGGATGGTGAGAGCACAGGGGGCTGGGAGGACAGGACAAAAGATCTGGGGACACATGAAACTAGAAGTAACAGAGGAGATGGAAACTCCACTGGACAAAGCTGTGTGGGGGAAGGAATAGAGGACCAGGCCGGTGGGGGATAGACTCCAGGAGATATATCTCCATCAGTTAGAGAAGGAAAGGCTGCTGTGGATGCTCCCCCTACTGGCGGTTTACTCACATAAATCAGGCCGGAGTAGTACCGGTCCTTGAGGTTGTGCAGGACGGAGGCCTCGTTCAGGCAGGTCAGCTCGGCCATGTCTTCCACCTTGGTGAATTTTGGAGGGTTCATCTTCTGCACATCGTCCTTGCTGAAGACGGCCCGCTTGCCATTCTCGGCCAGCTCCACCACCACCTCATCCCCCCGCTCCTCCTTCAGGCTGGCTGCCTCAAAACCATGCTTCTCCGAGGGCACCCAAACCAAACGCTTGGCTGTCCAGTCCGCCTGAGCGGCCGGGTTGTTGCCTCCAAAGGTCTGGTCGACAAAGAGGTAACGTTCGGCATCATCCCGATGCGAGCCGCGGGATACCATGCTGGCTGGGTGTTGTCTCAGCTACTCGGGCACCTGGTAGGGGAGAAGGAGAGAACATGTTAGAGTTGAAAAACACCAAATCCTACAAAATAAAATTGACTTGTGATCAAACTGGCCCCGAATCGGCTGTTCACATTCGGAACTGGACTCCATGATGGCTTTTACTGTGCCAGCATAAAGATTCCAGAAAAACACGAGCTTTCGGGACCACCCGAGCATGTTCTTCAGATGTCAAGATTGTGTGGTTTGGAAAGCTCAGGAGACATCTCCAATACTACAAGGCCCCCCCCCTCCACCGACCGCTTGCATAAAACAGCCCCTGCTAACCAGTCTCACATTGGTCCCCATGAAAAGGAACTGCAGGCTGCCAATGGCCTAGTTTTTACCCAGAACCCATGTGGTAGACACGAGAGCTACAGGAAGTTTACAGTTTCTACCGCCAACTATTCAGGGCAGAGCAAGGTGCCATAATACAAAACAATTCAGGAAAAAGGAAAGGAGCTCCACTGTTTGATAGGAAAGCAAAGTCAACCACCCTAAGAACAGCAAAGGGAAAAACCAACAGGAGACGGGGACTAGAGCAGGGGAAAATAAAACCTCCAAAAGAAGAAAAGGGAACAAGAAAGAGTCAATCTGATTTAAAAACTTCTAAAGGAGGCGTTTGCTACGGAGGGGGCAAGAGGAAGATTGTTCCAGACATGAGGAGAAAGGAAGAAAAATTTGCACCGTCTAGTTGACTCTAAATATGCAAATTTGGGACGTGGGAGAATTAGACTATGAATGGAGCACTCTTGTTGGAGAATTGTAAGACAGGAAAGATAGTCAGGAAGCCCTATGCGAAAGGCCTTGAAAATCAGAATTCCTATTTTGTACATAACGTGTTGTTGAACCTGTAACCAACAGTACTGCTTTAATAGAGGTGTAGAACAGTCATCGCGATAGGCACGACAGAGTAAACTGATAGCAGTATTTTGAAGACCTTCAAAAGAGGCCTAAAACCCCCACTACGTCCTGCAAACCTAAAGCCCACACTGCCAGCAAGTTCCTTCCAACCAATCGGCACCCTCCCCAGCCTTGGCAGTGCCGACCGGCGATTCCAGGCGACAGCTTTCAGTTCAAATCTGGGCGTTTGGGGTCAATTCTATAACTTGGCGACAAGACATAGGTGCCACAATGGGGCCTAGTTAGCATCAGTTTCACAACGACTTTGATGGCTGCATGTGCTTCTGTTTCTATGATCTACCCCCACCACCCCAAAAAATTAGAACTTAACGGGCTCAGAAAATTCAGCACAGATAGCCAGTAATCTCCCGCAGAAAACTTATCAGCGCTTGGCGGCTAACCGGTTATATTATGCGATATTACCGGCTATCTGCAAATATTCAGCACATTGCTGGCTAAGTCTGGCGGCCAAACTGGGCCGCCGAAATAGCAGGCCTATCTTTGGCCGCTGTAAACTTAAACCGGACAGGCTGAATATTGGTTTGGCCGATGAAGTTTAAACTGTCCCAAAAAATAAACGGGATAGTCAATGCCGGTCACTGAAAACGGCCCGGCATTAAATATCCGATCTCGCCACCGACCGCAGGAATGAGCCAGGCTGCCTTCCCCAGTCTGAATGTCCATCCCTGTGTGGACACTGGGCACCTAGTGATAAATGAGGGGGGGTTAATATGGCGTGGAAAGCAGCTGCTCCTGAGGCTACGTTTTCAGGAGCCCCGGCACAGTCTTTCATTCGATGCTGGTTTCCCAGGAACCAGTGGTGTAGCTAGGTGGGACCATGGGGGCCTGGGCCCCCCTCCCCAAATTTCATCCGGGCCCCCTGGTTTAGCTGGCGGGGGTCCCTAACCCCCTCCAGCCGAAGCCTTCTTAAGCACCGGTCTCCAGCGCACCGCGCTCCCTTCCTTGTGCTCTTTCTTCCTCCTGACGTCCTGCACATTCCTTTAAGTGAGCGTGCACAGGACATCAGAAGGAAGAAAGAGCAGGGCAGCTGGAGATCCGCACTGAAGAAGGCTTCGGCTGGCGGGGGTTGGGGACCTCCGCCAGCAAAGGTATTTGCTGCTGTGGGGTGCTTGGACAACTTCAATGCCAGGTTATGCCCCCCCCAGCCCAGTGCCACTTTAAAAAAATATATATATATATATATATTTTTTTTTTTAAATATCAGTCCACCTTCAAAACCCACAATCAGCTAGAATAACCATTTTTCTGGTTTAAAAGCAGCATTAGACTGTTCCTGGGATGCCAGAGGCCTGAAACTAGTATCATCAAGCTCTTAAAATTCATTCGAAGCGTGGCGTAGGCGGCAAGACAATAGCGGCTGAGGTGCTACAGAGGAGGGCACAGTCCCCCCCTCCTGCACTGCCACTTTTCAGACTGGCCCCACGAACAAGTTTGTAATTTGATTTTGTGTGCATCTTAATAAATGAGGCTGAAATGCCACTTGCAATTTTGGGGACGAGGGTGGGGGGTAAGGGTGGTCTTAGAAATTCCCATTAGCGTGTGGAAATTGTGATGCATTTCCCAGCAACCCCAGGATCTGCCAAGATGCCACCGTCCTTTCCTTCAGAACATAGGGAGGTGTGAGTTCCCCCCTCCCCCAGCTTCAAAATGAGGAAGAAAAGGAGATGATTTCCCTGGGGTGTGGCAGAGATCGGCAAATGCAGGAAAAAACTCAACAGTTCTAAATTCAGTGCATTACAAAAGGTCCTTCCACTGGAATAAAGCTATCAGACTATCCAGGGTAACACAGTGGTCCCCCCCCAATAAAAATCCCCTCAGCTATTCCAGGACAGAGACTCCCCCCCCCCCCCCAAATAGTTCTGCCAATTCACTTCATTCCTACCCTGCAGCAGCCTCTGCCTTTCCAGTACAGAGACCTTCACACACAGTTCTGCCAATGCACCTCACTCCTGCCCCACAGCGCTCCCTGCTATTCCAGTACTGAAACCCTCAGGTCACAGCTCTGCCAATGCACCTCACTCCTGCCCTGCATCAACCCCTGCTATTCCAGTACAAAGACTTCCACATCAACAAGAACTCTTAGGCCGATGGAATCTCAAGTCCTGCATTCACACCCAGACTGAGGGCAGCAAATTCCCTGGCTGTGCAAACTTCTCCTGCACTGCCTTGAGGAGGTCCCTCAAGAATGTCCTTGAAGCAGGGACTCTGGGGGGAGGGCGGTGTTGTGAGAGAGCAGGTCAGCAGAAGCCTTGGCCTTCCCTGCCTACAGTAGGTTTTGGGAAGAGGACATTAACGTAGCCACAGGCCGCTGTACTGAGACCACTAACCTCCTCCCCACGGCTACCCCCAACCTGGGCATTGCCAAGGCCACAAACAGTCCGAGGACTGCAGCATATTTTTCGGTACTGAAAGCCGCAGGTGATAAGACACCTGAACCACAGGCTGGCCATGACCCCCAGGAAGTAGTGTTATATCCAAGTAAAGATCTGCAAAATTGGAATTAATGTTTCACCGTTAAAAACAAACAAGGGGGAGATAATTTCAGACTCTGAGGAGCTGTTTCAGTCAGGCTGCATTTCCCTGGAGAAAAAGCAGGAGCCCAGCACAGGTAATAAAAATGGAGGATTCAGGAATCAAGGATTATCGGGCCCTGTGTGCACAAGAAGGCAGCGAATATTGGGAATTACTGGACAAGACAACGTCCAACAGGCCAAAAAAAGGGTGAGCTACAGGGAGATAAAGTGGCTCACCCTACAGTCATGCACAGATTCAGAGGCAGAGCCGGGGATTAGAACCGAAACACAGGGCGATAAAATGACTCAGCCAAGGATCACACACATGGTAGAGTCTAGATTCAAAACTCCTGACATACAAACAATAACTTTATCTGCAACACAGGAACAATCTGCCCTGCTCCGAGTCAGAGACATGCCGTCACCCTATGAACAGGGAACTGTGCCAGTAGGCCGGCTGTCAACACTCCACCGTGGGCACCTCTCTACACACGGCTCCCTGGCTCCTAAACTAAACAGGTCTCTAGAATCAAAAGAGAATTGGCTGTGGAGCTGTATGGCTCAGCTTCTCCTGCCATGGAATATTCCAGCAACCACTTCAAGTGTGAGAGGAAGCAATTAGGAGGGGGGAAAGGGCATCCCTCTGGCCAGCAGGCACTAGCAAACTGATTCTCCACTTCCACCACCCTACACAATGTCTTGGAAATTGGACTAACAGAACTCTTGCAATGTTCTTAAGGACCGTCTTAATTTTTCACCATTCCTTTCCGTGACCTGTGCAATCAACGTTTTCCTACGGGGCCTTGGTCAATATGATACAGATGTGTGTCAGCACTTTGTTTTCCAACACTAGTCAACCATTGAAGACAATCAGTATGTTAGACCCACATAAATGCAAAAATCTATCATCTACGGTTCGGTAGGGTTAAGAGATGGCCAATGTGTTTCTGTCACCATGGACTGTCTTGTCCAGAAAAAGTCAAAGAGGCTCCAACCTGTTCAGGTGTGAAGGCTAGACAATTGTCCTGGCCCTCATAACCTATGAAAGAACCTTCCAGCTCCTCAGGGAAGCTATGGGCCAGGATACATCAAAATCTCATTGACTTGCACCCGGCCAACCCCGGCCAATATGAGGAACATAAACCCACTGAAGAGTCAAGAGTAATTTGAAGGTGACATATTCAACTGAGTGGGTGGAGAAGGGGAAGCAGCTAACAGAGACCCTGCCCTCATGCTACTGCACCCTGAGGCAAGGACAGACATGTGTGAAAGATGTGTGGTGAGGAAGTGTTGTGTTGTGGGTTGAATATTGCCAGTTCTACACATCCAAGCTTGGCCTACTGCGATTCCTGTCAAAAGAATTTATTGACTAAGAATAAGATTCCCCCTCTGTCTCTCCTGCCAGACAGCTGTGACTTTCACCCTCTGAAAGGTTACAGCAGCTATAAAACTCACTTACCAGAACAATCTTCCCCACTTTAACACCTGAGTGCTCGAATCAGCAGATCTGATAGTACCGACTCATGGTTTAAGAAAATTTGCTCACATCAGCAAGAGCCACAAAATTAGAACGGGACAAGTCAGGCCCTCCAACCATTAGCTGACTCACTCTCCCGACAAGACCAGATTAAAGCAAGTGCCTTTTTTACAACTGGGTCATGGGGGCACAGGATGATGAAGTGACTCACCCCAGGGTCTCACACACACATAAACAGAGTAAGGGGCAGAGCCAGGGATTAGCACCGAGGCACAGGGGGAGGATCAGTGACTCTGTGCAGGGTCACACACAGAAAATTAATTTGTACCTCACTTCTATATCACACACATTCAATCATATTAATAAGGAATGCCTCTTATGGTATACGAGTCTTTCTGGGCAGGCTGGATGACCTGCCCTGGATGGGACATCCAGCACATCAAGATGCCTACAATAACAAATGATTTTCACATTCAGCAGTTGAAAAACTACAGTCGCTTATTAAATCCACCCTGAACATGCTGCAATTAAAAAAGTCCGAGTCCGCTCCTGCCCCCCATATGTTAAGGAAAGAGTGGAGTAGGGTCCGATTAGAACCCTTCTGAAGTCTAGAGACAAGCTGGGGACCCTCTGCACACGGAGGGGCTCCCCCTCTCTCCTTCTGAACAACAGAGAATCAACAAGGCAATGGCCTTCTCTTCACTGACTGCCTGGAGGGAGATGCGTGACCGGGCCATGGTCTTACACACCCCCTGCCCCCACTACACAACTACCTACCAATGGTGACTGGCACAGCAGTTTCCTCTTCACCACTGAGGTCCAGCAGCTGTCTTTCCCGCCTCCTCCCCAACCAAAAGCTCCCACTCTCTACCCCCTCAGACCCAGAAGCCACCTCTCTCCCTACCCCATCAACCCCTCTGTCCAATATTCCCTCTAGCACCAGATGTGTATGTCTTCTTTTCTTGCCCTCTTCCAGTCCCAAAAGCATCTAAATTCCCCTCTCCCATTCCTCCACACCAGTGGCATCCATCCAGGATCTCCACTACCTGCAGTGCCTCCAGCCCAGGTACAACAGTTCTTCCACGCCACGTGAGGCCAGCAGCTCAATGAAAGCCCTTCCTGTACCATGCCACTCAAGTGGTCTCAAGTCACAGGAAGTTCTGCACAACACCTGTGTCTGTACCAGGTCCGGATTTAGGTACAGGAAAGGACCAGCAACCGTGTAGGGCATCAGATTTTGGAGACACAGCGTTCCCAGGCCAAGAGAAGCCTTCACTGCTTATATTAATGATGCTTCAAAGGGTGCCAGTGTGGCCCTATGGCATTCCTCTGGTTCTCCTACATTTGGAATCTCTGAGGCTTCCTCCTACCTTCCCTGTCTCTGGGAGCTACTGTCTGATCTGGTCTACAGGCCTCAAAATCTTAAAATCTGGCCCTGGTCTGTGCATGGTTCACTACCTCAGCCACAGGATGTGTGATGTGCAGGAGAAGGGGGCACAGAGAAAGGCAGTTCACCGGCATCCTTCACTGCTTTGGCCACAGTGAAAGACAAGGAAGGGCCTGTGGAAGTACTAAGTCCTGCTGCTGCTCCCAAAATCCTGGATATCTAGGCTCCGGGCCTATCCTCTGCTAACCTTGCTAGTCCTGGCATTTGTTGGGCTATATGGTCCACACCACCTTTGCAGACTACAAACATGTGTTGTTCATGTTTAACTTGCTACAGTAAGCTATTTATACATCACAAAACAGAAGCCATCTTCAAGTCATGCTAGCTTAAGACCCTCATGAGCTTCATCATCATCTTCCCTGGAGGCCATTTTCACTCGGCCAGAAAATAACTCATCTTGCATTCAGATCATAAGAGATTCCTCTAAGAATTAGAAGACACCAAGACCTGATCAAGTTATGCTACCAAATGGACAATGTTGATAGAAAGATATGGTTGGATGGGACCCCCAAAATGTCAACTAGAAATCAGAGGAATATAGGCTTGGAAAAAAAGCCAACTAAAATCAGAGAAACAAGAAGCTGGACATGTAGCCAAACATTTTTAATTTTGTGTCATTTCCCATGTTATTTCTAGGAATGCTCATTTTTTCCAGGCATTTTATCGTTATGGGAGCGTCAAGTGCATGCAATCTTTCTAAAGAGTGTGCACTATTAACGGTGAATGCTCGTTTCTGTTTGCTAACAACTTGTAATGACATGGGATATGACCTCTTGAATACTAGGGATGGACTGTCATCTAGAATCAAAGTTAGGGCAAGAGAGGGAAGGTCAAGAGATCATCTAGTTCAGTCCTTCCCTCTGAAGAGAATCCATCACATCTAAAATCAGCCTAGACTTCCTGAAATGTTTCTACATTCATTTTGTGAGGTAAACATACTGAGATCCCAACGCAGACTTTACCAGTTTCTTTGTTAAAGGCTAAAGTCTGAATCAACGGTCGAAAATTCTGAATGACTCTTCATAGTCACACCCAGATATGAGATAACATGACAGGAGAAAGGAGAGGAGGTTGCCCCTCCCTTCACACAAACAAAACTAGTTTTTAAGAAAACTTCCCAGAGCTAGTTAATCCCTCTTCTACCAAGTAATTTAATTTCAGAAGTATGTTATGTATGTATGTTACTGTTCACAGACATTTTGGGAATGGACAACTCTTCTCAAACTTGCAGCATCTATCTCCATCTTCTACAACCTTCTTCCAGAGCTAAATCAAAGCAA
Organism: Microcaecilia unicolor; assembly: GCF_901765095.1. Lineage (NCBI taxonomy): Eukaryota > Metazoa > Chordata > Amphibia > Gymnophiona > Siphonopidae > Microcaecilia > Microcaecilia unicolor. The sequence continues at coordinate 250,405,446 of NC_044033.1, forward strand.
GCATGCCCCTACTGCTGGTGTTTCATGCTCTTCTGAGATGCAAGGTAGAGACTTTTCCAGGAGAATACAAAGATTTTCACACGCTTAAGACTATAGGTCCCCTCTAACCAGAGCTTTTTTTGAGGGGGTACTGAGTACTGGCACCTTTTCCATTGTCTGCTAAAAATGATCCATGGTCCCCAAGTTTTAATTAAAGAGCTCAGGATCTACACACCAATTCTGCTTTGTCATAGATTCTGGTGTTTGGGTGGTGGGGCTAGTTCTGGGCAAGACTTCTACGGTCTGTGTCCTGAAAATGGCAGATACAAATCAAGGTAAGGTATACACAAGAAGTAGCACATATGAGTTTATCTTGTTGGGCAGACTAGATGGACCATGCAGGTCTTTTTCTGCCGTCATCTACTATGTTACTATGAATAGTTGCAGGGGGCCTGGTTATTGTGGGGTGGGTCCCTCAGTGATCACCCCACCCTTGAAGGGTGGCCTAGCATTTGAGTACCAGCACCTTTTTCACTAGAAAAAAAAAAAACACACTGCCTCTAACCAAACATGATAGATTTTGGTGGGGTTTGGTTGGGGAGGGGAACACTCTTCTGTCCTTCCTATGTTCTCTTTAAGACTTTCATCGTAGTTCTATGCCTCTGGTACGGCATTTACCAATACAATGATCAGTGAAGAGGTGAATCGACTGTGAAGAACTAAGGCCGGGGCTGGGCAGGCTTGTTCAGTCTGGGTCCCGTATATGGCAATCCGGTTTAGGATGGGCTGGAGAGGGCTTCAACAGAAACTCCAGTAATCTGGAACATGAGGACAGTGCCGGGCAGACTTTTACAGTCTGTGTCCCACAACTGACAAAATGGATTTGGATAGGCTAAAGTAGGCTTTGACGGCAACTTCAATAGCTGGAAGCTAAGGACAGGGCCAGGCAGACTTCAATGGTCTATGTCGCAGAAATGCCAAAGAGACAATGATCAAGTATTTTATATCACACTCATTGTTCATTTAATCATGACTTGATAATCAGATTGACCGTTCAGGTCTTTTTCTGCTGTCATTTACTATGTTACTATGTCTGGCTACTAGTCTATACCTTAAAGCATACCATCTTGGTAAAAGAAGTGATGGCGACTGGAGATGACCTGAGGATCTCATCGCTATGATCACTGAAAGGCAAGGACGTATCTAATATACATCTGAACATTCTAGTGTCAATCCTCCATTACACATACATTTTGCAGGAACAAAGGCTCCCGGCACACAAACGCACAAATTTCTAAAAATCCACAGATAAGGTTTCAAAAAGAAGCCCGAGGTAAACTGGGGGAGCCCTTGAATGGCCAACTGCTATGTTATTGAAAGGGGAAAAACTGATATCTTGAAGACCCTTCATATAATGACCTCACTAGTAGGCATAGCGTCACCCCTCAGGGGGCGGGAAATAGACAATGCTTTACCATAGGTCAGCCATGACCTAGTGCCACGTCCCATCCATTATGAAGTTGTTAAAAGGCTCCGATCCTTCAGAGTGTGCAATGTTCTAGAGCAAGAACACCAATTAAAGACGTTCTGGAAACGTTCAACAACAAAAAAATCATTCCAACCACATCCATCAATCTAGCAATGTATCAACACCTACGCAGACCGTTGGACAAATGCCCTGAATTTCACTACACCAGGACTTATCTGTCAAATGCCTAGTGCATACAGATAAGAGCTCCCATGTTTTATGACCCCTGAAGCAGCCCATCTATGCGTAACACGGCCATGTCAGGTCTATGTGGTTGGCCAACATAAAGCTGAAACTTGAAACCTGTTTGCCCAGTCTGCTCTGTTCTCAGGCCACCCCAAGTGCATCCCCTAACCCAGGGGTGGGCAACAACGGCCCTCAAGGGCCACAAGCCAGTCAAGGTTTAAGACTTCCACAATGAATATGCACGAGACCTATTTGAATACAATGGAAGCAGTACATGGAAATAGATCTGTAGAGATCTTGAAAAGCTGACTGGATTGTGGCCCTTGAAAGACTGGTTTCTCACCCCTGCCCTAACCACAACTAAAGGGCTTTCTTGTGGCTTTCTGATAGCCAATAGATACTACCAGTCACTTGCCCTGGGTTCCTGGATTCCGCTCCACTCTCTTTGGCCCTTGGTCTCATTTTAGAATAAGTTACCTTTCAGCATAAACTGACTTTAGTTATACTGGGCAAATTAATGAGTATCATTGGTCCAAAAGAAGAGTTAGGTTCAGTTTCCGAGGGCTGGCATATCTTATAGCCTATTATGGACGTCTTAATTCATTCAGGTTAGCAAAGCAGCAAATAACTCTATGACATAAGTGAACACTTGCGATGTTGTCGACCCAGTTCCAGGTGAGCAGATTTTGGTCAACCTTCCCCGTCTAGTCCAAGACCCTTTGCTGCCCTACATCTCAGCCCCTCCTTCCTATCTGCTATCCCCCCCACCCAACCACCCCGGTCCGATTATTCTTCTTTCTAAACCCAAGTTCAAGGTGAGTTACATTTGTATACCCCAGAGGCTACGTACGCCACATTGGGGTATCTACATAGAGTTTGGACAAGGTTCCTACTTTTTGCCTTCAGCTGAGATGCTAAGCACGTTCACATTGTACTTTTGATGTCAAACGATGCCCGACACAGGCACTGTGCGCTGAAACACGGCCCGTGTCGGGTCACCGATGTACAAGATTGAGTGACTGGTTTCCAAGATTGATCTACTCTGTGGAATAAATAGAACTTGCCTCACTTTTGAAGGCTCTTGGTACTTATTGCCTTTTGCCCAGAATTGTGTGCATGCACCCAAAATACGTACAACTTGGGTAATGAGCCCTTATCAATTAAGCGCTAACAGCCAATTACTGGTGTTAACTGGCACCCATTAAAATTTGCACATGCATCTGGATGCACCCTAGTCCATAAGGCACAGCGTCCAACTCTACTCATAAGGGGGCGTGGCCAGGGTGTTCCAAAACGTTGCACGAGTAGTTGCAGAATACTGCATCAGTGCTCCGATTTTTTTCCGGCACCTAATTTTGAGCGCTGTTTATAGAATTTCTCCCATGAAGTGTACAGTTACCTGTGAAGTGTCTGTCTGCCATATATTTCCACACACCAATGGTATGTCAACGCAGATACCCAGGTACTGAATTACCCTTTATAAGCCTAGTGATTGAAGCAGGAAAGAGGGAGAGACAGGGCCCTGGTGACCATGGGCAAGTCACTTCAGATCCAAATGTAACATTATAAGCTCTCTGGGACAGGGAACTATCTACAGTACCTGAATGTAGTTATTAGTAAAAAAAAAAAAAAAGCATCAGTTAAATTCAAGCCTAAAATGCTTCAGCAATGCAATGAAAAATCAAAAACGCACATTAAGGCTAGCTCGGAAGACAGGCCTGGCACGTGGTCCTCGAAGACTAGTAGCCACACGCCCTACTTTGAAGTTACACACACAACAGGCACCTGACCTGGTAATTAACAGGTGGCTCACAACCCCACCCTCCACAGCTTGCTTGGTGTACCACCAAATCCCCCCCCCCCCCCCATCACCCCACCGAGGGTTCCCCTAGTTCTCGATCCCTATCAAAATCTTACCCAAGCCGTAAGACTTAAACTCATGAGGCTGATCTGGCCCCGGTGAAGCCCCACTGCATGCTGGGCAACGTAGTTCCTCCTCCTTTTAGCATACAACGCAGGGGGGTAGAAGAGAAAAGGCAGGAGTGGATCAGCCTCCTTAGGTTGACTCAGGTGAGGCGGCAACCCCGAACGGTGGCGGGGAAGGGAGGGCATGGCACAAAACCTCTCCCACCCCGGACTCCACCTGACAGCAATGACGGACCATTACTAAGCAGAAACGCGAGACACCTGTTGTGCCCCCCCCCCCCCCCCCCGGTATAAAAACAGCCAAGCCAACTTTGGCCCAGAGCCTAGCACTACAAAGTTCGATCAGGCCGAGTTAGTACCTCCTCCTCACCCCTTAACATCGCTCTGGCCAAGACACCACAGATTCCCTGGTGTTTTAATACAGAACAGCAAGTTTCTGCAATCTGAGCAGACCAACTGTTCAAGGGGTATCGGTTACCCTAGTTTAACATTAACTAGCCTCAAGGCTATAAGATCCGGCAGGAATTTTTTTCTTCTCCCTTGGCTCTTGCCCCGGTGACCCCTCTACACTGAAAGAGACAGAAAAGCTTAATCTCTCCCCGCTGCGCCCAGGTAAGATCATGACAAGCTGGTCTCTTTTATCCTTACGTGGTTCTCCAACGTCCCCCCGGCTGGTTGCGGCGACAGCAGGAAAGGGGAAAGCGCAGACGCTTCGGAAGTTCAAATCCCAAGGTAGGATAGGCGTTGCGTTTTGTTTCCTTTGGCCGGCGGTGGCCCGGGTGCCTGGTGCAAATAATAAAACTACTGGACTGTCGCGGGGCGGAACAGATGCGGAGGGCGGGGAGCTGACGTCAGCCCTGGGGAGGAGGCCCCGCCCCCCCTCCGGGCACACACAGGCATGCACTGGCATCGGGACTCAGCGTGGGCCGACTGCTTTTTTTTTTTTTTCTTCTATTGCTTTATCCACACAGTGACTTCACTGCATTCTTGCCATTGTTTCAATAAGTTTCTGGGCGTCTTTCCTCCCCCCCCCCCTCCTTTCTCCTGCCTCTTTATTCTGTGTAAGGATGCATTCTTCTGAAATTAGGACTGGCCTGGGCAGAACAGAGACATGGAAGGAGGGGGAAGTGATGACAAAAATTGGAGATACAACTCCTCTCTCCGCCCCCCCCCCCCCAGGACCAGATGGGTCACTGACAGCTCCCATCAGTCCTAGCCTGTAACCTTATAACTGTGTAAAACAACACATGCAGACACATACCTTAGAGACAGACGGACTGACAGAGATGTGTGTCTGTGTTTTGTGTTATCCAAAGGCCTCTACCCCCTCCTCGTAAAACAGCAGCAACACACAACGCGGAGATCTGTGACTGAGGAAAAGCAGCTGACTCTACTGTGTTCAAGGACAGCCAAATCCAGCCCGAGTTTTACCCCCCCCCCTTCCCTCACACTGCATTCTGGGACTTGTAGTATTTAACCCCCCTCCCCCGTCCACAAGCGTGGATAAAGCCAAGAGTGATCAGTTAGTTCTGTCCCTGAAAAACAAAATTTGAAGCTCAAAAATGGAGAGATCCTGGGTCACCCCCTACTCAGCTCCAAAGATCCAGACGGAGTGGCACAAGTTTTATCCCATAGAAGGAAAAATCCTAGACTTTAGTTGCGGGTTGGGGGCCATTAGACGTAGAGGGGCATAATCGAACGGGGCACCCAAGTTTTCCTGAAGGCGTCCTCGCAGGACGTCCCCGTGAAGGGGCGGGGAAACCCGTATTATCGAAACAAGATAGGCATCCATCTTTCGTTTCGATAATACAGTCGGGGACGCCCAAATCTCAACACTTAGGTCGACCTTAGAGATGGTCGTCCCCGGTTTTCAGACATAATGGAAACCAAGGACGCCCATCTCAAAAACGAGCAAATCCAAGTCAGCATTCGTAGTGCACTGGTCCCCCTGACATGCCAAGACACCAACCGGGCACCCTAGGGGGCACTGCAGTGGACTAACTGATGAAGTAACTAAACGGAAAAAGGCATGCAGTGGTTACTAACCACCTCCGTACCTCCGGTGGTCATCTGGTCATTTAGGGCACATTTTTGTGGCTTGGTCGTTAAAAAAAAAAAAAAAAGGACCAAGTAAAGTCGGCCAAGTGTTCGTCATGGACGCCCTTCTTTTTTCCATTATCGCTTGAGGACGCCCATCTGTTAGGCATACCCCAGTCCCGCCTTCGCTACGCCTCCAACACACCTCCGAGAACTTTGGTCATCCCCGCAACGAGAAGCAATTGGAGACACCCAAAATCAGCTTTCGATTATGCTGATTTGGGCGACCCTGAGAGAAGGACGCCCATCTCCCAATTTATGTCAAAAGATGGGCGCCCTCTTTCGAAAATAAGCCTGATAACCTCCTGAATTCTACAAACCTGCACACCCAAAATGTACCCTTACCCCCAAGTTCTACATATCGAAGCCTTAATTTTCATGTGGAAATCAATGCGCGTGCCTAAATTGGTTAACTAGCTAATCGGCACTGCCAATTGGATGACAACAAGCAGTTATCAGTACTAATTGGCATTAAGATTTATGCACACAACTCACTATGCGTATTCTGTAATGCAGCGCGCCTAAATTCTAAGTCGCACAGTTGAAAAGTGGGCATGGCCATGGGCGGGTGCTTTTCAAATCTATGCACATTACTATAAAATACGTCGGTTCTGCACCTAATTTAGACATCGGGGATCTAGGCCAAGTAAATGGGCACAACAAAATCTGGTCACGTGGAAAGGCGATCGGCGTAATTCCATATACTGTGCGGAAATTTAAGCCGAAAATTTAGGCACACTTTCGAGAACACGCCTAGGCGTATTTTGTTTTTACTGTGCAGATTTTTCAGGCGTCGTATATAGAATCTTAGTCTTAATGCACGAATTTGTGTGCACAATCTATAGAATAGCGTCAGCTACGCAAGTACATTAATAATTACATTCTAATTGGCATTAGCAACCAATTGGCTTTAATTGGTGTTAATTGGCACTAATTAGCGTGACTACCATTAGTTGGTATTATATAGGTTGTGCCCATAAAATCCATCACGCACAACTACAAGGCTGCATGTGGAAGCGGAAGGCTTGTCCAGTGCTTACACACACGTAATAGAAAATGAGTATTTACGCATCTAACTGCAGCCATTTACGCCTGCTGTTAAGCGCTCAAATGTAACATTAGGTGCGCAAGAGCACACGCAATTGCCCTTGCAGAATCCACGCTTAGGCAGCATCATCCCAGCACCTGTATACACTGCCCAAATGTAGAATCACCCCCAACGGATGAGGTGCCTGGGGGAGGGGGGAAGGGGGCACATGCACCTCGAGTTAAAAGTGGGCAGAAAAACTTCTTTTTAAAATGATAAACTAATTAACAGTAACATTAAATGGAAATCGGTGATAAAGTTGGGCAGGTGACAGAAGCGATCACTTCATCCAGGACCACAGGAATAATGCTTTCATGGCCCGGGAAAGGTCTATCTATGTACACCAAGTGAAATATGCAAATCACCGAAACACCTGATCTCCGAAAAAGGAGCCTCTTAATCCAGGATTCCAGACTAAGCCAGTGAAACAGAGTCCAAGCTGATTCATCTCAAATTCCTAAGGCCTTGGAGACGTTAGAGTCAGCAGATAATTAGTAACTCGGTATTAACGCATCGAACTCTGAAGATAAACCACAGGGTTGGAATCCAATGAAAATATTCCAAAAAAGGAGAGGAAGGCAGGTGTCAAGGAAGGTAAGGGCGTGGACTCCTGGTCAGGGAATGGTTGATAGGAGTCGTAATACAGGAAGAATGAGATGGAGAAATGAGACAGAACTGATGGTGGTAGTGGCGGTTAACAGGTGAATGATCGCTGCCTGTATCAACAGCCTCCATGTTTAAGAGATCGGGTCTCAGTGGGGAGAGGGCTGGGAATACAGAGCATTAGAGAAAATGCTACCCAACAGATAAAAATAAGGTACCTGGGCTAACCACTGCTATTTCTGAGCTGGGGGAAACTAGCATAGGCCACTTCAAGTCAGAAAAACAGAATTCAATGGCCAAGTACTAATGGGTAGCTAGTACTCAAGAGGTCCGTATCCAAAGTGAATACCCAACACAGTTGAGTGGCCTGCTAAATCCACACATTATGTGGAAATACCAGACAGCAGAGACCCCTCTACTGGTCTTAAGAACCAGACTTGATTAAATGCTTGGTCTCTTACTGTGGAGGCTGACTAGGCCTGAGGCCCACCAGCCTGGAAGGATTGGTAAGTAAGCACAGACTCCATTTTGATTCAGTGTGAGGATATAGTATAGAGCATCCCATACCTGTCCTGCTGACCTCACAGCCTTGGGTTTTCAGGGTACCCACCATAAATACACCTCTGACATAACTGTATCACATACAGCCACTGTTTTTATCCTGGAAACCCAAATGGCTGTAAGGCCTCCAGAACGAGTTGGGGAAGCCCCGGTCTAACTTTTGGGTTGGCTATCTTCAAGTGCGCCTTCCAAAGGTTAAAGATAGATCTCAACATCGCAGGGGCCCGTGACATGGCCCCAGAGATCACAAGTGTGATTCTAGGCCTATCAGAATGGAGAGCGAAAAGTGAGGTCTTGCTCTGTTGATTTATTTATTTGTTACATTTGTATCCCACATTTTCCCACTCAATGTGGCATACATAGTATCGTATCGGTGTTCGCCAATTCTGGTATGAACAAATACAAGGTGATATTTGGTAGAATAAGGTTCACGTGTGACAGACACATTAGGGGATCTTAGAGAGTTAAGTTATGTCCATTACGAGCTTTGGTTTCAATGTGTTGATAGAAAAGCCAGGACTACCTATCTCAGAAAATGTTTTGAAGTAGGTGATAAGTAGAGGCCAACTGAATTTTGGTTTTGGTGCCAAAACTGGCCCAAAATTCAGATTCGGCCATGTTTCGATTACATCTGAAAATGCAGGTGCAGTTTCAGCTGAAACTGAAAATCCATTCCCCCAACCGAAAGTGGTGAGTTCTTGGCCCCCACCACCACCCACAGGCCCTCCCTGGGGCCTACCTTAGAAACCCTGATGGTCTAGAGGCCTAGTTGAGGAAGAAGGGATCCCTAGAGGAGCTTAAAAGTTATGCTCATAAACAGGGCCGCCGAGAGGGGGGGCAGGGGGGACAAAATACCCGGGGCCCGGGCCTCCAAGGGGGCCCGGTGCCCAGTCCCAGCCGCCTCCACCACCGGGCCGGGCCTCTTCCACCCGAACCCCCGCCAGCAGAAGTGCTGTCTTCTGACTCCGGCGTGCGCGGCCCACACAGACGCACTCCTCTCAGCTGATCTTCGCTGTATTCTGCAGGGCTTCTGTGCGTCTGACGTGCGTCTGACGCGCCTGGTGGCAGAGGCGGCTGGGACTGTGGCGCCGGGCCCCCCTCGGGGGGGGCAACGACAACCTGGGGGGGTGGCAGTGGGGGCGGGGCCGGGGGGCGGCCTTGTCCCGGGCCCGGCTCAGCTCATAAATTTAGGCTTGCCAGTCATTTGTCTAGATTTAAGGGCCTACTATCATTGCTGAGCTCCTAACTTACTATATACTTCTTTACCCATCCTAAATCTGTCCCATTTCCACCCAATTTTTATACTCCTAAATTTAAGAGTTTAGTGAAATTTGGAGTAACCATTTATGCACTCAGCCCCAGTAAATTTTCAGAGAGGCCAATTTATGAGCAGAACTCAAAATTAAAATTAAGAGCAGAAATCCAGTGACGAACCGGGCAATAAGGCAGAGAAGGGGGGGCTAAGTTAAGTACCACATTTGTATGGGTTGAAGATGGGTAAAATCTGAAATGGCTTACCAGCAGAGAGAGAGAGCAGTGTGGCAGATTTTTGGCATGCTTGGGATAGATATGGTGGACAGTGGTGTTGAGAGATGCTGTTAGGGTTGTACATGGGAAGTTATATGTACATGTACCCAAAATGGATAAATTTTAACTGGCCAGACTGAGTGGGTAATTTTGCTCTTATGTTACTTCACTCCACACTAAGGGACAGAAGCCCTTCCCAACAGGAGCACTGAACCTGTTAGCACCAATGAGGTGTCCCTGTCGGTATGAGGCAGGCCTGGATCCCAGCAGAGAGAGAGAGCAAGTCAATTATTAGGGAACCCTCTGTTCTTTCATAGGGGGAACGAAGAGGGTGCTGAAACTACTCAAGCCAGTATGGTTCTGAGGGGAGAGGATGGGGACCAGATAAACAGTGGTGGCTCAGAGGTGCCGCTGTGCTGTTCATTACTTGACCATAACTTGGAGAAAACAGCAGGTCAGCTTTTACATAGAGGGAAGGAAAACACCCAAGTCCCAAACACTGGAGAAACTTAGAGAAAGGCTCAATATTTTGCTTCTTCCAGAATCCATGTAGAAGCAGGAGCAGCCAGGTGTGGCAGCCACCCATGTAGGGGCAAAGTTCCTCCGTCTCTGGCAAAAGCACAGGGGAACGTTTATCTGACAGAGCAATTCCTGTGTTTAGGATGCCTATAAAAAGGGGTGTGTGCGAGGCTGGCCCGGCTCCTGCCAGTAAGTCCACTTCTATGGTGGGGGCAAGTGAAGCAGGACTGACTAGGCCCATGCTTTATCGGTATTAAACCTTCCACAAAAATGCACATAACAGATATTAAACATCTGGCACGGCACAGCTGCAAGAGGCCGGGGCCTTTAAAAAGCATAGAACTGTTCCATACTTGAAACCCAACTACAAAAAAATGTCAAACCTCTTAAGGCTAAGTGCGTTAACCACAAGAGCCCCTTCTGAAACGCCCTGCTAACATTTTGAAGTGGTCGGAGGGACGTCAGTCCTAATGCAAAGCATTCCTAAGGACTCACTCCCATGTGCTTTTTCCACAGCAGACACTATTCAAATACACTTACTGAAAACAACTGAGAAGTAAAGATGGGATGGGCACAAAGGATCCTCAGTGGTGGGGAGGTGAGGGGGGGGTAAAGCCTTGGAGGGGCACAGAGGATCATCAGTGGTAGGGGAGTGAGGGGGGTAAAGCCTGGGATGGGCACAGAGGATCTTCAGTGGTGGGGGATTGAGGAGTAAAGCCTGGGCGGGGCACAGAGGATCCTCAGTGGTGGGGAAGTGAGGGGGTAAAGCCTGGGAGGGGCACAGAGGATGCTCAGTGGTGGGGGAGTGAGGGGATAAAGCCTGGGAGGGGCACAGAGGATGCTCAGTGGTGGGGGAGTGAGGGGATAAAGCCTGGGAGGGGCACAGAGGATGCTCAGTGGTGGGGGAGTGAGGGGATAAAGCCTGGGAGGGGCACAGAGGATCCTCAGTGGTGGGGGAGGGAGGGGTAAAGTCTGGGAGGGGCACAGAGGATCCTCAGTGGTGGGGGAGTGAGGGGATAAAGCCTGGGAGGGGCACAGAGGAACCTCAGTGGTGGGGGAGTGAGGGGGTAAAGCATGGGATAGGCACAAAGAATCCTCAGTGATGGTGGAGAGAGGTATAAAGCCTGGGAGGGGCACAAACGTTGTTACCTGTGGGAGTGAAGGGTAAAGCCTGGGTTTGGCACAGAGGATCCTGAGATGAAAAATAAGTTCCTCATGGCTGCACAGGGATACAATGTGAGTAGAGGCTGGGCAGGATTTGCTTCTTCTCCCTGTACTGTAATTTCTATTTCTACTTCCCACTTCCACTAGAGGCTGTGAAACAGATGCCTCTTGTTTTCTCAAGGGTTTCTGCAGTGGAAAATCCACCAAGGAGCTACTGTTTCCACGCCCTCACTAAAGTTTCAGGGCGCACAGCTCTGCATCTACCTTATTAGCTTTTGAGATGAAGTTTTTCGTTCAGTGCCACCTTCGCTGAAACTGACAGGTCAGGAGGGGCAACACTGACCAGTCTCCTCCATCTGCACTGGGCGCAAGGCAGAATGGCTTTGGGCAACCGAAAGGGCCACTGCATGAGTGAGAACCAAGGACCATCAGCCTCTGCTTTGCGGGATTGACACCAAAACCAGTCTGAAATATAGACACTAGTTAAACTGACCGAGAGCCAGGTAATAATTTGTGTTTGCTACTTTGACAGCAGCAGGAGCACCTGAGGGAAAGTGAACTTGACAGGACCTGATCTCTCGACAGATAGAAGAAAAATGCTTCAAAGATTTGTCAGACTCATGAACACACCTACACTGGAGGTTCTTATGAGAAAAATCACACACACATGAAAACAATGTTCCCTTCCTCTAGATGCATCAGATTTTTATCCAAGATGTGTATAGGGGAGTTTTAAGTACTAGAATAGCAGGGGGTGCTGCAGGGAAGGAGTGAAGTGCATTGGCAGAGTTATGTGTGGGGATCTCGGTACTGAAATAAGATAGGAATGAGGTGCATTGACAAAGCTGTGTGTGAGGGTTTCGGTACTGGAATGGCAGGGGGTGCTGCAGGACAGGAGTGAGGTGCATTGGTAGCGCTGTGTGTGAGGGTCTCAGTACTGGAATAACAGGAGGTGCTGGTGCATTGATAAGGCTGTGGGTGAGGGTCTCAGTACTGGAATAACAGGGGGTGCTGCAGAGCAGGAGTGAGGTGCATTGGTAGGGCTGTGGGTGAGTGTCTCAGTACTGGAATAACAGGAGGTGCTGCAGAGCAGGAGTGATGTGCATTGATAGGGCTGTGGGTGAGGGTCTCAGTACTGGAATAACAGGGGGTGCTGCAGAGCAAGAGTGAGGTGCATTGATAGGGCTGTGGGTGAGGGTCTCAGTACTGGAATAACAGGGGGTGCTGCAGGGCAGGAGTGAGATGCATTGGTAGGGCTGTGGGCGAGGGTCTCAGTACTGGAATAACAGGGGGTGCTGCAGGGCAGGAGTGGGGTGCATTGGTAAAGCTGTGTGTGAGTGTCTCAGTACTGGAATAACAGGGGGTGCTGCAGGGCAGGAGTGAGGTGCATTGGTAGAGCTGTGTGTGGAGATCTCGGTACTGAAATAGGATAGGAATGAGGTGCATTGACAAAGCTGTGTATGAGGGCTTCGGTACTGAAATAGCAGGGGGTGCTGCAGGGCAGGAGTGAGGTGCATTGGTAAAGCTATGTGTGGGGATCTCGGTACTGAAATAGGATAGGAATGAGGTGCATTGACAAAGCTGTGTGTGAGGGTTTCGGTACTGGAATGGCAGGGGGTGCTGCAGGGCAGGAGTGAGGTGCATTGGTAGCGCTGTGTGTGAGGGTCTCAGTACTGGAATAACAGGAGGTGCTGGTGCATTGATAAGGATGTGGGTGAGGGTCTCAGTACTGGAATAACAGGGGGTGCTGCAGAGCAGGAGTGGGGTGCATTGGTAGGGCTGTGGGTGAGTGTCTCAGTACTGGAATAACAGGAGGTGCTGCAGGGCAGGAGTGATGTGCATTGATAGGGCTGTGGGTGAGGGTCTCAGTACTGGAATAACAGGGGGTGCTGCAGGGCAGGAGTGAGGTGCATTGATAGGGCTGTGGGGAGGGTCTCAGTACTGGAATAACAGGGGGTGCTTAAGGGCAGGAGTGGGGTGCATTGGTAAAGCTGTGTGTGAGGGTCTCAGTACTGGAACAACAGGGGGTGCTGCAGGGCAGGAGTGAGGTGCATTGGTAAAGCTACGTGTGGGGATCTCGGTACTGAAATAGGATAGGAATGAGGTGCATTGGTAGGGTGTGGGTGAGGGTCTCAGTACTGGAACAACAGGGGGTGCTGCAGGGCAGGAGTGAGGTGCATTGATAGGGCTGTGGGTGATGGTCTCAGTACTGGAATAGCAGGGGGTGCTGCAGAGCAGGAGTGAGGTGCATTGATAGGGCTGTGGGTGAGGGTCTCAGTACTGGAACAACAGGGGGTGCTGCAGGGCAGGAGTGAGGTGCATTGGTAGGGCTGTGGGTGAGGGTCTCAGTACTGGAATAACAGGGGGTGCTGCAGGGCAGGAGTGGGGTGCATTGGTAAAGCTGTGTGTGAGTGTCTCAGTACTGGAATAACAGGGGGTGCTGCAGGGCAGGAGTGAGGTGCATTGGTAGAGCTGTGTGTGGAGATCTCGGTACTGAAATAGGATAGGAATGAGGTGCATTGACAAAGCTGTGTGTGAGGGCTTCAGTACTGAAATAGCAGGGGGTGCTGCAGGGCAGGAGTGAGGTGCATTGGTAAAGCTATGTGTGGGGATCTCGGTACTGAAATAGGATAGGAATGAGGTGCATTGACAAAGCTGTGTGTGAGGGTTTCGGTACTGGAATGGCAGGGGGTGCTGCAGGGCAGGAGTGAGGTGCATTGGTAGCGCTGTGTGTGAGGGTCTCAGTACTGGAATAACAGGAGGTGCTGGTGCATTGATAAGGCTGTGGGTGAGGGTCTCGGTACTGGAATAACAGGGGGTGCTGCAGAGCAGGAGTGAGGTGCATTGGTAGGGCTGTGGGTGAGTGTCTCAGTACTGGAATAACAGGAGGTGCTGCAGGGCAGGAGTGATGTGCATTGATAGGGCTGTGGGTGAGGGTCTCAGTACTGGAACAACAGGGGGTGCTGCAGGGCAGGAGTGAGGTGCATTGATAGGGCTGTGGGGAGGGTCTCAGTACTGGAATAACAGGGGGTGCTTAAGGGCAGGAGTGGGGTGCATTGGTAAAGCTGTGTGTGAGGGTCTCAGTACTGGAACAACAGGGGGTGCTGCAGGGCAGGAGTGACGTGCATTGATAGGGCTGTGGGTGAGGGTCTCAGTACTGGAACAACAGGGGGTGCTGCAGGGCAGGAGTGAGGTGCATTGGTAAAGCTACGTGTGGGGATCTCGGTACTGAAATAGGATAGGAATGAGGTGCATTGGTAGGGCTGTGGGTGAGGGTCTCAGTACTGGAACAACAGGGGGTGCTGCAGGGCAGGAGTGAGGTGCATTGATAGGGCTGTGGGTGAGGGTCTCAGTACTGGAACACAGGGGGTGCTGCAGGGCAGGAGTGAGGTGCATTGATAGGGCTGTGGGTGAGGGTCTCAGTACTGGAATAGCAGGGGGTGCTGCAGAGCAGGAGTGAGGTGCATTGATAGGGCTGTGGGTGAGGGTCTCAGTACTGGAACAACAGGGGGTGCTGCAGGGCAGGAGTGAGGTGCATTGGTAGGGCTGTGGGTGAGGGTCTCAGTACTGAAATAGCAGGGGGTGCTGCAGAGCAGGAGTGAGGTGCATTGGTAGGGCTGTGGGTGAGTGTCTCAGTACTGGAATAACAGGAGGTGCTGCAGGGCAGGAGTGATGTGCATTGATAGGGCTGTGGGTGAGGGTCTCAGTACTGGAACAACAGGGGGTGCTGCAGGGCAGGAGTGAGGTGCATTGGTAGGGCTGTGTGTGGAGATCTCGGTACTGAAATAGGATAGGAATGAGGTGCATTGACAAAGCTGTGTGTGAGGGCTTCGGTACTGAAATAGCAGGGGGTGCTGCAGGGCAGGAGTGAGGTGCATTGGTAAAGCTATGTGTGGGGATCTCGGTACTGAAATAGGATAGGAATGAGGTGCATTGGTAGGGCTGTGGGTGAGTGTCTCAGTACTGGAATAGCAGGGGGTGCTGCAGAGCAGGAGTGAGGTGCATTGATAGGGCTGTGGGTGAGGGTCTCAGTACTGGAACAACAGGGGGTGCTGCAGGGCAGGAGTGAGGTGCATTGGTAGGGCTGTGGGTGAGGGTCTCAGTACTGAACATAGGGTGCCATAGGACCTTTTGTCTTATGATTAAACACTCTGCCCTTGTACCGTGGAATGTTTTCCCCATAGGTTCTCACATTCCTTCTCCTGGCACACATCTTTCCAAATTGTTTCTCAAATCTGTCATATCCCCTTTCAGAATGGAAAAGAAAACACCGCCCAAAGCATTTAAAAACCGAGTTTAAAAAAAAGTCAAACCCTCAGCCCACAACAGGGTTTGCCAGCCAACACCCTGAGGTTGCAACTTACAACATTCAGCTGGATCCACTCCCACTGCCCTTTCATATGAAAAGCAGATGGAAAACTGCGGGGTTATGAGGCAGCCACTTGAGCCACATCCACCCACTGCATCTTCAGTGGCAGAGTGATTTTGTGCAGAATGGATCGTGGGGTATCAGTGTCCGACTCAAGCCCCTCTCTGCCACTGTCATGTAAAGGAAATTCTCCCTCCGCATGAACAGCCCCCTACAGCAGGAATGTGACAGAACACTCAATTCCTTACCGAGTCCTGGCTATAGACTATATGTGAGGGACACACTCAGTCCTTCTACAGAGTCCCTGCTAATTCCAAGGCAGGAATAACTCTCCCCTTCTATACAGTCACTGTATACAGAAAAATACAGACACAAAACATCCCTCTTCAGCTGCAAACTAAAAAGCCAGGAGCCACAGGCAAGGGTTGTGAGCAGCTCCACTTTCTAGGACTGGTTGAGCGGGCTCCACTTCCCCCTGCCCCAAAACAAAGGGCAGGGATAACACAGGGACTGCTTCAGCCCTAATCATGGAGTTAACAGACCCTCCTACATCTGCAGGGTCCCAACAGGGGAGACATTTCCCGATCACACCATGCTCCACCTGTCAGTATATGAACTTGATTCTCTAACACCCAACATCTTTACAACAACTCTACAGGTCACGGGGGGGGGGGGGTTATGCTATTTACAGTTTTAAGGCTCGAGAAATGTGCACACCCCCTGCCCCCCCCCCCCCCCCCCCCGGTGCCAAGTCGGCAGACCAATTTTTATCCAACAGGTGGAATGAAATGAAAGTCATCTGGATCATTCTGAGTATTAATAACTTTTTAATTTGCTGTTTTATCCACGTGAAAAACTTTCAACACATGAGGATTTTTTTTGTTACATTTGTACCCCACGCTTTCCCACTCATGGCAGGCTCAATTCAGCTTACATATTGTACACAGGTACTTATTTGTACCTGGGGTAATGGAGGGTTAAGTGACTTGCCCAGAATCACAAGGAGCTGCCTGTGGCTGAAGTGGGAATCCAACTCAGTTCTTCAGTTCCCCAGGACCAAAGTCCACCACACTAGGCCACTCCTCCACACTCCCTACATACATGAAGCAGCAGTAGTGCACACCAGGGGTGTAGCTACGGGTGGGCCTGGCTGGGCCCAGGCCCACCCAATTTCAGCCCAGGCCCGCCCAGCGCCAGCCCCAGCTCCCATTGCCGGCCACTGCTGCTTTTCCTGTTGAGCAGCAGGGCCGGCGCTACAAAAAGAAGAAGCGCTAATGGCGAAAAATGTTAAAAAAAAAAAAAAAAAGCGCGGCACCGGCAGGCACTGTCTTGGCAGCCTTGAGGCATTGACTGCTGGCTCGCAGGCTCCTCCCATCTCTTACGTTACTGCCCCAGTAGATGGATGGAAGGATGGGGAGAGAAAGAGGGAAGACGATGGATGGAAGGGTAGGGAGAAAGAGGTGACACTGGACGGAAGGATGCAGAAAGAAAGAGGGGAGACTACTGGAAGGATGGGGAGAGAGAGGGGAGACTGGAAGGATGGGGAGAGAAAGAGGAGAGCTGCTGGATGGAAAAGGAGAGTAGTGAAAGACTGGAGAATAAGAGGAAGGGGCATGGGGAGAATAAGGGTGAGAAAAAGATGAAACGCCATAAGTAGATGAAGGAAATTAAAGAATGGATAGTAAGAATGAATTAAATCAGGACAGAGAGAGAGGCAGAAAAATATTGAAGAAAGCAAAGAAAAAGGAGAGAAAAATGAGAAATGGCCAGGAAACCGTGGCAGAAGAGTTAAGCGAAAACGAAGGAAAGCAGAATCTAGAGACTGGGAGCGACACAATGAGAAAAAGTAAATGGCCATACAAGAAAGGTAAAGAAAATAATTTTATTTTTAATTTAGGATAAAGTAATATGGTACCTGTGTTAATGAAGTTTCAGAGACCAATACTTCCTTCCTTAGGTCAGGCGAGGATAACGTAACAGCATTATACTGACCTGAGGCAGGAGGTTTTGGCCTCTGAAAGCTCACTGAAAAGGGTGTTAGGCTATTAAATAAATTTTCTGAAATCTGATGCACTGAAAAGCAGCACTTTACCCTGTGTGACAAATGCATCTGATTAGCGTGACTAAATTTTGCTGGGGGAAGGGGGTAGAGAGAAAATTTTGTGCCCACCCACTTTGGGTTCAGGCCCATCCAAAATTGGCAGTCTGGCTACGCCACTGGTGCACACACATTACAAAATAAGCTCTTTTCATTCTTTTATGAGCATTATCACCTGGTATGCCATGGTACAGCGCTAAAACAGGCACCTGATGACAAACAGTGCAGCAGCACCACTGTTTATATAGTTGTTCACTCAGCACCCACCCTGCTCTTTAATCTCACCAAATTTTAACCGCAGAAAATAGAGAGCAGTAAAACAGTGATTTGGATTAATAATGAATACTTTAGATCACCGCTGTGTCTTTCTCAGAATTGGAAGTTCCCTCCCCTGTCGTACAGTTGAGTAAGTCTCTTAACCTCCCCACCACCCCGTGCACACTGTACGGATGAACAGGGCATGGAATGTTCCCTCCATGTGGCTATCTGATTGGCTGGTTGCCCGTAGGTTACTACCTCTGTGCACATTTATTCCTGTGAATTTAATGATCCTGTGCAAGTGATGCAGAGTGAATATCCTATCTTCATAAACTTACCGTACACAAAGCTTTGGACAAACTGGCAGGGACACAGAGACCCATCTGGGTTGCAAGGGAAATGGCCAGGCGTGTCTTCCACGGTTACCAATTCTGCCCCCTCCCCCCCCCAAAAAAAAGTTAAACTGCTTGACAACTAGTGCAAAGGAACACTCAGTCCTTTTACAAAGTGTCCGTCCTTCTGTAGTAACTTGTTTTACTCAAACCTCACCTGAATTCAGTAAAGCCATTGCTGTGTTCAGCACACTCAACTCTGATGCAAAGTCCCTGCTATTGAATTCTACAGTACTTAAGTTACAGGCACACTTGGTCCTTCTGCAGTCCCCTATAGCAGGAATTTGACAGAACACTCAATTCCTTACCAAGTCCCGGCTGTAGAATTCTATATATGCACTTAGTCCTACTACAAAGTCCCTGCTAATTCCAAGCCAGGCACAGGACAGGAACAACTCACTGTATACTTAAAAATTCCGCCACAAAGCAACCCTCCTCAGTTGCAAACTGAAAAGCTGGGCAATTTCAGCTGCTGAGAAGCCAAATCCACAACACAAATTCCCTTCAAAGAGAGAGTTATTCACAGAGAGGGTTTGTGATCAGCACCTCAGAGGCAAAAAAAAAAAAAAAAAGAAGATAAGAGCATCGGCTTGAAGTTATCTGCTGAGCTCAAGAGTGAGAATCTGCAGATTTCAAAGGCAGTCACAAAGCCACATAATGACATGCTGGAAATGTTAAATTACAGATGCAAAGAGGCAAAAAAGGAAGCCATCCCCGACCAGGCCGAGATCTTAGACAGAGAAACTGAATATTAACAGAGCAGAGGGAATAGTCACCATGTGTGGGGCAGGCGTTCTGCAGTGCAGGCACGGGCAAGGCATGAGCTCTGAAATCCAGCAGTTTTTCCCCCAGGTGGGATGCGAGTTCAAATCCCTACCCCAACACGGATACTCCTATGGGGCCCTTCAGCCTCTCCTTCCCATGGGGTGAGCTGCTGCCTCACCAGATCTCTGTGTACCATCCATGCTCAGAATCAAAGCAGATAGTAATATAGTAACACAGTAGATGACGGCAGAGAAATGTAAAGTTAACCATCAAAGCTATGCACCCTGGAGGTGGCTGCACAGGCAGATTTTAAAAGTGGTTGGGATCCTCCGTGGAATATCAGGAGTGTAGCCAGACCTCGCGGTGGAAGGGGGCCAGAGCCCAAGGGTCACATTTTGGTCTGCCACCTCGCTGCCCACTGCCGCAGCAAATACCTTGGCTGGCGGAGGTCCCCAACCCCTGCCAGCTGAAGCGTTGTCCTGTGCCAGTCTCTTGCGCCACCACATTGCCTGCCCTGCTCTGTCTTCGCCTTACGTCCTGCACTAAAAGCAAACCCAGGGACCCCACGGGAAATTTTTTGGGGGCCCAGGACCCCGAGGCCCTACATAGCTACGCCACTGCCGGGGGTAAAGGGTAAGGTAAATGCAAGGTCAGTCAGACGGAGGTAACAGGGAGGCCGATGATCAAAGCCGTGCGTGGATGGGTCCACAATGCAACAGCAACGGAAAATGCGCTGCGGTGTTGAAGCAAATCGTATCTAAATTTTGTGCATGGTTAAAACAGAAGAGTGGTGGCTAACAGGTGGGAGGAAGATAGCGTTTGTTCTCCAGGAGTCTCACGATATTTTTAGCACATGGAATTTTTGCAAGGCGCAGAAGAACAGAAGAGGATGTGTGCATTTACTTTCGATTTTGCTCTCACACCCGTGCACGTTCGTTCCATCCCGTCTACCTTTAAAACTCGCAGCAGCTTCCTTCCGCTTGTAAAAGAAGACAAAACCGGCAGTTTAATGTGAAAAGCTGACAAGAAATCCTCTCCTCGGAGCCTTCTACGCTGCCCCTGACCTGGCGAAAACCTTTCGGCATTACAGGCCATCTTTGCCTTCTGTGCATTAAGAAGAAATACTCACTGGCCTCATTTAAATACATTTCAATACAATTTGCGGCCATCTGTACTGCGCACATTAATACCCACGCTCCAGCCCTGGCATGCAAAAACATGCATGCATACCCGGCACTAATCGCAGATTTACGCTTGCAGTCACTTTGAAACATCGGGACCCGAGAGCTCTGTCTGCATTCTCTTCTCCGATATGCGCCACCTCTATAAGGAGGAGTGCCTAACCCTCTCCCCCACTGTCTGGGGGCATTTAAAACTCAGATGCCCTTCTCAGGCTAGGGGCAAGCAGGGCCGGTCTTAGGCAGAGGCGACCAAGGCAGCCGCATAGGGCCCCGCGCGGCGCACCTCAACTCTGCCTCTCCAAGCCCTGCTTGCTCAGACCGCATCATCATGATCGCTCCGCTCCCGCCACCAGTGCCCCCCCTCCCCGGCTGAGCCCGCTGTCAGCTCCACAATCTTTTGAATGGGGTGGAGCTAGGGTGGGGGCGAGGCTAGGATGGGGCCCCAACAAATTGGTCTGCACAGGGCCCTGCACTTGCTAAGACCGGCCCTGGGGGCAAGGATTGGGGATTCAGTTCATGCCTCTTAGTGTCCCTGAGTGCAACTCACATTGAGCGTTTCCCTGTCCCTGGAAGCGAAGTTCTTTTACTAAGGTGAGCTAAATGCTAAGAAGCCCACCTTAGGAAAAGGATCCCGAAGTTTATACCTTAGGCAATGGAGGGTTAAGTGACTTGCTCAAGAATACAAGGAGATGCATTGGGATTTGAACCCTGGCTTTTCCGAGTCTCAGCCTGCTACCCTCTTAGGCTCCTTTTCCACTCCAGATTTTGGAAGCAGAGTGGGATAAAGGAGCCAGCTGCAGCATCCCACTCAGGTCGGTACCAAGCAATAGTCGGACTTTATGCAACTCATTCGCCTTGCCACCGATGGTGGGCTGGGAGAAATTTTATGCCTCTTTGTATTTGCACCCTGTGCTACATCCCTTACACAGCCCTGATATAGCACTGATCCTGCCCAGTACCAAAAAGTGGCTTGGGGAAAATGTGGTAACCCCCCCCCCTCCATCTCACGCTTTGCTCATACTGGGGAAAAGTGGCAAAGGGCCTATCTTTTCCACTAGGAGGATCACCACAAGCTGCAGCCTGCAGGGAACAGAGATATGGAGCAGCAACCTACTGTATACAGCAGAGGGTTGAGAATCAGAGCAGCCAGGGTTCAAATCGCACCGAGGGCCCCTTGTGACCTTCACCCTCCAGCATCTCAGAGAATGGCGGTAGTGCATGCAAATCTATCTCATACATATTCATTGGGGATATCCTGAAACCCTGACTGGCTAGGTGTGTCCAGAAGGCTGGGTTGGGAATCCCTGTCCTACACTGTAAGTCCTCCAGGGCTGGGACCAACCTACTGAACTTGATTCTCCCTCACCTTAAGTTGCGACTTGGACAAAAGCAAGTGTGAAATCTAAAGCCAATCACTATATTTTTATGTTTCTGGCCAACCTTGACAAGGGCATGACTGGGCAATTATTAATCGGGGCTCTAAGCCCAGGCAATACTTCCTTTCCCTACCACCTTGCAGATAGCACCACAGCCAGCCACCCCTCCCAGGAAAGGCAGAGAAAAAGCATCAGGACCAAAACAGATGAAGAGAACATATTTAACAGCTTAAAAAGATTCGTATTAGCTACACAGTTTATTATGATACGTATAATAAATACGTATACATAAACAAATACACATAGGTCCAAACATGTTTGCAGGCCTCCCATGCACCTGACTGTATCCAGAGCAATGTAAACAATAAAAAACCGTGCAAGATGTGGGCATGCAGAGAACACAGAGATAAACAAACGTTTAAAATAAATAAATAAACAATCAATCAGCCTTTGCTGCTTTTCGTGCGGATAAATCAGATAAAACATGTGATGATGGTTCTTTACCTGGTCGCTGCAGTCACTGTCCACCAGGGAATTAGACAGAGCTGATCTTTCTTTGGATTAAAATCAACCGAGTCCCCAGACTACAAATGACTTGGAAAGGAGAAAGCGAATAAAAATGTAAAAAAAAAAAGAATGTGTAAATTGACTATTTTGAAAGGCAATCTAGCTCTAGAAAAATAAGGTGCAAGGTTTGCATAGAGTCCTTTTAATAATTCTACTGCTATATCACATAGAGATCATGATTTTTCTGCATTAAATATAATGCACAGTAATATTTTGGTGCATCGGAAAGGAAAAGCCTCTCCCCGGTAGCCCTGAGCGTTATATGGAAGGCAAAAGAACTGCAAGAACCGACTGCTCCAGCTACCGCGGAGCGACTAAACCATAAAAGCATCCAGAAACTGCAGCAGCTGACACTGCCCCTCTGTAAACGCCCCTTCACAATCCATCGGCCAATCAGAACGGAAGGCGAGGTCCCCAGCAACCAATCGGAGTGAGGTGAGGGAGCAGCCGCGGCAAGAGGCAGGCTTTGGAGAGGGAAAGGGAGGGGCGAAGCTGGCTGTAACCATTCGGAGTGCGGAGGGGAAGGAGCCCTGGCGAGAGGCGGGTTTTACAGAGCCAGCGCCAGCCAATCGGTTGCAGGGGAGCCAGAACAAGGGCGACGATGAGCCGCGCATGCACCGGCGGGACCGTGAACGGAGGCGGCCGTGGAGTGGCGGAGAGCTGCGTTCGTGCCCCTCCCTCTGCCCCCGGCGGGACCGAGGGCTGAGGACCGCCAACACACAGGTGCAGCGGGAGAAGGGGGAGGGGATATGCCGGGATCCGCCTCCTCTAGCGCCGGACACGCCCCTCGAGAGATGCTTGCAGGGAAGGGTAAGGAGGGGCGGAGCTAGCAGCGGTGGGGCGGGTTTGGCTCGAGGGCTGCCCTCCTGAATGGTTTCACTGCTCTTCAGTCAATTTGCATGGTGTATGTAAATCTGTCTCATGAATATTCATAGTGTAAATAGCCTGGCTGGGGGATTCCTCGGGATAGGCTGAGCTGCCAAGTGACCCAGTTCCAGGAGGGAGAAAAATTGTAGTCCCTGATTTTACCCATTGAAATCAGTGCTGCAGGATGAGGTCGGCAGAAATCCAGTACTGGTCCAAAATCTCCCTCCTAGAATTTGGTGATTTGGAAGCTCTACACCAGGGGTGGACAACCTCGATCCTGGAGGGACGTCACCCAGTCGAGCTTGCAGGATTTCCCCCAATGAATATTCATGATGTCTATTTGCATATAATGGCAGTGCATGCAAATAGATCTCATGCATGTGCTTTGCATTAATTCATATAGGAAAATCATTGGCTAATTAACTATCAATACTTTTACAAAAATAAATTAATGAATGCATATTAATTTGCATCGGGAGGCGGGGCTGGTGGTTGGGAGGCGGGGCTGGTGCTGGGCAGACTTTTATACAGTCTGTGCCAGAGCCGGTGGTGGGCAGCGGGACTGGTGGTTGGGAGGCGGGGATAGTGCTGGACAGACTTGTACGGTCTGTGCCAGAGCTGGTGGTTGGGAGGTGAGGATAGTGCTGGGCAGACTTATACGGTCTGTGCCAGAGCCGGTGGTTGGGAGGAGGGGCTGGTGGTTGGGAGGCGGGGATAGTGCTGGGCAGACTTATACGGTCTGTGCCCTGAAGAGCACAGGTACAAATCAAAGTAGGATATACACAAAAAGCAGCAAATATGAGTTATCTTGTTGGGCAGACTGGATGGACCGTGCAGGTCTTTTTCTGCCGTCATCTACTATGTTACTATGCATATTTGTTGGGGAAATCTTGCAGCCCCTGTTCTAGGCCAGTGCTTTTCAGGATATTTATTAATTTGGATGTTGCTCACCCCTTTTTCAGTAGTAGCTCAAGGGTACACTGGATATTTCTCTGTCCCAGGAGGGCTCACAATCTAATGGAAGAATACGTGACTTGCCTGAGATTGCAAGGAGCAGCAGTGGGATTTGCACTAGGATGTCAAGGCTGGTGCTCTAACCACTAGGCCACTCCTCCACACAGATATCAGTTGGGTTTTTAAGATATCCAGAAATAAATATTCATGAGACAGCGATGCCAAGTTATTCTGTACCAGGCTGCAGATTGACCGGTCCAATTTTGAACTTACACATCCCAAAGCAGTGTGGGATTTGTAGTGCCTGAGCTTGCCCATTGAAATCAGGGCTGCAAGTCCCATAATGCCCTGGATGGGATGGTCAGAAATCCAGGACTGCCCCAAAATTTCCAGCTTAGAACTGGGTAACTTGGCATCTCTGATGAGATAGATCTCCATGCAAATCTCTCTCAGGCACATTCATTGCATATATCGTGAAAACGTGACTGGCCAGGTGGGCTTTGAGGATTGGATGCTTTAGACTACCAGGAATTTTTTTTAAGGCAGGGATTATGTCCAAGGGTCACTAGACTACCAGGGATTTGGGGCCAATACAGAAAGCTATTGTTTGTTTTGATGTCATGGGGGAGGTGTTCGGGTCAGGTCAGGGGGCACTAGTACATCAGGGCAATTAACCTTCTACGCCTTCTCACACCTGGCGGTACTTTTCTCACATTGTGTTCTGTCAAAAACTTCTCTGTGTTGCCCCCTTGATTCAGATCCAAGTCTGAGGGAAACAAACATAAGTAATAGTCTCCCTTTTCGACAAATTTTGTTCTTAAGACGATTGAACTCTGCTTATATGAGAAAGAGACCCGAGTGGATGTAGATGGGGTAGGAACCTAGTCAGTTGGGGTTTCTGCTCACAAACTCCACATTTGTACTAATTCAGTACCATTTCTCTGTCTTGTTACCATCTGTCCAGTGGCGGTCCATTTCCTAATAAACACCTCCCTAGCCCAGCATGCCAATAAAGATTTTTGATGTGTGAATATTGACTCAGGTGTACGTCTCTCTTTCTCTGCACACATTCAACAGACTGCTAAAACCTGTCGCTTCTTTCTCTATAACATCACCAAAATCTGTCCCTTCCTTTCTGAGCACGCTACCAGAACCCTTATCCACAGTCTTATCACCTCTCCCTTAGACTACTGCAACTTGCTTATCACAGGTCTCCCACTTAGCCATCTCTCTCCTCTTCAATCTGTTCAAAATTCTGCTGCAAGACTTATATTCCACCAGTGTCACTATGCTCATATTAGCTCTCTCCTCAAGTCACTTCACTAGCTCCCTATCCGTTTCCACATACAGTTCAAACTCCTCTTGTTGACCTATAAGTGCATTCACTCTGCAGCTCCTCAGTACCTCTCCACTCTCATCTCTCCCTACATTCCTCCCCGGGAACTCCGTTCACTGGGTAAATCTCTCTTATCTGCACCCTTCTCCTCCACCGCTAACTCCAGCCTCCGTTCGTTTTATCTTGCTGCACCATATGCCTGGAATAGAGTTCCTGAGCCGGTACGTCAAGCTCCATCTCTGGCCGTCTTCAAATCTAAGCTAAAAGCCCACCTTTTTGATGCTGCTTTTAACTCCTAACCCTTGTTCACTTGTTCAGAACCCTTATTTTGTCATCCTCACTTTAATATTCCCTTATCTCTTATTTGTCCTGTTTGTCTGTCCTAAGTAGATTGTAAACTCTGTCTAGCAGGGACTGTCTCTTCATGTCCAGTGTACAGCTCTTCGTACGTCTTGTAGCGCTATAGAAATGATAAGTAGTAGTAGTAATAAATCCAACCCTTTGTTGGAGTTTTCTATTGATGTAGCTGCCCATACCGTAGAAGATAATTTAGTTTCTGTTCCAGGAAGAAAGTGATCAAATCAGCTATCTATAGATGACTCTGTGACAGGGGTCCAGTGTCTCTCTCCTTAGGAGAAAGAGGCTTCTCTCCTCAGCTGGCAACCGCGAAAGGAACTTTTTAATAAAGGTTACAACTGCTGTTGGGTGTTTTCTTCCGGTACAGCTATTTTTGAGCTTAGGAACAACCCTGGCCTTGGCGATTGCCACGTGACTGTTCCTGGTTTGTGGCTAAAATGGGTTTGTATCGTTTGTACACGACTACACCACTTCCTACTGATGTGGTGAGGAAACCCACGAAGCCTCCGATAAGACAGCAAACAATCTGAAGATAGCTGAGGCACAGTTCTCATTCTCCTAGAGTCTGAAATTGCAGTCACCGCTGTAGTTTGATTGACATGAAAAATTATCTGGCAAGTAGGTATGGCACACAGTGCTGTAAGAACACCTCATTCCTGCTCTCCAGCATCCCCATGCCACTACAGCCTTGAGTTCATCCCCTCATACACACAGAGCTCTACCACAACACCTCATTCCTGCCCTATGACACCCCTGGTATTACAGCACCGAGACCCTCCACCTCCTCACACACAGATATGCGAGTGCACCTCATTCCTGCCCTGCAGCATCCTTGTACTTTTACAGCCCTCACATACACACCCCTGTGTCAGTGCACCTCAATCCTGCTCTGTAGCACTGACACGGGAGGGGGGGCTGTAATAGTACAGGGATTCTGCAGGGCAGGAATGAGGTGCACTGACACAGCAGTGTGTATGTGAGGGCTGTAAAAGTACAAGGATGCTGCAGGGCAGGAATGAGGTGCACTGACACAGCAGTGTGTATGTGAGGGCTGTAAAAGTACAAGGATGCTGCAGGGCAGGAATGAGGTGCACTCTCATATCTGTGTGTGAGGAGGTGGAGGGTCTTGGTGCTGTAATAGCAGGGGTGTCATAGGGCAGGAATGAGGTGTAGTGGTAGAGCTCTGTGTATATGAGGAGATGAACTCTGGGCTGTAGTGGCATGGGGATGCTGGAGAGCTCTACCACAACATCTCATTCCTGCCCTATGACACCCCTGGTATTACAGCCCTCACACACACACACCCCTGTGTCAGTGCACCTCAGTCCTGCTTTGCACCATCCCTTCGGATCCAAGTTTACAGGGCAGAGGAAACCCAGTAACTTTATTCCCAATCCAGGGTAGAAGAGTCGAGGCTATATTTAGGCCCGTGAATACGTGTGTTGCCTTGTCTATATTTAGCATTGAAGCAGTCGCTACTCACCATCGCGCTGCAGAGTGCTGGGCTCATTCATTTTGCTTCTTGCCATTTCTGGAGCTACCGGCTCCTTCCGAAAGAATCGGCATCATTTGTGTTTTGGATGAGTGCACGTTGTGAGGGTTGGGAACAGGGATTCCCCTGTTATTGTGTCGATGAAAAGGCCCAGGGCGGGAGAACTGTCTCATCCACATTCTGATCCTAACAGAGCAAAGCAGTGGAGAAAGCACAGCTTCCTGGGTCAGATCCAACGGGCCCACGACTTCCACAAGTTTTCCATAGTGGTCTGTAAATTGAGCTGATCTCGGTGTCGAACAGACAAGTGTTTATACAGTGACATCATGACGAGAGAAAAGGGTCTTTATAGCATCTGACTCGATGAACGCAAACTCTCCTGCACCGACTCGCTCCCTGGTTTGGATCAGGTCACCTGCCCAGGCTCTGAATCCTCGAGGTTCAAAGGAACCTGAATTTCGACTTTAATCCCATCGGTCTCCCCCGAATCTTAATAAATCATTGAGCAGCAGTTTGTGTGTGTGTGGGGGGGTTCCTTCTGAGAGCCGTTCCATAGAGGAGAGGTTCATTGGAGTGTGGGTGGATTTGAAGGTGATCCACGGACATAAATTTGATTTGAAAAAATGTGTCGCCAAATGTCATTACCCTAAATGTACGGTGCAAACTGAGGGGAAACGTATCCTGTAGGTATCTTATACTGATCCATCCTGCCTCTGTTCATTATGCTGACAGGCCCTTAAGTGAATTTCCACACACACCCCCCCCCCATTAACCTTTAGGTTCCTTGTTCCCCCCCCCCCCCCCCCCCCCACACCAACAATCACAGTCACCCCACCACTCCCAGAATAATTGGGCTGTTTCAAATCTGCCCACCCTCCCTTCTGGTGAAATACCTTGTGTTGTTTCATTGACTTTGAGGTGCATTTTTGATATGACATCCAAGTTCGACTTGAAGGTAATCTTTTTTTTTCAAAAATTATTTGGACATTTTGGGTTGGTTTTTTTTTAATGTTTTGTGATTTGGACATTTTGTTTTTTTGGTCCATTTTCGAAAAAAAAAAAAGAGTCCAAAACGTCCAAAATCAAGCCATTGGGACGTAGGAGGAGCCAGCATTTTCAGTACACTGGTCCCCCTGACATCCCAGGACAGCAATAGGGCACCTTTTTCTGCCTTATTCATAATAAAAACAGGTCTAGCTCAAAACGTCTAAGTTTTAGTCCTGGACGTTTTTGTTTTGTTCCATTATGGCTGAAAAACGTCTAAGTCCCGAACCTGAACACGCCCCCCCTTGAGATTTAGACACAGTTCTGACGGACTTCATAGAAAGACGTCTAAAAATCAGTTTTGAAAATACTGATTTGGACGTTTTTGTGAGAAAAACGTCCAAATGCAGACGTCACTTTTTAGATGTTTTTCTCTTTTGAAAATGAGCCTGAGTGTGTGACTGTCAAGACTTCTTGTTTTGACTGTAGCTGCTTTTTTACGCCTCCCCACCCCAGAAGCTGGTGCCCTAGGTGACTGCCTGGTCATGCCTAATGGTTAGGATGGCTCTGGAGACCCTTGGCATCAGGCCTGAGTTACATCTCCTGAGCTCTTGGTGGGGGCAGCATTCTGCATGTATCATACTCCAGTATAAGATACCAGAGACCGGCTGTACGTTGCGTTATACTCAGTGTAACAATAGCCTCTGTGATTATGCTGGAGGGCGAGAGGGCCTGTTAATTATCCCCCCTCCCTGACATTGTCATATCCAGAACTCTGTGACCAGTGTGGCCACACAGAGGGACAAATATAGAGGGGCATCATCTTCTCTCATTGGCTATGGCAAAGTGGGTGTGGCAGCGGACACGAGTGGGTGCAAATATAACTTGGTACCGTCCTAACCCCCCCCTCACCCACCTATATCCACCCTATTTAAATGGGAACCTCCTTCACACATGCCACAGAGTAACCAACAATCCAGTCCATCTTTTTGGTGTTCAGAACGCAAACTAGACCTTATTTTGAGTTTCGTGCTCCTCTTCCCATATAAACACATTTGTGTTCCCCTTCCTGTGTAATCCGATCAGGCGTGGAAGGTGAAAACTTAATGATATATTTGTGTTTCAGGAAGTACACAACCCTACGGACAGGGAGGCAGCCATTTTTAATGATGAGTGAGGTCATTAGTGACATCAATCTGCCTTTGTTGCCAAAATGGCCGCCTCCAACTGTCTTGAATGTTAACGAGAGCGTAAAATCCGGAAATGTAAGCAGGGAATTCTGTAACAGTGCTAAGAAGTTGCAGGAACTGATGCTTTTTCATGTTGCTTTTCTCCAGCAGGCGCCAAAGTGAAGAACCCTTGCTGGGAGCTAAAGCACAAGTAGGCAGAGCTAAGTTGAGCAGATGGTGTTTCGTCCATGCCTTTGTGGGAGTCTGGACAACCTTGAAGCTGGTTCCCCTTTATGAGATTCATTCTGGTGCAGGTGCCTGAATACACGGTCCATCTTTCCAACACCTACAATTGCCCTTGGCCTTCCTATTTCAGGAACTCAGAGATGTTACAATCCCCCACCCCCATTAAAAAAAAACCCTGAGAAACTGGTGAAGCGGTCTTCTTCACCCAGTCCCTAACGTCTTAAAGAAACTCTGAACGCTCAAGGTTATGTTTAGGACAGTGAGTTCAGAACTGTGGAACTGTGAATCCTACTGCTGACATCAATCAACTTGAGCAAATCACTCAATCTTGTGTTCCCTTTCTCTTGTGCTTTCTTCCTTCTATTCTCTAATACCGTAGAGTACTACAGCACAGTACACCCAACACACAGAATATTGTAGTGTTTGTTTCTACACCAGATGTGGCTGCACT